>NW_008795035.1:6632550-6684983 GCF_000699145.1 Aptenodytes forsteri
GGGGAGGGGCGGGAAGGAAAGAAAAAAAGGCTTTACATATTAAGTTGAGATTTGGCTACATTTCCTGAAGATCTCATGCTCCCAACAGAGGCTGAGAACTACCTCCCTGGTCACTGCAGCCCAGGGCAGCAGCAGGATACGCTGGTTAGGGCAGCTGAGTCCACGGCCCCGAGTCTGCCTCTGCTGTGCTCTCAGGGACTCCCTCCCAGGGCCAAAGAAAGTGGCTGTGTTACTCACTCGGTTAAATGGACTCAGGTTTTCAGCAGATCTAAAAGTTGCAGCCCCGCAGATAAGCTGAGTTTTGATGTGATGGCATGGACAAGCTTCCTGTTTTATTCAGCTTGCTTCTAAAAACATCCTAAGAAATGCACAAAAACTATATTTGGTGAAGAGTGTTGAGGTTACAAAGTCAAGCACTAGAAATGCTGGAGGGGCTGGTATTCAGGGCATGTCCTCCGAGCACGTATTTTTCATTTCTCTATGGACTGCTTCTTTGGGATGATCACTCGTGTCTGAGAGCTCCCTAGATGTGAGTGTGCTCGTTTTCACAGCCTCCCAGTGAGGTGCTGGGGTCGTATTATCCCCATTTGGCAGGGGGCAGATGGATAAGCAGGGAAACTGAGCTGAAAGGATCCACTTAGGTGGAGGGTGGAGTTACTAACCTTTCCAGCCCCACAGACAGCAGATACCAGACCCACATTGACCCCTGCTGCTGCAGGAAACACATGGAGCTTGTGCAGACCTGGCCCTGATGCCGCGTGAAAGGGCATTTCCCAGGTAATATTGGAACAACTGACACTTCATGACAACGGCTGCAACCTGCAGATGCTGACTGACTTGCCAGGTGTCATGTAGAAACTGTGTGATGGAGGCACAAACATAATCCACCCCAAACCTTCCTAGGGGAGACATTTCAGTGGTTTTGCTGAGACAGCCCTTCTTTTCCTCCGGTCCTGGTCTTCTTTCCCTGTTCCACCACTTCCAGCTCCTGTTTCCCTTATTTCTAAATGCTTGGCTGTGCAACCTTAGTAATGTGATTTTTTTAATATCTTTTTTTTTTTGGTGTGTGATATTTACAAAGTTACAGTCCTAAAACCTTGTAGAAATGATTGCGTGTGAACGAGGGGGAACCTAAACTCGCTGCAGCTTGAAATATTACATGCAACTACAGGAAAAAGGGGGAGAAAAGAGTGATGGGGGAGGGGGACTGTTTTCCTGGGGAAAAATAGGGTAGCATCAGCATTATGAACATATTAAATTACTAAAAGTAATTGGGTGCCCGAGATAAGGATGGATGCTTTGCCATCTGCACAGTGTAAGTAACATCCATCTAAATATCTCAAGTCAAGCTATCCCAGAGGACATAGAATTAAAATAAAATTATGCCGTGTGACTAGCAGTTTGGGGGCAGAAGGAGGAGATGAGACAGTGTCCTAAGGCTTGGGTAAAAACCTTGCAGGAGATCTGCTCTGAGGGGAAAAGCAGCTACTCTGGAGGACTCACTGCTTCACTGTGCATGGCGTTGCACCCAGCAGTGCCATGGACCAGCTGGAGATGCTTTAGCAGCATATTCAACCCCTTCCCCTATGCACAGCTTTCTGATGCTTAACATCCTTTTTTGCACATAAATTGGAGGCTGCACCTGCTGATGCTGCCTCTCCTGTCGGCATGGGGAGATTCAAGGCATGGGGAAAGGGGGCAGGTGTATTTGTGGGAGAGTTCCCCACCACTGAGGGGGAACCGGTGCACATCAGATTGAATCTGGGGGTAACTAAAACAAGTTGCCTTGAATCCTTTTCCACTCCCGTTAGGCTGCACGGTTAAAGCCAGAACTGGTACTAAACAGTCCTGGCCTGTGGAGGATGGGGAGAATATAACTGAGGCTCAGCAACTCAAAACCAGAATTGCCTCTTCATTTCCTTAAATGTTTGCAAAGGCTGTGCTGATTCTCGTGGCCATCCCATCTTGTCAAATGTTCTGGACTTCAACTTTTTTATTAAGTGCTCATGGAAGAGCCCTCCCTTGATACCCTGGGATGACAACACGCTGCTTTCAAACTAGCTTTCTGATGCAGCTGCACTATAATGCACAAACAAGTGGCCTCCAACCCTGGGGAACCCTCCCCGATCACTGGCTGCACCCACAGCAACATCTTCATAGCAACCCTGTGATGTCGGGCTGGTCCACACAGCCCGGAGCCTGCAAGCTACCCTGCAATGGCAAAGTGGTGTGCTCAAATGTGGAAGACGAGATAGTCTCAATAAGGATACCGACTTCAGCATCAGTCTGCCAGGGGAGCTGTTATAACAGCAGGGAATAAAAACACGATTTTAAAAATTATGAGAAAAGACTTGACAGTGTCCTTCTTCAGAGGCAGTTTGAAAAATCCACACAATAACTGCACAGCCAGGCAAATCCATCTTCTGAATAAAGGCAGTGTAGTCAGCTATTTCAAAATAAAAGACAGATAGCAAGGACTGACTGGCTCAGGAATTTAATAATAATGAGATATGAAGCCATTCACCCCTAAGGTCACCAGTACAAATCCTGCCCAAGCTGGGAATAATTGGAAGCTATTACCCTTTGAGGTATGTTTGCTGCTGCTTGGGAAATGAGTTGGGGAACCTGCTGGGCCGGTAACTACGTGAACGAAACACCGAGGTGGTGCCACTGGCACCTACTGCCAGCCCTCCCAAGTGCAATCGGGCCGGTGGCAGTGGTTCCTCTACCCTCCCTTCCTCATCAGCTCCTCTGTGATACTGCGACCCATTTGTTCTGGCTTTGCCCCTGCCTGAGCCCACCCTGTGCGTATCTGTGCCCCTTCTTTCAGGCGCTGAAAGACCCCACCTTGGCAGCCCGCAAGGATTTCCAGAGGGAGGCGGAGCTGCTCACCAACCTGCAGCATGAGCACATCGTCAAGTTTTACGGCGTGTGTGGTGACGGCGACCCCCTTATCATGGTCTTCGAGTATATGAAACACGGGGACCTGAACAAGTTCCTGAGGTACGTGCGAAGGAGGGCACAGGAGATGCTGTACAGCTGCTCCGCAGCCTCAGTGGGGCTTGTTCTAAATCTGCCGTGTACCAGTGACACCACTGCCATGCGGGCGCTGGTGGGCTGGGTGATGAGAGCTGGTTGTTCCAGGGACAGCTTGTAGGAGATGATGGTCCTCACCCGACGTGGTGCTTTATTAACACTACCCCAACATTTCCTCTTAGGTAGTCCTAGGGGTGGTCCCTGTGAGCTATGGAAACCCAACTTGTCTTCTCCCACCCCAGCAAGTTTGAAGCTGCAGGAAGCGTGGCTGTAATCCTTCTCTGCCCTGCGGGGGTAGGACGCGAAGCCATGGCTGTCAGCAGCTCTAAGTCCCATCCACCCAGCAAAGACATGCCCTGCTGAAGCAGGAAGGCCACTAGCCATCACTCCCCATGTCACCCAGCTCCTGGTTCAGTAGCACCATAACCAAAATATTCCTTTGAGAAACTTGCTGGAGTCCTTGGTCTGATTGGTATCCTGGGCATTTACTGATCTCTAGTTCTCATTCCTATATTCAGAAAAGAGCTGAGAAATGCTGGAGGGGCCTCAGGCAGTGCCTTTGGAGTCCATTCCTCGTCCTTGTTCCCTAAGCCTCATCAGACAGAGATGCTGACTGAGGTACAAACTGTCCTAACGTGTGGCACCACACTACTCAAGAAGCTAGGCAAGGCCTGACGAAGTGCCGTAATTGCTTTCCCTGCCCCTAGAGAGGTGCAAATTGCTGGACACCCCCCCCCAAGTCATCATTCAACCATTTCATCAGCATGAGGCAGATCATTTGTGTGCCCTGAATCCGCCAGCGGTGAGGGGCAGGGAGCAACTGTGGGAGGATTTTTGTGGTGCTGTTCTCCCACGATACAGAAATTATGCTCTGAAACCTGCATGCAAGTGGAGTGGTACTTACCTCTTGAAATAATTAGTAGTTTTATTTCCCAGTATTTAGAAATTGGACCCTTGATATTTTCCTGTTTTGACTGCTAAGTGTGAACATGATCGCAGCAGGAAAAAGAGGCTTGAGCACAGCAGGTCTAGATCTGGGGTTGGAATACGCTCAGTGATTATTTTTCCACCATCACAGTCAGTTTCTGACCAGGAAATGCAGGTCCTTCCTTGAGGTTTTCATTTCTAAGGAATCACCTACACCAGAAGAGCTATGGGGAAAGACCTCAAAGGTTTCTTCTTTCCTCTGCCAAGTAGTGCCAACCTGTCTGCAGCTCCCTTGGGGCATTCGCAGGGCAGTGGCTGGGCTGGGAACATCCGTGCATTGGTTTCCCTCCTCATTTCAGCATAGTTGTGGGTAGACTGAATATGGTTTTGTAGCTCAGTCCCTGTCTCAGGCTCTGGATAGGTGACGTCCTTGACAAGGTAGGACGAGTGAAGGCTGATGCTACACTAGCTTTGCAGAGCTCCTCAGACCCACGTTCAAAGGGGAGCAGCCTTGGTTACCCTGGGACCCTCTCTTGTGGTACACTGTCTTGCAGGTGCTCAGCAACCTCCCAGCAGCAGCAGATTGAACTCTGCCTACCGGCATGAAACCGTGCATTGAGCTGAAACAGTGTTTTAGAGCAGATTAGAGATGCAGTGTTAAGGACAGTGCCTCAGCCTCGTGACTGGAGGAAGGCAGTCTAAAATAGAGCATGAGAGACCACGTTCTTGAAGTGCTTCACAAGGAAGAGCAGAAAATTGACCGATCTATTTTCCTGGCAGAACCAGCAACATTATCCTCCTTAGAGGAGGATAAGGCTCATGCCCTGGGAGGCCAGGGCCTGTCCCGGTGTCACTGGAGAAGAAAGCTCATTGTTGTATTATCTTTGGCCTTTATGAAAGAAAAGAAACTTTCCAGATGTGTGGTCCCCGGGATTGCAGCCTCACATCTTCCAGCTGCATTTAGCTGCCAGCTCTTCCTTCTCATGCAGCTGTGGAGCAAGCAGCTACGGTGCAAGCAGCTATGAGCTCCCTTCTCTGTACCTTGGTGTGTGATAGGCAGTGAAATCCCTTTGTATCTCAAAGGAAGCTGGCTTTTGGGACAAGGGACCTTATACCCAGCAAAACGCCTAAGGGGCCATATGGAAAGAGAGTCTCGGGCTTTGTCCGTCAGGTCAGCTATCTGCTATCTTCACAGCGGCGATGGTGAGGGATGGGGGCTGCAAGGGGGTCAGAGAAGGTCGGTGGTGCAGGAGTGCCTGGCATCCCTGGTGAGTAGCAGTTTTTATTGTGGCATGATTCACCCAGCCCACAGCAGGAGACGGTTCCTTCCAGGCACTGGAGGCCAGGGGCACTGGGAGTCTGTAAGAAACACTCAGATGGACTTTACCCAATTCAACTGCAGAAATTGGAAAAGCAGTAAAATGGAAAAGGCTCACTTAGACCCAGTTTCTTAGAGAAAAGCACAATAAATAAATTCCCCTAAGCGAGGAGTGCCTGGCATCCCTGGTGAGTAGCAGTTTTTATTGTGGCATGATTCACCCAGCCCACAGCAGGAGATGGTTCCTTCCAGGCACTGGAGGCCAGGGGCACTGGGAGTCTGTAAGAAACACTCAGATGGACTTTACCCAGTTCAACTGCAGAAATTGGAAAAGCAGTAAAATGGAAAAGGCTCACTTTAGACCCAGTTTCTTAGAGAAAAGCACAATAAATAAATTCCCCTAAGTGTTGTTAGACCTTTGTGAGCTTCCCAGAAAAGAGAGAGAATTTTACTGGTCTGTAAAATTAACTGGTGTGGCAAGGGGAAGAACTAGGATCAACACCTACCAGCTGGGCTAGAGGTGGCATGTATTGGGATGGCTCTACACACCTCCCAGGGCCCCTGCATGTAAGACCATTGCTGGTGGTGCAACAACTTCCCCTGCTCTCTGTACCAGGGGAGACTGCAGTCGTGGTGTCCTGGCTAATAGAAAAGGGATAGTGAAAAGATCCTGCCGAGGAGAAACACAGGCATCGCTCTCCAGGGAGCACAGCATCCCTAGGGCTGGTGTACACAGGGGCTGGAGACTGCCCGCAGGCTGTGTGCGTGGCAAGGCTGGGCTCTCCCCGGCACACAGACCCGCTGCTCGGGGGTCTGCAGCAACTGCATTCCCTCTCTGCTCACCGAATATCTCCATCGCTTCCTCCCTTTCCTTCTGTCACTGGTTTTCTAGCTTTTGTTTTCTGTCTGTGACAGCAGCAAATTTGAGGTAGGGATGTTTGCATGTTGCCATTACAAACCCTCTTTGCAGTCTATAGTAAGTCGTTGCCATTTGCTGTTAACTCAGAAAGGCAATAAATTTTGTTAGAAAAGTTGCATAGTTCTGGTGTTTTTGTGTCAGTCCTTCCTATGGAGCAGCCCCCACAGTTGGACTGTCTTGGGACAGAAGGAGGCATTGCAGCAGAGGCAGCATGCAGCCAGAGGGATGATTTTCTTCCCCATGTTGGCAAAAGCCTCTATCACTCCATAATAGAAAAAAACCCCAACGGTTCTTTAACAGGGGATCCACCCAATCTTATGGCCTTTCTGTAAAGCTGAATTAAACCCCTTTCCCCAAAAAGAGATGAGCAGACCCCTCTTGTATTCCCTGCAGGCTTCTTGACACAACTAAATGTACTAATATCCCTCCTGTTAATCTCATAAATGTGTTGATACTTCTTTCTTCTGGACTATACCCGTGTGGGATGGAGAAAGGGAGGGAGGGAGGTGTATGCATTACATAGGGCATACTGAGATGTGTCCTATATTGTAGGATGTAAAAAGAACCAGTGAAATAAAGGTGTTGGCTGACCATTTTTTAAGCGTCACCTGTTCCCTTCAGACACAGACATTTCTTTGGTGGCCATTATTGTATTTGAAAAAGGTGGCAGTAATGAGATAGTAATATATCCTTCACTTCTCACCTAGGAATGTTTACCTTTGATGACAACAGGTATCAGCTGCAGCTAAATATGGTGTAACTGCAAGGCATGACTGGTACAAACTGTCCAGCACAGTTTTAGAAGCTATTGTTTGTCCTGCTTTGCTGTTTTTAGCTAACCTGCTCAGTCCGGGCTCAGCTTCACCTGCTGTCAACATCTGTTGTCACCACCAGGTAATTTCCTGGGGTAAACCCATCTGTGGGCTGCTTAAATAAGACATCAAGTAGTTATTTCTGCACACACTCTTCTGCAGCTCCTCCTTGCCCCCAGCAGTTCTTCCACTGTGCTGCTGCTCTCACCATGCCTGCGAGACTTCGAGACTCCCCCGGCAGCCCCAGCTCTGCCACCTGCAGTGCTGCTCCCAGCCAGCTCATCCCACAGTCACTGCAGCATCACCCACTCGTGGCTGCCAAAACCCACTCCTGGCTCATCAGCACTCATTTCTGGAGTTCCTCTCCTCTTCCAGCTGTCCTTTCTACCAGGAGGGGACCTTCAGAGCCATGTTCCCAGTTGTAGGGCAGCAGGAGATAGCTGAAGACAAGGGCATTTGAAAAACTATCGTTTGAGCCCCAAATGCCTCGATGCTAATCCCTTTGGTGCACCCTCAAGCCCAACAGAGCAATTAGGGAACAGAGACAAAGGAGGGAAACAGTTTGTTTCTTGTTGTGGGTTGTTCAGTGCCATGTCAAGAAGGAGGGAAAGCTCTGTATGTGCAATTTCAATTTGTTAGCTCTCTGTGAGGTTACTGCTGATGGCAGGGGTGAAATGCCAAGAATCGTTTCAAAGAGAGCAGAATGAAAGCCTCGGAGGAAATGCTGTACTGTATCTTAGTCACAAGGAGGAAGGTCACAGCAAAATCTCTTGCTTTTCCCTAAATATGAGGGCTTTTGTTATTCCACCTTCACACAGGCTACCAAAGGGTGAGCTCTACCAGGGGAAGAGACATCACAGAGGGAGCATGGCAAAGACAGGCCTGGTACACATCAAGGGAGGGGACTAAAAAGGGGACAGGACAGGAATGAGACTGACCTTCAGTCCTGAATTTACAATGCACTTGGTTCAGCAAAATATTTCCTTTTGTTGCCCAGGATGTTCTCTGCATCTGCTGACATCCAGGTCTAACCTTTGCACCTCTGCTTGTGCCTTCACAGTTTACAGTACCTGTGTTACCTCTGGGGTAGCTCAGGGTATAAAAGGTATTTTCCAGGTAGGAAGCTGCTGGTGTTCCTCTGAAACCTTTTATGTGATCTCTGGCTGTATTGTTATTGATCAGGGGGAGGTTGTTTGGTGGTATGGTGTTTGGAGGAAATAGAGGAGGCTGTTTGGGATTAATAAAGAGACTAGGTAGCAAAAATATGATGGCTGTGGAAGAAAAGGGGGCAATATCTCTACCTCTGGGAAGGTTTCCAAGGTGTAAGAATTAACTGGAGCACATATATAAATATCTGGAGGCTCATTAGTTTTGCATAGGTCTTGCCAGAGAGGAATGTCCATATTGCATCGAGCCAATGGTCCCTCTCTCCTGGCAGTCTGTCTCCATCTGTGGCCGTAAGAGGTTGCTTGCAGAAGAGTAAGGATAGGAGAAGGATGTATGGCACCTGCTCACCCACCAAATGTTTCCCCAACCTCCTGTTCTCTTAAGCTTTTCTTTTTTTCTTTCCACTGGAGCTGTGTGTACATCCTCACAGTGCAGAGTTGGGGACTAGTCCTCACCCCAGCAGGACCAGCGACCGTGTGGGATTCCTATCTCCTGGTCACTTTTGAGACCCAACTCTATGCTTTTTGCTTCTTCCTCCCTATAGGGCACATGGCCCAGATGCTATGATCCTCGTGGATGGGCAGCCTCGACAAGCCAAAGGGGAGCTAGGGCTATCCCAGATGCTCCACATCGCTAGCCAGATCGCCTCTGGAATGGTGTACCTTGCCTCCCAGCACTTTGTCCATAGAGACCTGGCCACCAGGAACTGCTTGGTCGGAGCCAACCTGCTGGTGAAGATTGGAGACTTTGGGATGTCAAGAGATGTCTACAGCACTGATTACTACAGGGTAAGGCAGCTCCAGCGGCAGTCTGATGCTCAGAGCAAAGGGAGACTAGGAAATGTTACAATAAATCAGTTTTTGGAGTGCTTGGGCTCACTTCCTTGGTTATTCCCTCACTGAAACATGCACACAGATGTCAATCAGGCATCCCTGAACCACTGTCCTTACTCCTTTTCAGTCCTGGGCATGCTTGTAGTTCAGACATCCATGCAGATGCCTACACACAGAGCTCTCTGTGATACCCCAGCACACAGTCATATGCTTTGGAATGTCTCTGAAGTCATCCCATTCTTACTTCTTTCCTATTTTTTTTCTCCCTCTTTTTTGAAGACATTGATAAATTAAAGGTAATCCAAAGAGATGACAAAGACTACAGGCTGTGACCTCTGGTGTTAGATAAAGAAACTTAATACAGGGACCTAGAGAAAAGGCAACTGAAAGACTGACTGATAAGTGCATAAAATATGGAAGAGGAAATAATAGGCAATTTAGGTTCGACCTCAAAACACTTTTTTCCAGCAGGGTCATCGTTTAGACAATGGAATAATTTCCCAGAGGTAGGTTGCTGAGGGCCTGTCACTAAAGAATTTCAGGAAGCAACTAGATAAAAATGCCTGCGTTTAGTGCAGAGGCAAATCCTGCACTCGTCTCTGGGGGTGGACTCAATGAATCAGGAATGCCTTTCCAGCCTTTTCTTCTGTGATTTGTGCTTGCACTGTCCCCTTGTCTTGCACACTCCCTTTGTACCTGTCTGCACTGCCCTATCTGCCCGGGATGGCAGCCTCCCTGGAGGGACAGCATGTTTCTCACCCTTCCTCAGCTACAGGAGAAGCTGTGATGTGCAGAGTTTGAAGCACACTGGAGTAGGCATTTGTCGCTGGGCCATCCACCGGCATGGAAGGGCTTTTCAGGCTAAGGAGCAGTGGTTTCTAGCCTGATGCTTGGACTAAGGCTGGTTTGTTTCTGGTTGCAACATGGATGTTTGGCTTTGAGGGTGATTTCTATCAGCTACCCAAGAAAGGGTTGACCTATGGTCTTGATCTGATTCAGAAGTTTTTCTTTATGTGATAGGCAGTTGCCAAGTGGAGTTACTGTGTTGGGGAGGAGGAAAAATGTTATCAGATTTCTGCTGAGACATATCACCTCTCCTAGCCCAGGACGCTGGCTTGTCAACTAAGTTTAATTACCAGTGAGGGAACCGATCTTCACTGTGCAACACAACAGCCCATGTTGGGAAAAGGTCTCGGTGCAGTTACTGGGCAGTGATGAGGGAAGAGAGGTGGCTACGGTCCCGTCACTGCAGAAACTTCGGGAAGTAGCGAGTAGGGAAGAGAAGACCCAGGGGAGGATGAGAAGCAGCCTGTGTGATTACCCACATTCTTGCCTGGCTCCTTTACTTCAGCTGTGTTAAACCTACCTCAACCACAGTCAGTGTCACACCACTTGAGACAATCCCAGCCGAGTTTGTGTTCCTGCAGCACTGAGAGCTCTCTCTGCAACGGCAGCACTTGCTGCTATTGCCATGTGAAGGCTGGGAGGGCCTCCAAAAAGTGAGAATTGAGAAGATCTCCATAGGCCAGTTCACTGCTGTGGGATTTTTTGTCTTCTCTGTGGTGGTGTCCTGTAGACCTCATCCTGTCTGTGCAAAATGCTTTGCTGAGGATTGCTCCGTGCTATCTCGTGCAGTGTTGTAAGGCTTTTCTAGTGGACTTTTCTCTGCTAACACAAACTGCCATGCATGACCAAAGCAATAACTAGTTATCACCTGTTTACCAGAGCAAGAGCTGAGCTTCAGACCGGCACAGCCTTTTGTTGTTAGTTGATTTTCCTTTCTCTGTTTTCACTGACTTTGGGTACTTTTAAAACTCTTGATCAGTAAGTCCATGCTCTGCAGGCATGGAGACCTTTTCCTGTTACAATCCAAAAGGGGGTCCTAGCAAATTAAGGTTTTGATTGCCCATATTTACATTGGTGGCGTGAGGGGCAGAGGGTTTACATGACTTGCCCAAGGCCAAAGCAGGGTTCAGTGGCAGAGCTGAGAAGCCCATCCAGGCCATATATTCCCCCCCGGCAAAGAGCAGAAGTCTGGGAACCAAGTGTCCTTCATCCTTCCTCCAGCCGCAGCCCAGCCACACTACTCCCAGCATATGAGAAGAACCCAGATAGGTTCATTTCTCAATCTCCTTCTTTAATCACTACCTTGTGGGACATGTTTACCAGGAGAGCACTTGGAGCTGATCTCATTATTCACCCTTCTGGTGCACTCATGGTTATGTGACAGTCTCTGTCCTTCCCCATCCACCACTATCTCGTACCTGTCCTCTCCTCTCCCTCTGTCTTTGCACAGCACCGCTGCATTCATTCTCTGCAAGAACTGGTGTGAGCCTTGCTGTCTCTGGACTGGGAAATCTATTGGGTTTCTGTGTGGCAACCTGCACTTCTAAGTAAGTTCCCTATGAACAAGAGTAGTCAACCCTTTGAACAGAAACCTGGTTGTGACACTAATGAAGCCACACGGGGCTCGTGAATTGACTGTATTAGACTTGACTTTAACTCTGGTAAGAAGAAGCTTTCACTTTCTCCTGCAAACGTAGGTGAGAAAACCAATATGGCTTCACAACAGTTGTGCATTTGTGCTCTGTCTTCCTTGCCATTTTAATTCCTAACATCCCTTGCATGAAAACTGGCTTTTCAAGGCTCCTGAGACAATCCTTTCGAGTGCACAGACCTATCATAAAATCCACCAAGGTACCCCAAGTGAGGGCTTTTGAATGGATACAGGCAGAGAGCAAATGAGCTCAAGTGTGAGAACCAAACTGCTCCTGGGTCTCACCTATGGAAGGTGGAGATGTGGCTGAAGAGTTGAACTTTGAAACTCTTTGGTGCTGTCCCTGGTCACATCTACAACCTGCCTGGTGATATTCCCAAGTCTGATTCTCAGTGTTTGTGCACAGCAGCTCTCCCCTGTCGATAGCCTGCCATTCCCACCAGTAGGGCCTGGAGCAAAGTTCTGCTTCAGGTGGTTTCTAGAAAATATTGCTTGGTGTGTCCAAGCTGCAGCCTGGGAAGAATACTGTAATTTGTCATTTTCTGGGAATAGAGTGAAGGATTCCACCTTGAAGCTGACACAAAGTGATGGGTCTGGAGCTCTCTGCAAGCAGACTCACTTCAGTCCGCTGGGTCCCCGTGTTTGTTCCTGCCCAGGCCCCACGAGCATGGATAACTGGGCATGTGGATATGTGAGTGTGTTCCAGGCTGAGGATTAGCTCCTAGCCATTTCCTTTCTTTCCATTTTTAATCTTTTAAAACAAAGAAAGAACACCATCTGGCTCCTGCATTTGTGGGATGCAAAAGTGCTTTAACAAAGGTGAACTGCTTAATTTCCTGTTACACATTTGGATACAGAAAACAAATATTTGCGTAACAAAAGCAGCAGAGAGGCTTGCTTCCCCTCTCCGCAAGGCTCTCCATGTTCTGCCTGAAGACAGATGTGTCCTTTTCCTTGTGCATCACAGAGGGATCCCGTCAGCTGGTGCCTTTAAACCTTCTTTCAACAAGACAGGATGGAGAGAAGATGTTTGTGGAGGTGTAGGTGGTGGGGAGAGGTGAGACAGCATCTGATTAGAAAGTGGAGGAAAGTGGAGGGACTGGGGAGACGGGGAGAAGTAGCCTAGCGTCTGTGTGAAGAGAAAAGTTGGGGATGCTGAAGAAGCATTTCTGTGATGTGTTGTGTAACGTGCTGTGCAATCTTTGGTGTGGGTCTCTGTGGGAAGGCAGGATTGAATATATCCATATTGGAGAGAAAAGATTTGGGCGGATTTCGTTTTCCTTGTTGTTCTCTTTAAAAAAATGCGTGAGTAGGTGATTTTTTTAGGTATGACTCAGGACTCTGACAGTGGGTGGTGGGATGCTGCAGGTCAGGGACGTTGTGCCTCAGCCAAGCTGAGTGTGGCATGGAGACTGCAGCAAGTCAGGCACACAGTGCCTGCACAGCATTGCCTGGGGAGCTGGAGGCTGTCACGGCAGCTGGGGGGTTTGTCCAGAGCTGGGGGCATCACTGGGGCTGGGTTTAGGACCACCAGCTGCTCTTTCACCCAGCAGACTGGGGTTCAGTTGCTCCCAGAGCCCTTCTGTGGCTCTGAACTCCCCTGTGCTCCAGTAAAATCCAGATCGTTTTCCTTTCTTCCCCCAAAATGTGTAATTCAATTCCAAAACAAAAACATGTAGCAGCTGCCCAGGGAAAAGGCAATATTTCTTCATCTTTAGAAGAGAATAGTCTCAAATCGTAGTCATAACTTCCAAGGTAATGTCCTGACATGGGTGGGAACCCAGCAGTGAAGACACATGTCGAGTAGAGGAAGGATTTATGTAGGCATTAAGCCTCATTAAGACATCCCTCTGTCCAGGTCTCCTATGTCCTACCCTTCTGGCATCCTACCCCAAATCCTGGGCTGGGCTTGAAACCTCTAGGGGATTTAGCTCTGTCCTTTCCCCGAGGTCTGTCCTGAGTGTGCTCCGGGTCACAGTTCATCACGCAGAGGACACCTGCTTGTCAAAAAAAAAGACACATGCAGGATTTGCAAAGGGCTCTGAAAGTATGTTTCTATTTCTAGCAACACAGAGCTAAACATAATAACAAAAAACGCTCCCTGCTTCTGTCCTCACCGCTCTGGAGCATTGTCTGGATTTGGGAGAGACAAGGTTTGCAGGAAGAAGCAATATCTTTTATTAGAACATATGATATTGTTGAAGGGGGAAAAAAGAATGAATTTTAGACACACAGACCCTCTCTGAGCTCTTTTTTTTTTCCAGTAGTATCAGTTGGTTTAATAAAAGATTAATATCTCTTCCTATGAACCTTGGCTCTCACACCCTTAGACCATCAGAACCAAAACAACATTTCTACTATGACTTCAGCCTTAGGTCAGTGTTCTTTAAAAAGTCTAGGATCCCTCTGACAGATGCCTCCTCTTCTGAAGCATGAAGGTTTACTGTGTACACATTTTCTTTCTTCTCTTTCCTTAAAATGGCTAGAGAAAAACCCATATTCTTTATAATTTTCAGTACTCATTGTCAGGTTGCTTCCTAATGATCATCTCCCATCTAGACCATCTCTTACTTTAGTTCTTCTCTGGAGTTCAAAATTGTTTTCTTTCTCCTGGGTACAGTCAGTTATTTTTCCAGTGAAGTTTCCACGCAAGTAATAGATCACCAAGGATTAGCAGCTGCCTGGGTCGTGCTCCTTTAGAGGCTCATTTAGCATGGTAGATAAGACTAATAGACGAGCCTTACATTGAAAGTAAATTTAGTCTGACCCACGGTCTCCTAGATAGAGGGTCCCTAAATGATCACACCATCATTGAATGGTGCTCTGTTCCCACCAGCTTTGAGCTCACTCCAGAGGATTAGCTGTAGTCTCCCACTGGCATTTTTTGTGCATCCTTGCCAGGGCTCCTTAATGCCCGTGTCTATCCTTCAGCTGTACAACACCCGCTTCCGTGCCCCCTGATGCTCTTTGTTGCTTTGCTGTCCATCTCGTGCAGCATGTTTACAGCATGGGAGATGGAGCCCAGCAGAGGGGAACTGCTGCCCAGCCCTGTTAGCACCAGAAAGAAGCGCTGCGATGAGCGTGCTAGGGCTCTGCACCATCACCTATGAAGGGGAATGCCAACAGGCAAAGGGGAGGAAAACTCCCTCTGAATTTCTATCTGGGATACGGTACTGACTCACTCTGGGGGAAAAGAAAAGCTGCCATTCTCAGGTTTTACTGTAGACCTGGTGTACCCTGGCAGGATTAGTCAGCTCCGGACAGAGAGTGAGCCAGGCTCCGTGCGCTCAGACAGTGTGCTCAGGCTCCGTTTCAATGTGGATGGGTGGGAAAGCAAGTTCAGTCCCTGGCTGTGCTGACTGTTGTGTGTAATCTTGTGTAGATGGTACAATGTGTGTGCTACATTCAGCTTCCAACATCCATTTCCAGCACCTAAGTGCTGTGCAGATGCTAAGCAGCTGAGCATCACCTTTTGTCTCTTCTACCCCTTCTCTGAGGTGAAATATATCATGTGCTACTCTCTCTCTCCACCCTTTCTGCCAGGGTGTTGGGAAGGTTTTGTAGCTGTAAATATATGTTGCACTAAGGAAAAGACTTAGAAGTGAACAGTACTTTAAATTTCTCCTGTATTAAGTGGGATCCTGGAGAACATGTCTTGCTTTGTCATACCTGCATAAGTAAGGGCAGGAAAGTCTCACAGTGACCTGGAGACCCCTAGTACTGATACGGGGGGGGGCAGCCAGGCAGAGACATAGTCTTGGTATGTGCAGGAGAACATGTCTGCTATTGAAAGTATTACATGCCCTTCTCAGCATCTGTTTACCCCACATGTCTCATCACCCCAACCCCTGATTTGTTATTTCTTTCCTTGTTTTCATTGCCATCGGTCCCCCTAGATGACACCTCTATGCCCCATGAGGTGTGCACGGCTCATGCCATGGTGCCTCACAACTGCCCTGACTGGTGGTTTGGGGACGAAAGAACCAATTTCCCCCTAATGTGCAGTAGGGCTGGAAACAAGGGAGGTGAGGGAACTGCTCAATGTGGGCGCATGGGTTAAGTGTCTCTGTGCCTGTCCTGGTGTGTTCTGCGTGCAGGAAAAGTCAGTGTGATATTGAACGTGCTGGTCTTTGATATCTCTGTGGCTCCTATAAAAACCTCTGCAAATTGAATTTGCGGCACAGTTCCTTATCTCCTGAAAGGAAGATGTAACAGCATCATCTTGTGTGTTAGCCAGACATTTTTCTTCAACACTTCCCCATTTCTACACTGAGGGAAAAAAAAAGGTTGAGTCTTTTTTTTTTTTTCCCCCCTTCCTCCTGTTTGAAACATTAAGAGCCCTTCACACAAAACAGCTCAAGTGCAGAGGAATTAATTGGGGAAATTAGGTTGTGTTGTATTTCTGGCATTTTCTCAGAAATGGTAATTGCCCCAATTCTCCACCCTGCCAAGACCTCCACCCGCCCCGTTTCCCCCCTCCCCTTTTCCTCATTGTCTACCTGTCTTTCTCCTGCTTGAGTTGCTGTTTTCATGCTGTTGCCATTTATTTCCTTTCAGTAATGAGCGGGATGTGACAGGTGAAGAGCTCTCACAATCTGGTGACATCTTCTTTGAAGCACAGGCACAAAAGAGCAGTTTGTTTTTGGGAAATAAAAACTCCCTGCTATGGTACTTGACCTCCACGCTCACCCCTTCTCCTGCTCAGGATATGTTGCTGCTGCATTGCAAGTCATTTGGCTCAGATTTTTTGTTTAATATAGTCTCAATATTCACCCAAACACTGACCTCCATGTTTAACCCCTCTATTTTCTCCCCAAACCACCCAAACCCTCACACGCTTACTGAGACCTAATCAAACTTATGATCTTTCAATCAAAGCTCAACCCCATTCCCAGACATTTGAATTGAGGCTTTTGCTTTCTCCCAACCATTGGACTGAGCTCCAGAGAGCTGGGAGTTCAAAGCCTTTCGGTTTAGCTTCCTGATGGTTTTTAACTCCTGACCTTCCATTTGTGGAGATCATAGATGTAGTCAAATAGGAAGGAACTGTTTGTTTTTCAGTATTTCCTGACCTAAAAGACCTGGTGATGTTCATGGCAGGTTCGGATTCAACGGAGATGCTACAGTGGGTAGTAAAGTAGCGGGACTCCTTGTCTCAGGAGATGGTAGGTGCCAACAGCTGAGATGGGTTGAAAAAGTGATTGAACAGAATTGTAGAAGCAAAGTAATCTATGAGGAGCTATCAAACACAAAATACCTCCCTGTTTCAGGAAATCCCTGTGCCACTGATTATTGAGGACTGGAAGATATTGTGGGACATATGCCGTGGGCTCTTCTGTTTCCATACTCTCCCCTATGCATCTCTCGCTGAGGTGAGGGTCCCACCTGACTGGACTTTGGCTGCTCTTAAAAGCTGTCTAGGCTGATCTCTGCTTTGCTGGGAGCTGGGGAGGGTACTGGGAGTAACCAGGCAAATGCTGGACCCAGCTGAGGGGTAGTGACACCGTCCCCAGGAAGTCAGAGATTCAGTTCAGTTCAGAAAGCCTGTTCACCTCTGCTGTGAAAACTTGTGACAGCAAGTTTCCTGCAGCAATTTCAGGAGCCCTTTCCTTCAAAGCAATTCTCTTCCCATAAAACTTAACTAGGGAGGGCAGGACTCTTCCATTTTCAGTGTTCCCTGGGTGCAGCCAACAGATCCAGAAAGGGTGATCCCCACCCATCCTTGAGTAGTTTTTTCTTCCCCTTGATTGTGAAACTGTTTTTTTCCCCTGTGCTAATTTGTATTGTCCAAGTGTGGTTCCCAACCACCTGCTAGAGTCTGCCTGCATGCAATGTGCTCCCTTCCGTTGTTCCCGCTCTGAACATCCCATTAACCTGAAAGCTGTGAGATACATGGAAAAGAGCACAGTGCCTAGTTTTGAGCCAGAGAGACTCTCCCATGGTGGAGATCCAGCCAAAACATGTTCCTCTGTGGTGTCATCAGAAACAAGGAAGGATTTTGTACAGGACAGGCCAGAGGAGCTGATGGTTCCTTGGTTTTACCAAGGTGGCCCGATTTAAACTGTAGCTAGAGCAGAAGAACGTGGAGAACCGTATGACAGCAAGCTTCATTACTCTAGCCCAGGTGGACCAGAAACAGCGTGTGTGCTCCTGAGCATATGGAAACGAACCGTTCACGCTTTGGAAGGACCACTGCCACTTACAATCGAGGGAGACCTGGATGTGTAAAGCTCTCCCCTCTCCCCTTCTCTACATTATTGGACCCGTTTCCCCACTGCATCCCAGCTGGCCCAGTGGCTTCCTTCTGCCTTCCCACCTGCAGGACCATGATCTCAGCTCTCCTTTACCATTGGGACAGCCATGAGATCACGCATAGGTCGGGAAAGGTGGGGAGCATCCCCAAACCTCAATATGATAAGCAAAAGAACTGGAGGCAGAGAAGTTATAAGCCAGTTTAGTGGGAGCATGGATAAATTATGACTTGGCTTGCTTTTTTTTTTCAGATTTTTGGAGTGGAGCAGTGACTTTTTGAGTAAGATAGATAGACTTAAAGATTTTCCCCAGTGTGAAAAGCCTTGCTTCAAGACAAACTGAAGACCTCCCTAGAAAAATTAAGATGCAAATATCTTCATTGTCCTCCTTAATTAAGATGCTTGCATGGAGAGAAACCATTACCTTTCTTTTTTCTTCCTGATTCCTGCACGGTCAGAGTTTCCGCAGGCTTTCCCCTCCTGATCCCCTCCCTGTTTCATAGTCCTGCCTCTCTCACAGCCACAGCAAGCTCCTTCTCCACACCAGCTGAATGGAGAAAGCCCCTATTTGCAAGCAGCTGTCTTTAATATACAGGCTGTTTAGGGCTAGGCTGTCAAAGACAGCATGTTCGATGTACAATCAAGGGGCAACGATGCACAAAATTGCACACACACACAAAATAGGAATCTTTTCTCGGTGTGTGTTAAGCTTTGAATGCTTAAGTGATTACACCTCTCTCTTCCCCATCCAATTATGTGGGCAACACATGATGAGATTGCTAAAGGAATTAGTGAGGGAAACCTTTACGCTGCCTAATCAATATTGTTCGGCTCAGTACAAGGCATCTCCCCTCCGCTGGCCCCAGTCGTGTTCTCATCTGCCCTCTGAAAACGCAAGTTCACCTTCTCGCTATTTGGGCTGTGGTGACCAAGAGGAAAAAACAGCGGCGTGTCTGTTGAAAATGTTTGTAGTTACAGAGTTTCTTCCTTGCATTAAAAAAGAAAAGAAAAGAAAAGATGTAATATAGCCCTGCCAAAAAGCACGTTTCAGGGTTTTAAAGAGGCTTCCTGTGCAGGCCAGAAGGACCTTTCCTCTGTTACAGTTGCGTGGCCTTACAGAAATGGCCAGCAACCTTATAAGCAAAGACACTGGATGATAATTTTTCTGAGCATCACTGAGGCAAGACGCCAGATTTTATGGGCCACTAGACTGATCCAATATAGCAAATCCTGTGTTCCACTGTGGATTCTGAGACCAAATTATCAATTAGTGTGAAGCATTAAAAAATCCAAATCCCTTTTAGTTCCCTGCAGTCATTAGTGACAAGATACAATATCTATAGCTCAAATGCTTTGCCAGCATCCCCTGGCAGCAAGGCAGAAACTCCACTCTTATTTTTTCCAATACATACAAGAAAAACATATGAGATCAGTGTTTTTTACAGTCAGATTCGGCTGCCTCTTCATATTTACTTAGATGGAGAAATAAATCAGGTTTGGGTTACTCTCTGGGTTAGTTATTTGTTATTGGAATAAATGCATGGTAATAGATCTGACAGAGGAAGATGTTTCTCTTTCAGCTCTGTGTTTGAGGTAGAATTTGCTTTGTTCTGCACTATATTATATTGATGTTTTTTTCCACTGCTGGATGACTTCATTTGCTCTGCTTCTTTCCAATGTCCATACCTCTGCCACAGCTGGCTTTAGGTTGCGGCTTTATGTGATAGATCTCTCTTTTCTTTTTCCCTAACTGTAACATTGTAATGCAGAGGCAATTTAAACAACCATCATGAAACAATTATCTAAGCCTTTCCCCCACCCATTTCCTACCTCAACTTTTCGGGAAGGGAGGTGAGTCAGTCATTCGCGGGGCAATTCCCCAAGCAGAATGAGCTGTCGGATACATTTAGCAGCTCAATTTTCACCCCTGGTGCAGGGTAGGAAGGCGCCCAGGGCGATGACTAGCTGGACACAGCCTGAGGCCGTATTTTTGGTATTCCTCGGGCAGCTATCAGCTTGAGCTCCTAAGTAGCACGGCCAGAAGTCTCCCCCCAAACCATTGTGCTCACCAACTGCCCTTTCATCTTGGGATTTTGTCTCCTTTTTGTCCCGGTGGGAACATGAACACCTTACTAGAAAGTCAGCGGACATTATGCTCGTCATTCACTCTTAATTTGCACACTGCGATCCCTACCCCTTCTCCTCCCTCTCATTCCCCAAATCTTTCCTGCTTTGATACACGGGAAAAAGCAGTGCTGTATGTTCTGCTCCATCGTTTTGCTTCCCTTATCCCCTCCTAAGGTTCAGTTTTGCGAGCGCTGGCAGGTTTGCAGGTGATCGGAAGCTGTGGGATGAGGTTTTTTTTCTTCCTCCCCCAACCTGCGACAGTGCTGATGGGACAAAGACTTTTGGGGTAGCATAGGGTGATGTACCAGACTCTTCACTGGGACATCTGGCCAACAATGCCCTTAACTCTGGCTAACCCAAGCTTGCTTGAGTAAAGTCATCAGGCCTGGGTCTTGTTCTGCTGGCAGAGGCAGATGGGTCCCTGCACTGTGCCCAGGAAGGCTGGTGATGGCCAAGGAGCAGGATGCTTAAGTACCAGATACAGAGGAACTGCTCAAGCCTCTTAAAACTTCTCCTGTCGGAGAGGGATGCTGGGTCGCCCAAGGGATGTGGCTTCACAGTCCAAGGAGTTTTAGGAGGCCAGAGCACCCTGTGGCTCTCGCCCAGCACCAGTGCTCACCCCTCACCTTCCCTCTATACTGGTGCAGGTGATGGTGTGGGGTGCAAGGTGGTGGTGACCAGGACCAGGGGGTCTCACCTGCCCCATGCCCTCGCAGCAAGGGTTGTGCAGTGTTGGGATGTTGTAGCCAGTGAAAGACGTACGGTTCGGTTAAAGACATACCCTTTCCCTTCTTGTCCCCTTGCTTCATCCCTCCCTCCCTCCCTCTCTCACCCTTCCCTTCTCTTTTGTTTGTCTCCTTCCCTTGTTTTCACCCATTCACTGTCAGGAAGGGCCGCATCCGAAGGGCCAGTTCAGCGCAGCGTGGCAGCGACAGAGACTGGCACCGCCGGCAGCTGCAACAGTGAGTGGATCTCGACCCCTGGGGCAGCTGGAAGCGGGGGACTGGTGCCGCTTGAGCATGAAATGACACATGGGGTTGAGCGGCTTTGGGACTAGGTCGGGTCTAGTACGTTTGGCAGCAAAGGGGCGTACATGTGTGATGGAAACTGTACATGTTTCTACTATAGCAACTCTCTGGGGCTTGTCCGGACGGTGCGATAATGTGGGATGAATGCAAAAGTCCTCAGTGCAATCTTCCTCTGTGGGTGTTCAGGCTGTGTCTGCACTAGTGGACACTGTGGGCCATCCTCTGGCTCTGATGGCAGCGAGCGCAGCATGGTTGGTCTCTGTGCAGCTAAACCGCTCCATGCCTCCAAGCAGGGTGGCATTTGCCCTGCTCATTTGTGTTGTCCTCTCAGCAGTTGTTTGGATGCTGTCAAATTGGCGTGGACTAAAACCAGACCATTTGAACAGTCGGACCATCACATGCCAGCCCTGACGCCTTTTGTCTGCTAGTCTAGACACAGCCTCGGTGTCTGACTGGTTGGGTGCTTGCAGCTGCGATTGAGTGGATGTCCGCCACCACTGCCCCACTGCTCCCCACATCCCTTGCCCAGTGGAGTGGCAGTGAGAGATCGGTGTGGGTTTGATGCTCTGGCAGTGCAAAGAAGTTCAAGTTTTGCCACAGTGGTGGCTGATGGGAGCCGTGTGAGCCAGCTGAGGGCTGGTAACTCCTCTGTTCACCCTGCCCTCCCTCCCACAGAGGCGAGCCATCATCCCGTTGTGCTCGCTGCACGCTGAAGCCTCTGCATAGGGGTGCTCAGCCCAGTGGGTCCCCAGCTGTCCCAGCATCGCAGAAGCCACTGCCAGCAAGCTGCAAGGCTGCTGGAGGTGAGCTGCAGAAGCCTGTGAGAAGGGCAAACATTGAATTTGACGGTCTTGTGTGGTTTTGCTGCTGGCACACAAGGAAGTGCTCTGTTGATCCAGAAAGTTGGGGAGCCTTTGCTTGTGTCCGTTTTAGAAGTGGATTGAGCTAATCCACCCAAAGACTTTGTTTGTGCAGAGCAGTTATGACCCCTCATAAGTTAAGGCAGGAAAGTGATGGCTTCCACACTTTATTTCTCAATAGCTTCCCTGTGCCAGCAAGCCCAGAGATATGGACATAAATATTTGCAAAATAGCCGTGACTGGGACAAATTACCAGGGTCCAATTACCCAAACCTGCCTGTGACATTGCTAGGTGAGGTGTATGCTCCTGGCCAGGTGATGAAGGACTAGCTGTCCCACTGCCCAGCCTCCTCACAGCATCACCACCGCTCCTCCTGCCCCGGCAGCGACGGGGATTAAGCGAACGCCTACACAGTGTTAAGCAGCTGAGTGGATCTCGCAAAGCCCTCCTGGGATCCGTGACGGAGCAGGGCTCTGGCAGTTCCTGACTGTTGCCAGAATCACACGGGAGTGTGAGTTTAGATATCGCTGATTTTACAGGGGATATGTCAGTGGATAAGAAGACATGCCACCGAAAGGTGATTTTGTTACGTTTATGCCTTTCTGAGCCAAAATTAAATTGCGGGGTGTGGATGGGAATTTAGTTCTAAGCACTGATGTAATTTTGTATCCTCAGCCCTGAAGGCAGTTTTTAAAAAATTATTTTCCCCTGTGCCCTGACACTATTTTTTTGCCTTTCAATCATGTTCTTATGACAGAACAAATACTGGGGTTGACCTTTGCAATGTGACATAATAATATGTGACTTCTTTATAGCTCTTTTAATCCAAAATGCTTGACACACTATGAATCTGATCCTGCAACTGCTTACCACTGGGCTTAGCACTCACTGCTCCAAGCAATCCCTGGGAAGGCAGAGGAGCACTCACACAGAAGTGCTATACCTGGTGTTATCCGCAGGATCAGGCCCTGGAGAAATGTAGCACATGTCTGTGAACAGCCACATTTTGGAGAGAGAAAGCCTTGCCCTCTCATTTATGATTATTATTCACCATCAGAGTGCCATGCCCAGCACTAACATGACAGCCTCCCCTTGGCTAAAATGCCATGGCAGGTAATGCTTGAGTCATATTTATAGCTATCATCTACAACCGTGTTGCTTCTTTTTATTATTTTTTTTTCCCAGCCCTGAAAGCATGCTAATTAATAAACTCCCTTAGCTTATACTGCACCATTTGATCCTGCAGAAATCACAGCGTTTTACCTTATTAGCAAGTAGGAATTAAAGACGACTACTACTACTCAGGGGAGAAAAAGGAACATCATAACCACTTTCCCTGTGCATCCCTTCTGAAACAACCTTGCACTGTGCCCTCAGAAACCCCAAGCTCAGCCCCCTTGGCTTGACAGAGGATGGGAATCCCAGACCAGTGAATGCTTGGGCTGAAAAACACTTTCTGCTCTGCTATTCCCGTTCTGAAAAGGAGAGCTCAGTTAGGTGTATGGAGAAGAAGAAGAGTCCTGCAGTGAGATCCCAGCCTTGGACTGGGCTGCAGGTCCCTTCCATGCTACCGATGTCCTCTGTCACCGTAGGAAATTCAGTTAGTCCTTCTGTGCCTCAGTTTCCCATTGTTAAAAGGTGATCCCTGCTTATCTTCACCGAGGAGATTCACATGAAAAAAAGATTGCAAGGGACACAGTCATTATGGTGTTGGGAGACGGGTAAGTACCTTAGAAATACATAGGGAACCTGTGAGGTGAGACATGTGTGGTACTGGTTGAAGGACAGTGCATTTTGGAAGTCCTCAGTAGTTGGAAAATGCAAAGAGGGAAGCAGATAGGATCCTTGCGCCCACCTCTGCTTGGTATGTTCAGGATGGGCAGAACCAGGAGCGAGACCTGCTCCACCTTCTTGGTGATAGGAAGTGGTTAAATCTGGGGATGGAGACCCACTAACCGTCAGCAGGTATCTACACGCTTCGCCATTGTTTGCCATTAGTAGAGCACTGCGTCCCCCCCGCCCTTAAAAAATAAGTTCATTGGGAGTACAGAGGGCTGAAAGGGATTCCCTGGATCATCAAATCCTATCCCCTGTTGCATCAATCACATCAGATTTATCCTTTTCATAATCAAGCACCACTATTAAATGTGCTCCTAAGGGAAGACGGTCCCAGAATCTCATTGCTTTAACTCGGAGATGCTTCTAATTTCCAGTCTATGCTTAGTCATGGCCCGTTTGTTAAACAGCAGGTACCTGGCACAGAAGCAAGAAATTTAACACAGTTTTCTTAAAATAACCACCCAGAAATCCTATCCACAAAAAAATGCTGAGGTTGTAAAAGGGAACGTGCAAGGTCAGGTAATGATAATGGGGAGGCCCGAGCTCACACTTGCCTCTGCCTTGTAGTACAGACTTTACATAATCACCTGCCGTTAATCTTATATGATCCAGTTGAGGTACAAGGCAAAAGTACTCACAGAACAAAGGAACTTCTTTACTATTCTTCTCCGTAATATGCATTGTGTAACAACTCCATTTCTTTTGCCAGCTATAACTAACCCTGAGCTAAACATTTGACTATTTTTCCCTTTCTTGGCAGGCTTTTCCATGCCATTTATTACTTTACTGTACAAGTCTTTACCTGCACAGCATCTTTGAGAAGTCAGTGAGTTGCATTGCCCCGTTTTACAGGTTAGGAGACGAAGCACAGAGCTATCAGCCTTATCAACGCATAGAGCTGCAAGGGCAACTCTCGTCCTCCGAAATGCTCCTGCTTTATTCAGTGCAGCCTTATTCACTCCAAACCACGCGATTGCTACCCAGCCAGAGGAAAGGGGCTGGTGCAGCAGTCTGTCTTGTGGCACACAGTGTACGTTGCATGCCATGGAAATGATGGGATGCTCTAGACCCATGACTTGCTTGCTTTACAGTCTTGTCCAGTTAGTTAATCAGAGTGTGCAATGAATGAGGGGGGAAAAGAAATAGGTGAGTACAGGCAGCGGTGCAAAACCGCTGTGTTACCTGTTGCAGCACCCGTTAGTTGTGACCCAGCCCATAGAGGGCAATGGCAGACGGAGTCATACACGCTTAGGGTCAGGTCACTGCCGAGCAGCATAATCAGCCAGAGTGACTAAGGAGGAAGGCTCACTTGACAAAAACAGGTTTGCAACTAGGACGCCGAAATCCCATGTTTGCTTATTTAACTTGGCAGGTATTCAAGTGAAACAGGCACAGAGGGGAGGTGTTAGAGCTGATCTCGGTACCAGCGTGTGGGATTTTGACTTTCTATTTGAGTGCTCTTGTTTGGAAAATAAATGTGCTCAGAACCCCCTCCCCCCTCCCTTTTTTTTTTTAAGCACTATTTAAATGTCATAAGAATCTTACAGTGCCCACCTTCATGTTCCTAACAAATTAAAATATTTTATTAGTCTATAATCTGAAAATCATTACCGTGGTTACTATAAAAACCCAAAGCTCTCCAGAGGGAAAGATGTCAGCAGGTCTAAAATGTGTGCAAATATACTTCGTTGCCATAAAGGTACCAGGGGTCAGACAGGCAGCCCCTAGCCCCGGGGCAACAGGCTGTTAGCATGGGAAGGAACGAAGTGCATCTCATTTTTAAGCAATTTAAATGTCATAAGAATCTTACAGTGCCCACCTTCATGTTCCTAACAAATTAAAATATTTTATTAGTCTATAATCTGAAAATCATTACCGTGGTTACTATAAAAACCCAAAGCTCTCCAGAGGGAAAGATGTCAGCAGGTCTAAAATGTGTGCAAATATACTTCGTTGCCATAAAGGTACCAGGGGTCAGACAGGCAGCCCCTAGCCCCGGGGCAACAGGCTGTTAGCATGGGAAGGAACGAAGTGCATCTCACAGCCGGGAGGGAGAAAGCAGATCTCTTGGCTGGTTTTCCTGAAGTTTGCAGGGTGAATGCCTGGGGCTGCGCCTGTCTGGTTTGGATGGTTTCAGAGGAAAGCGGTGGTGCTGTTCCCACGCACCTCCCTCGCGGTGAGGGTAAGAAGGCGCTCCAGACAGCTCCCCCCCATCACTGATGAGCTGCTCTGAACCTCTGGCCCCATCCTGCTAATGCAGACAGGGTGGGTGCCTGTTCCCCTCGGGCATCCACATGCCCCTGGTGCCTCCTTCCTCCTGCAGATGACTCTGGATGTGTCCGTCTGAATAAGCAATGCCTAACGTAGGGCAGGCAGGAGACAGCCGCATCCAGCTCTGAGAAAGCAGCCCATACCCGCTGCCCCAGGCAGCCGGCACCAGGAGAATCTGGGTGACAAAGTACTGCCCCGGCACCAGGAGAATCTGGGTGACAAAGTAACCCCTGCTTTGCCCAGGTGACACCAGATGCTCCCAGCACGGTGGCTCCTGAGCCGGTCCCTCGGCCCGTGCAGAGCCAGTGGGCTTCTGCTGGTTACTCCTCACCGGCTTGGGCAAGTGTCAAATGGTTCAAAGATCAATTACCATTTAACTGGCTGTATTTCCATCTCTGCAGAAGGCAGAAGTACTGGGATAATTTACCCTGGTGTTACACAGCAGATATTACCCTGTACTTACAAGGTCACCAGTTACCATGTAATTAGACCTCCGACGCAGAGAAGTCTGCGATAGGTTTCCAAACCACTTTTCTTCGTGGTGTCAGAGAAGCAGAGGGATGACAGCAAAGTGCAGACAGAAACCTCATTAGGTGCGTTTAAAGCTGTTAAATAGTTTAAAATTCAAGCTGGGGGAGGTGCAACAAGAGGGCAGCAAGGCCACCTCTACCTGTCAGTGAGAGGGAGGAACAAAACCCAGAGCAGTTTGTCTAGGAAATGCGGGAAAGCCAAAACAGAAAGGAGGGCTTTGAGGAAGCTATGTGTGCCGGGCGGCTGGGGGCTGAACAGCAGCAACGGCTGCTGCTCTTCAAGCCATCAGGGAGAACTTTGCCAGTGGTGGAGGATTCTGCTGAGCCACAGAGCTGCACGGCTGCTGGGTCCTGCCCCATGGGATGGTGTCCAGGGGGCCATGTGGGATGCCGCAGCGAGGATGCCCAGTGGTTCAGGACAAGGGGTGGGCAGCAGGACACCCTACCTGTGCCTGCTGCCTCCCTGCCTCTCGCTCCGGATTGCTGTCCTCCTTTTTTCACACACGCCCAAATCAAACACCTGCTCATGGAGCATTTCGAAGAATGACAAATGCCTTTGATTATCAAGCACAAATTCCAGTAGCAGCTCATTGCACCTCTCGGGTGGCTAATAAAGCACCGGGACGGTTCTGATCAATATACAGCAAGTATTGCTGTAAAGTGAGATTGTGCCCGCTCCAGGCCATATTGCGTTTTGTCTTTATAAACCCTGTCGTCTTCGAACTAAGCACAGTCCCTTGTGGGGTGGCAGCTCCCCAGCAAGCTTGTGGCTTTCAGTGTGCCAGTGAAACAAATGCTCATCCATGTAAAGAACCCAAGTCAAAGAGCAAAGTGTGTGCCTCTACAGCAATCATTACTTTAAATACTCTTTTATTACACAGCCCCATGTCCCTGACTCAGCCCCACAAAGAGAGTATCCATGAGGTCGACAGCTTCTGGCGAGGTGCAACAGAAACAAAGACAGTGTGAAGCAATTGATTGCTGAGGATAGAAAGAGCTGTATGTAAATAGTTTGTCTAAAGAATGACCAGAGTGAGGAGATGTGCTACCTGATTGCAAATATTTACAAAGTTGTGAGCTTGGAGGTTAGAAAACGTTGAGAGAAATATATAGAAGTTAGCACAGGGATAATGTGGTGAGGCTGAGGCTGGGGAAAATCAGTGTGGCAAGCAGGAAATTTCCATCATGTAGGCAAGATTTGCTTCCGATTTCCTGAGGGAGGCTGTGGGTTGCCCACTGGGATATATGGATTAGCACCCATCAATACCTTAGCAAATCCTTTAGGGCCCTCTCTCACAAAGGAAAGAGGGCAGAATGAAATTTAGTAGGCTTTTTTTTCAGCTCTACCCTTTGGGCTGTAAAGCTGTTTCATACGCAGACATGTGTGTCATTGCCTGTGCACGCTGCATACGCATACCTAACGCTCTTGGACTAGAGCGGCTTATCCAGAGGCAGTGAAACCAGCCGAGGCTTTAAGCCCAGCATTTGTAGTCATGTTTCTCCTTGAAGTAAATGCTCCAGCAATGACATAATTGAGGACTGTCCTGTCTGCTCAGCATATGTCTGCAGGGGTCATTCATCCTATCAGACACTGCAGAACATTAGAGGTTTCTGTAGACTCACTTTCTCCTTCCGTCCTTCCTCTTGTGGCTAACCCTAATGGAGTGCTGGTGGCTAGAGACTCCTCTAAGAAAACTCACCCGGTTCGGAGAGCTGACCATCTAGAAGCAGTCCTATATTAGGGCAAAAACAGTCAGATGTGTCCTACCGGGTGCTGGGTTTGTGAGATGGTCCCAGCGGGGCTCACTGGGGTGGAGCATCTGGCTGGCTGCAGGAAGGGGAGCAGAAGGCAACTAGCAATATCTGCGATGGCCACTTAGTGCTCGAGGGCTCTAATGGCATCTGGGAACCAGGTTCCTGTGTTTGTGGGTTTGCTTATTTACGCTCCTGGCTAAATAAAGTAAGGAGAAAGAATTTTAACACAGTGGTTAAAACGCATGGGACTCCAGCAACTCTGTCCTACTCAAGGGCATCTGGAAAACTTGATAAAGAATGAAGGAAACTTCAATGCACAGAAAGTCTCAGGTGGAAAAACAGAGTAGAAGAGGATGCAATGCTTGATTCCTTCAAATTTTCAGCTAAATTGCTTTTTTTCCAGCAGAATCCTGCAGCCAGACCCCAGCCTCACCTTCTGCACGTGCCACCATTTTGGCTATCACCGTTTTTAGTTCTGCGACTTCCCGGTGCTGCTGCTGCTCCCCCATTGCAGCTGGGCTCAGATGGGTGCAGTAGCTCTCTTCTCCTGTGCCTGTCCCTCTTTGGCCGTTGTCACCATCTGCAGCCTCTCCTCTGCGTGCCACACCACCTTTTGACAGGGATGCTTCAGGCAGGCATGGGAAAGGCATGTCCAGGGCAACCTCCCCTGTTTTAGGTCTCAGGAAGTTTAGCCATTAACATCCTATATTCAATGTGTCTCTACAGCGGCCTAACTCATGGGTGGTGGTGGGGGTTGAGGTTTGCCTCTGCCGTGAAATACAGCTCTCCATTTAGCAGTGCCAGAGCTGGCACAGCTTTCCCACCGGCACTGATGAGTTTAATCACATCATTAGTAGGTGTGACACTGAAGCCTCCGATGATGAGCTCTTTATTTTAACACAGCTTGCAACGTGTTTGTCTGAGATGCCATCTGTGCCTGCACTGCCTTCGTTAGGAGAGAAAGCGTATGCATCTTCTGAAGTTGTTCTATATTTCTGTGATGTTTCCCTGCTGAGAAACCACTGTTCAACTAGAGGGTGAGAACTCATACCTGAAGGAAAGCACCATCACCCAAAATGCTTAAACTGGCCAAATAAACCATTAGGAAGTGCACCATTGGGAACCGTCCTCAACTGGCCCACAGGAAACTGGCTAGAAGGAACGATCCAGCTATTTTACTGCTGAAAGTTTTTCACCTTGGTAAAGCACTAAGGCCCCATCCTCTAAAGTACTGTAAGTTTTCAGGAAAGCAAGGAACAGATTTCTACTTTAAAAAGACTTTCGATTTTTGTACCTCCATACCATGATTACGCATAAGAGGTTGCTCGCCCAGTTTTTTTTAGATACAAAAGTTACTATTAAGATTTGTGGGCGCAGATCTGAGCATCTAACCTTCCCCCTTAAAAACTCCATGCTCAGCTATATATTTCTATAGATGCCCCTTGGTCAACCAACAGGCGGCATGCTCACCGTGTTTCACTGCTACTTAACAAGATTCACAAATGACAAACCAGGCAGGAGCTGCCAGATCGCGGTCCAGCTGCACGTAAAGAAAGGGACTGCTTCTATAGGGAGTTCCCATACCCCGTGTTGTATTAAATTTCTGTCTGTATGCTGCCAGGCCTATGCTCAGGGAATCTGACATTAACAAGAAATAGATTTCCAAACAATCTAGCCTAATGAATTTTGAATATTATTATGATTAATGCCAAGGCAGTTGAACTGATTATCCAGCATCCAGAAGTTAAGTAATGGAGCCTTATCTAAATCATGTAAAGTCGTCAGTCAGGAATGGCTCTGGCTGCAGACAAAGATGGAGCATTATTGGTTATCCAGAGGGGAGTCACTGTCAGGACAGAGAGAGAGAGGGACAATGGAAGGGGAGATTATGAGATTCCAATCTGAAAGCATTTTAGCATAGAGTGATCGCACGTGCAAGTGCTTTATTGGTCCTATTTCCTAAGCTGCATTTCTCAGGCCATTTTGAGACTTTGCTTTTATATCGCCAGGTTAAGATTTATTGGGCAAATCTTCTTCCTACTTTCCGAAGCCAGAAACTGAGCTGATTTTAATTCTCTGCGTCGCCAAAAGAGCAGAATCCTGATGGACGTCTTTCTTGCATCATGATGGTTTAACTTAGCCTCTATCTGATTAGCTTTTGAGCTATTAAACACTTCTTGTAGTATTACCAGCTCACTGCAAAATGATAATGCAGATCAGTCATGGACAATTTCTGTTGGCACATGCAGTCTTTGCAGACTACAGATCCCCTTTGAAGTTGGAACCGGCCGACAGCTGTGCTGTTTCATGGGTATTGGATGTCTCCGAGCAGGCCTGTCCTAAAAAAGTGGAGACAAATTTGTAAATCCATTCAGTGCCTGACAAACTATCTGATGGCTGTAGTTTGAATAGGTTTAGTGGCCTTCCCAGCCTCTTGTCTGGGCAGTGACGAGGAGAAAGGTGGCTTAGTTGGTAGCTTTTGAACAGCCCAGATGTGGTGTCCATGTTGTGGCTGAGGTGCAGAAGACCACAGAGGCCACCACCTGCATGCAGCCTCTGCACAGCTGCCCAGTGCCAACCCACAGCCAAGCAGTGGGACTCCTGGGAAGCCACTGGGTCTCCCACCGGTGAATCCTTCCCCAGTGCTACCACTTTCCTCCGCTGTCTGAGATCCTAGTGTGGGGTCTTGTCGTTCTGGGCCACAAAAAGCTTTCAATAGGTGGCCCGGGGGATCAGGAGGCTGGTCACCTCTCCTTCACCTGGGAAGGCTCTAGCAGCAACTGTTAGGACAGGGGTTTAGGACCTGCTAGGACCTGGTGGTGGCCTCGCTGACCTCTTTACTAGGTGCTTTGCAAACTACAGCTGCTCTGCTCCCACGTCTCCCCAGCTGAATGAGGCATGTCTGGGGTTTCTCACAGTTTGTGTCCTGGTGTTGGAGAGCACGGCTTTCGGAGCATTTACTTACATAAAATGAGAAACTGGCCTTTGTTCCTCTGCAGGCTGGTTGTGCAGCCCTTTCCTAGCAGTGGGTTCTGCTGCTTTGAGTTCTGAGAAGAAAAGGGGAGGGGTGAAGCGTGGTAAGGAGCACACCAAATAGATTATTGGCAAACATAATTAAAAATATATGTGCGATTACTCCTCTGTTTCCCTTTTCTTAACCATCCTCTGCATTACCTCTGGCATTTTTAGATGGCAGATAATATAACTGAGAGGACTCTTGGGTACAGGCAGCTCTTAGAGCAGCAGTGATTTATCTCAGGCCGTTTTGAGGTAGCAGAATTTACCTCTAGGTACAGCCACCCCTCCATGTCTGCCCCTTCTCATTTGCATAAGTAATTGGCAGCTTGTTAATGGCTCATTAGGAATGCTGAAAACCGTGGGATTAAAACACACTCAGTGGAGCAGAGATGAGGGGAAGGGGGAGAAAGGCCACTGTCCCTGCTTGCAAATTACACTGCTTGATTCAATGTGATTCAGAATTACAGGTCATAAAGCAACTAGATTGTTAAATGAAGTAAGGAAAAACAATGTCAATGGCAGGCTTTATTTTTAGACTCATGTTTAAACACAGTATGTGCATCTGGGGGGAACAAACAGTCCCTTACCAAACAGTCCTGCTGACAGCAGGAAGGTCTCACCCCCCTCTCAGTTTCACATTAATCCTACTGGTCAGTCTTTCCAGCTCCTGAGCAAGTCCATCTGGCTCCTTACATCACCTCACGACAGGCACATTTGGTTCCTTTCCCCGTGCTCTCTCTGGGTAAGTCCATCCCTCTCCCCTCTGGCTGCAGGTGACCTGCGTCTCCCCGGTTTTGGGCCAGGCTGGGACACCCAGCACAGCTGCGTGCAAGTAGGAGAAACAGCTACAGGCTCCTTTGTGTGTTCTGTAAATCTCCAAACCCCCTCTGTGATCCCTTGCAAATTGCTGTGAGATGTCTTCAGCCACTGGCATGCAGGGGAGCAGCAAGTCGTATGCTGCGGCACTGCCAGAGCCTGCAACGGAGGAGATGGTTAGGTGCAGGGAGTGAGGATTAGGAGAGGGTCAGATCTGCCATTCCCAGAAAGTGGAGTAGACACATGTGGAGTGTTGCATGGTGAGGACACAAGAAGTCAAGTGAGTCAAAATGTTTGGCAGAAGCTTTTTGGGTTTTGTTGACTGGTTTTACGCTCACGTTCAGCACCGGCTATGACAGCAGGGACAGCAAAGGCACAAGACCTGAAGGCAAGGACAGGGCTATGCTGAGGGTGTGCAGTGACAGCTTTTGAATCACTTAAAAGAGGCTCAGCCTGGGGGTGGTACGGCCATAACACATGATGCCTTTCAGTCAGGGGAACACCTTGGGGATTTTTTGAGGCCAGAGTAATTCTGGCAATGGTGCAGTCTCAGATATAGCTAGCACCCTTCTTTCTGGATAAGCTGAAAGGAAATTACAGATAAAGTACTTGGGAATCGCATGCAGTCACAACTTGCACTTAAATTCAGCTACCTCTGGTGTAAACTACTTGGGTACTTAAGAGCCTAGTAAGGTGACAGTTAAAACTATGAAGTGTGGGACAGCTAATATTCAGCAAAGCTCAGCTCTGTCTGGCATGTCAGAGTTAGCCCTCTGCTTTGCAAAAGGTGCCCAGGAATCTGTCGGGACTCGCACAGGCGAAATACTGGCACATCTGATAAAGAAATGTCTCTCAGCGCTGCTGGATCCAGCACTGAAGGCAGGGAAGGAGTGTCTTCTCCTGGAGAGCCAGCCATGAGCATGTACTGCCTTTTGCCTCACCCCTGAGAAGCCACCTTCGCATGCCCCAACCTGATCTGACAAACTTCGACTCACAAAGGCGTGCTCTACAGCAGTTTTGTTTGTTGTTTTTCTCCAAGAGCTCAACTTAGCCAAAGAGAGAAGCTTTTCCTGCTTCTTGCTTGCATTGCTTTTTTTTTGTCCTTGTGTCCTCTCGGGTGACCCGACCACCTGTGGCTCTTATCCATACAAAGCTGTCCAGAACTGCTGAATAACAACTCCTGCCCGCAGCAGGAATTAATGTGTCCTGATGGGGACATACATCTGGCTGCTGAGGGAAGGTCCTGAGCTAAGTATCTTCCAGGGATCATCCAGCTCCTAGAGCTGAGGTCTAAAGGACATATGTTCTGGTGCAGCCCAGCCTGGGATGACAGCCAGGTCTGCAATTAAAGAAGATCCCAGGTCATCCCTACCTATGGCAGCAGGAACAGAGACAGCAATCAGAGAATGTGTGTCTTATCACTAGGTTCTGTGGATTGAGTGTTGAGTAGATTTTCCTGGAGAGAAATGGTGCCAAGGTCTCCACTACTGCTATGTGATTCTGTACAAACTCAAATGTCTCAGCTTCTTGCACATAAAAAGGAAGTTCAACTAATGCTGCACCATATGAAGACATCTACGGTGGTTCTTGTGACTTTCCCAAGGCAGGAGCAGGAGCAGAGCCTCCCTGAAGTGTGCCAGGAACAGGAAGAAAGCTGTCAAATGACCTTGGAAAGCAAATGTCAAATGACCAAGGAAAACAAAAACACTGATTTATTTTTTATTTTATTTCAAAGTTGGGAAGGAAACTGCATAAAAAGGAAAATAAAACACAGGCTTAGAGTATGCCAGAGACCAAATTTTGTTCTTAGCTGAACATGAAGCAACCTTCAGCTGTGAGCATGGAGGGGATGGCTCAGTAGCTCCGCTCTGAATGCTACTTTGGGCTACAGCCCTGGAGCTAGTATGTGAGCCGGGAGGGGGAAAACAGGGCTGCCGACCAAGAGCTGCCTTTAACATGTTAGGATCTGGATTCCCACCAGTCCAAAGTTCTCATGAGGGTTTTTCAACCCTACTCCGGTTTTGCTTTCCATGGTATCTCTGTTAGTGGCCCAAACTGTGGATATATTGCACAGTCTTTGCTGAACACTGCTACTCCACTACCTGCTGCTGTACTGCCGAACTCATTGGGGATAACATGTCATCTTTTCCCTTCCTAATCAGCTGGATGTCATTCAGAAAGCTGGGACAAGGAGAATTTTTTCCCCAGACACCAGTTTTCCTTGGTAGCAGACAAACCTCAAGCCTTATAATACTACTTGTACATAGCATTTATATAGCTTTACATCGTCAAAGTGCTGTACTAGCATTAAGTAATTATCTCTCTCCCTAATGGCCATTAATGTTGGCCTTTCAGGAACCTCCCCCAGCTCCCCGAGGTTCATATCTAATACAGCAGTAAGCTGCTCAAAGGGAGTGGCTGGTTATCTTGCAAGTCTACAGGCTTGGATATGTAATGAGGCTTCAGAGCAGAGGCCAGGTGCCCTGGAGTATCAGAAACATGTGGCTGTAGACCAGGTCGTGCACTTGGGAGTATCCATTAGAAAGGGATGAAAACGAGTAGGTGATACTGCCATCTTGAAATGGAGTCAGAAGAAGGAAGCTTTGGCCACTCAGAGGATATGCACTGATTGCTCTATTTATTACCAGGATAGTACCGCAAACTGAAAGAGCAGAGCAGTGGGAATAATATGTCAATGCTGGGCACAGGGGCCTTGATCTAGGGAGAGAGAATTAGAGAGCTAAAAATGTCTAGCAAAGCTAGATAGCCATGGCAATGAGATAGAGTGGCCAGTCTGCAGGTCTATGAAGCATTAAAATAACAAGGAGAAAGGGCGAGCTTGGCAGCAGCGTAGGATTTAAAGGGAGGAACAGAAGAGGATTTACTTGCCTTATTTGCTTGAAAGCAAATCCCTTTTCCAGGTTGTGGAGCGTCTCCAGGGGAGAAGTTGCAATGCCACTGTTTGTGGACATATCACCCTTAGGGGCTTTTAGAAGATGAACCTGCATGATGGCTGGGCTCCCCCATCCCAGGCTCCCAAGGGGAATGGAGGAAAGTGGGGTGGAAAGATGACATGACTGCTTTAGAAAAGACTCAGAAGTAGCATGCTCCTGACAAGCATCAGTCCATCGCTTATTTCTGAAACCTGCCAGGCCCAGCTCTGAGCAAACAGGGGCTTGACTGAAGCAAACTTTCACCTTCTCTCTAAAGACACAATAACGATTCTTTCCAGAGCCAAGGCCATGCCATGTAAACTGGCTTTGCAAAAGAAAAGAACAACATCCTTTTTTTTTTTAGCCTGATTTAATAGCATCATTTTGCTTTTAAGCTTTTGGCAATGTCTGGTCCTGTAAAAGAAGTATATAGCTGTTGGAATCACGTGCAAGTCTACGCTGGCGTAACACAGATCACAGCCACTACATGTTATGCAAAGGATTTCTGTCACCCTGGACACACTCTGCTTCCTATGCCATCAGTAGCACAACCCCTCTATGCTCAGCTCTAAATAATTTTGCTACATCAGCAAATAACAGGGTATGGCTGACTGCAGACCAGGAAGACTTGACTTAGTGTTCACTTACTATACAGCTTCAGAGCAGGGTCTTTCCCTGCCTTCCTGCATCTGTTCTCTCATCTGTTAAATGGGAATTTTAATCCTAATCAGTTTGCAAGGGGAGCATACCTTATGAATCAAAGGTGATGCTTTAAAATGTAATAGTGAGCCTTATGTGCTAAGCTAGACATTGGAGTGGTTTTATGGTACAGTTTAATTGATGCCTGTTCTGCTTATAGCTAGCTAGTAAGTGCAAGACTTAACATTTCCTCTCAAAAATGTGGCACCTTGTTTGAGATGCAAAGAATACCTCCGCAAAGAATACCTCCTTATCTATGGGCATAGCTGAGCCATATTTTGGGATCCACACACTTCTGGGCATTGCTTGAGGTTTTTTTCCCCCAAAATTAGTTTGATTATTAATTATTACCGGATTAATTTTTAGTAAAAGATATGTCTCACATGACATGCAGGGCTGAGAGGAACGCTTCGGCAGTCCCTGGACTCTACCGTATGAGTTAAGCCAAGACTGTGTCATCACATTCTTGGGACAACCGTTGACTGTGTATGTCACTTGACCGGCAGTTCTTCACCAGGTTGTGTCTAGAGGAGACCAAAGACCTTGACTTTATTTTAGTTTATTAGAACTGAGATGGACTACTGGCTTCTCTGTTCTGCTTTCAGGTTCAGAGTCTCAAGTGGTGTAAATCAGGGCCCTCCCATTCAAGCAAAACTGCTGTAGTGCTGTTTGTATGCAGTACTGACCTGGTTCATAGATTCTGAACTGCCATAAGACCTGTTCAAAAGGGAGTTAAGTGTGCTCAGTATGTTGTACTACCTGTAATGTCAAATGATCCTGCAAGATTCAGGATATTGCAAATGTAGAGAGCTTTGCAATGAGTAATCATTTTGAGATTGCTGGAAAACTGAAGAGTTAGTGCTACTCAAAGGAGAAAAAAATAAGCATTAGCACAAAACAGTTTTTGCAACAATCAAGGTTGATGTATGTCCTGTTCTGTCAATAACGTTTCCTCAGAGCCCTTCACAAGAAAGGAAAGCAAGTTGTAAAAGCTAGGAATGCAGGAAAGAGCTAAAATTGCAGCCAAGGTTTCAAAGGAACAAACAAAGAAAAGCATATTTCATTTCCATTATGGGAGGACATTCTTGGGAGTTCAGAGCAGCAAGCTGAGAACACGCCAGCCAAGCCATTTCTAAATAGGAGGTGTGGAGCTGCAATGAGCTTTTTATCTTCATGCATTGCAGTTCTGAGCACCTCTGCACTTAGGAAAGATGGATGTTCCCGAGGCCTTTAAAATCCCTTCTCTTTTTTGTAGGAAGAGGCTGTTTCAGAGTTAGAAAAAGGGATGGTTTGCAGATCTCTGAGTACAACACTGCAAGCCCGGGTCCAAATTCTGTCAAACCCCAGAGAAGTCTGACTCACACCCTCCATGCAGAAAGCCTGCTAAGCATCATACCCATTTCACACCCTATTCCAACACACATCCCCAGCACTGTCCCTCTTGCTTGCAAGCACTGCAGCGTGTCTCTGTACTGACCCTTCCCCACGCTAGTTCTGCTTTAATCAGGCAAAGAAACCTGTGGCAGCTTGGGAAAACTGGCAGCTCGGAGGAGAGCTTTTGTTTGTACAAGAAAAGTTTTCATCCAAGCAAGCGCAACGATCTCATTATTTTGAATAGCCATTCATGTGCTGGAAACCTAGATACCAGATACCTTCTCCCCTGATCTCTCATAGGACCAGAGAGATTTCTGCCTGTTTGCTTCAGTTGCAGTGCTACAAAATTATTAGCACTTTCTTTTTTGGTGTCCATAATGAGACAAGCAGTCTTCCAAGCAGCACCAGAAAAGCACTCTTTCTCATCACCACTAAAACCTCAGACATTTTACCCTCGGCAGAAACGAGTGCTGGAGACTTGCAGCCATACTGCTTCCAGCACCGGCTGGTCTTATCAATTAGCTATTTCCCCACAGATGGTGCTTCTTATGTAGAAGGACAGAACAGAGGAAAACTTGTCCTGCTCAGAGACACTTGTTTAGAAATCTCTAGTGAATCTGAAGGTTAATCCGTCTGCTTTCAAACTGTTTGCATGTATCCTGCAAACCTGCTGTATACCTGCTGGATTCATGTGCCCTAGAGAAGGGTAGACCCTGACTGAGAAAGCGCCTTTCCCTGGCTTGGCGTACCCCAATGGGACTTCGCCCATGGGCTCTTCCATTTCCAAACTCTCCAAAGGGGCTGGCTTTCCTGCCTCCATTAAATGCTGGGCATATCCCTGCCTGTAAGAGCCTGTTCTTTACAAACAGACCGCCTTTTTGCAGTGCGGTCCTGCAGTCATTTACATATTCAAAGCACTCTTTGAAAAGGCCTGTAGCACAGTTTTATGAGCACAAAATCTTCCATGCAATTAGGTGATGTGCAGATGCCTGTGCGTGGCTTTTAAAAAACCTTACCGAAGAGGGACAAACCTCACGCTGGATGTCTGGTGGGTGCCTCAGAGCACTGAGGCCCTGCAAAACTCAGATCAATACTTTGCTGAACACTGTTTCTTGCCTTGCCTCCTGGTTCATCAGACTGTAGGGCTGGAGCATGCTTTTGGCATTTTGTCATTTGATTTCTTTACAAGCCCATTTTGGGAGGAGAGGACATCATTTATCTTGATGCATTTCACTCCCTGTCCATCATGTTAACCAGGTGGGATTGGCGGGTAAGCCCATGGGCGGTCGGGGAGGCAGTAGCCAGCCCAGCTTTTTTGAACAGCTCCATGTTGTTGTAGCTTACAGGGAGGCCCCGAGTTTGTCCACATCACGGCAGGGCTGACCCCTTCCTCAGGGCTCTCATCACGCAGATTTCCTTGTGCCTTTGCCTTCACCCAGGTCGGAGGACACACCATGCTGCCTATCCGCTGGATGCCTCCGGAGAGCATCATGTACAGGAAGTTCACAACAGAGAGTGACGTCTGGAGCTTCGGGGTGATCCTCTGGGAGATCTTCACATATGGGAAGCAGCCCTGGTTTCAGCTCTCAAACACAGAGGTACAACAGTGCTGAGACACCTCAGCTGGAAACTGTACTTTTTACCATCTCTCCTTTCCAGATTGCTTGCAAAGCAGTTCATATGTAGATGGTCCCCTCCCTGGCACTCCCTTGGCTTCATCATGGGAGAATTGTCATTATCTCCATTTAAGAGCTGGGGAAACTGAGGCATGCAGGAATCAAAGGGCTCTGCCAAAGCCATATACTGGCTTATCCTCAGTCTCTCCCTTCTACGTTCCTGATGTACCTCCGTAATGGCCACATCTGATAAACTCTTGGGGTGCTGCCAGAACTGAGGATACCCAAATTACTGCTGGGATCTAAATTATTGTCATGCCCTGCATTTCCTCTGCTCTCTTTCTCCTTACTTTATAGCTGAGGCTCTTACTGCAGTCTTCAGTTTATGAGAAAGTGTTTGAAGCCTGTTATATAGCATGTGGCACACTTCTGTGGGGCTTTTTCCCGTAGGGATATCTATTATATGCTTTGCCCCAGTTCATTGAGGGTGGGACCCAAGGAGCTGGTTCGTCCTTGTTATTTCGTTGAATAGCAAAAGTTGCAGCCCATCGGTATAGGGTTGTACTGTAAAAATGTGGAGGGAAGGCTGGCTGGGATTAGCAGAGTGTCAGAGCTGAGGTTTGAGGCACATCAGCAGAAATGCATTGGAAGATTTTTGCTCAAATAGCAGGGGGTATTATAGAACAGGAACAAGATGCATTGACACAGCAGTGTGTGGGAACCTTGCACGTTTTTATCCTACTGTGTATCTAATGGATTTCAGAAATTTCACCTTTTGTAATGAGAAATGTGCATTTTCTGCTTTCTGGATACAGATCCCTTAATTAAGTGAGTTGCAGGGATGGCAAATCCAAGGTGTTGCTTTACAGCTCTAATACTTGCCCATTCGTGTGCTCAATGGGGCCTGACTGTATATCCCAAAGTAGCACACGCAAACATTTTAGAGACACAAACAATGGAATCGACAGCGACAGAAGTTATTTGTCATGCTATTTAATGAGCTGCTCTGGCATTTCCCTGGGAGGGTAAATACAAACACACACAAATGAGCACATGCAGCTTGTACATGGGTGATAGGCACCCTGGAATATGACAGCTCAGCTGCCCCCGTGCTTTCTGCCTCAGTTTCCTTTGCAGGGCAGTAGGACTGAGAATAGTCACACCTAACCTTGAGGGAGGAGGGCTGGCTAAAATCTGCACAGATACAGCTGTATTGGCTTTTCTACCATCCGTGGAAAACTCTTATCCTTTCCTTTCCTATTGCTGTATCCACTTCTTTCTGAGAGCTGAAGACTTCCACCCCAGACCACACCATCCTGGTGGGAGGGAGCAACATTAGCTCTCGTCTGGCTCGTTTTTCACAATTTGTGGAGAGGTGGGCAGAACCTGGGTGGTTGCAGGGGACTGACACCTCCACCAGCTCCTGGATGTTGAGGTGACAGAGCAAGTCTCAGCGGCAGCCTGGCCGCAGCTGCAGAGCCCTGTGGAGAGGCAGGTTAAATGAGTCTGTGCCAGGCTCCAGGCTGCCATGAGTGGACCGTGAGCAATCACCAGGCTGGCCGAGCACTGCCATTGTTGGGTGTGGGCATTAGCAAGGCTGGGATGCTCTCTCCCTCCTGTGGCATCCACGTGGCCTCATACCCCTAGAGCATTTTTAGCAGTTTGTTCAAGGCTGGAAGAGACCTTGCCTGAGCAGAGGGATGAGGCAGGGCACCACCTCATCTGAAAGCCTCAGCCAGTCCATTAACTTCTGTCTATGCCCTTCCTTTGTCCTGGAGAGAAAAGGCCCAACACAGGGCTCCTGTGCATGTCCAGGATGTCACGTCAGAAACCATAACTCACCTTCTCCCACAGGTCACCGCTGCCAACAGCTTTATGGCGACGCAGGCTTCTCTGCATGCTGTGTCTTCCTCCCCCAGCTTTCAGCAGGTCCTAATCTCTCCCCTCTGTATTTATACGCAAACAGCAAAGCGATAAGTATCCATTGAGCTGTGTGGCAGGCCCATTACTATTCATAAATGATAAATTCCAAACACACCTTGCTGGGTGGCTTCCCTCAACACACTGCTTGGGATCTGTGCTTATCTGCAGAGCGCGGCAGGTCACTCACACACTGCAATGCTGGGACTCATCAACTCCAACCAAGGAGGCCAGATGGTAATAGCAGCTCTCTGACAAATAATACCCCCCTTCCCTTTGCATCCATTCCTCCGGTGAGCAAAACACAGACACTTAGGGGAGTCTTTTCCAATGGCATCCCTCTAAAGGACTTTAATGCTGTCCAAGAGCTCACATTTCTCTCATTAGCAGCACCGACCTTACCCAGAACAGAGTGTTAGCACTGCAAATTTTTTTTCTCCATCACAGATGTGATGGGAGATGAAATTTCATTCTTTCGGCTGCTTTTCTATGTCAAAATGAGGCAAATCTGCACTTGAAGGTGGAGGTAGGAAAAGACGATCTGAACTCACCCTTGTAGAACCCTCCTGGGCTTTGCAATGGAAAGGGCTCTTGATTTTCAGGGAAGAAAAATATCATTTCAGCTGTGCAAAACATTACTTTCGTTCGGGGATTTTAAGGCTTTTTTTTTCCTTCTTCAATTAGCAGGAAAAACTGACATCATAAATTAAAATTTCATTTCATTTGCTTGTGACCTCCTGTTTGGAGAGTGCATTGAGGTAGTTAGGTGTCAAATGGGGAAGGTTTTTGGGAACTGCAAGGCTGCAGCTGGAGACAAACTTTTCACTGTAAAATTATCATTAACAACACACAAACAGGTGAGCGCTGAGGATCTGCAGACCTCTTGGCTTCTCAGTGTTCCCATTCACTAAATGGTACCACGCCAGCCAAGAAGTAGCTGGGACAGGACATCCTCCAGGATCTGCCCAACTGGTGCTCAGTGTCTCTTTTCTTTCTTTCTTTCAGGTCATTGAGTGCATTACCCAAGGCCGAGTTCTGGAAAGGCCTCGAGTCTGCCCCAAGGAGGTTTACGACATCATGTTGGGCTGCTGGCAGAGAGAACCTCAGCAACGGCTCAACATCAAGGAGATCTACAAGATCCTTCATGCTCTGGGCAAGGCCACACCAATCTACCTGGACATCCTTGGCTAGCAGTGGCCACTTGTCGGAAGTCCCTGCTCCTTCATTCCGTCCTTCCTTCCCTCTCCCCCTCCCAAGTCCTTTGCCCCTCAGCTCCCAAGCAAACATCTTCATATAAACTCAAGTGCCTGCTACACATACAACACTGAAAAAAAACAAAACAAAAAGCAAACCAACAAAAATCCCACAAAACAACAACCTGTAAGGCAGTTTGGCTTATATATATTTATAGATATCTCTCTATATAGAACTTCCACACCAATACAGAAAGAAGCTGCTGTTACAGAAAATTATAAGACTTTAAAAAAAAAAAGAAACAAAAAAAGGGAGAAAAAAGTACTTAAAAAGATATATATAATTAAAAAAAAAAAAAAAAGAAAGAAAGGAGAAGGTATCTTTCCCCTCAGCAATGAAGCAGTGCATTGTGACCCTGCTGTGAGTATGGTTCGGGCTGCTGGGCAGGGCTCTAGACTGGCTACGGCAGCGATGCCATCCCAGGTAGGAGCCCTGGGAGGAAAGCCTTGCCCCGGTTGTATGATATGCACTGAATGTGTGAAATCAGTCCTCCCTTTTTGTCCTTGCCTCCCTCCCTCCTTCCCAGCCCGCAGGAGATGGGCGCAAAGCCAGGGCAGTGCCCCTGGATGAACTCTCTTTTACCAACCCCTTCCCTCCCTCCCTCCCTCTAAGTCTTTCCCCATCCCTCTCTGCCTTCCTGCCTTTTTCCTCCCTCCAACATTTCAGGACAATTTTTCTAATTTGCTGATTCTTAAATGTATAGACTCAAGGCTTTTGAACACACAGTCAAAGGATTGTGGCACCTACGGGTAAAACACACCAGGAACCAGCTGCCCTCCCGCAGACGGCAAGCCGGCCGGACCCAAACCTCCCTCCTGCCCCGCGCCAGAGCCGGGAGAGCAGCGGGACCGAAGTGGCTGTGCGAGGGAGTCGAGAGGGGGTCCTGGAGACCCGGTCCTGAATCATCCCCAACCCATTTCAGTGTGCGAGACAGGAGTGCCGTTCGTCCAGGGCACCCAGCGCAGTCGGCGACTTTGGGAGGAACAACGCTCCGTCCCCACCCCTCCTTTTTCTCCCCACCCTTTACATTTGCTAGTGGCCATGGGGTTGTTCCCCCTCCCTCAGCTGTCTGCACCAGGGCCAAATTGGTCCCTGGTGTAAACCCGCAGCAGACAGAGTTGGATCCCTGCTCCCCTCATGGGGGAAAGGCTGTGGTGTGCGGACAGCTGGGAGCTTGCCTGCATCCGGGCTGGGCATGCCTATGGGGTCGGCATATCCCAGCGCTCTTCCCTCCCTACCCTCTTCCCTTCCCCATCCCTGCCCCATGCCTCAGTCCAAGCCTCAGGCACAAGCCAGCGGGGGACAGGGAGGGGGACAAGGCTTGTGAGATGGCTGGGAACCTACCAACACCTGCCTGCAGCCCCCTTGCCATTCTCCTCACGTCCCCATCCCCTGAAAGGATTGATGCATCTGCCTTTGAGCTGTTGTGAAATGCAGAGGCTGAAGAATAGCTCCACAGGCAGTCCCAGGAGGAGGGGGGGAAGGAGGGGAAGGTGCCTTCAGGAGCAGACGGCTCAGCGGATGGCCGCAGAGGCCAGCCTTGCATCTCAATGAGGATAAAGGCCTGACAGGCAGTGACAAAGGGTGGTGGGGACAGCGAGGGAGAGACAGAAGCATCCTCCCTATAGCCCATCTCCCCTGAGCAGGAAATAATCCCGACCTGGGGAAAGGCTAAGTCAGACGCTGAATCCCATCCGTCCAGACTGGGCTGAGAATACAAAACCTTTCTGGGTCTTTTTTTCGTGTGGCTAATGGAGGATGAGGGGGAACCTCAACTTCGCAGCTGCTCTCAGGAGGCAGGGAGCGGGCGCCACAGGCATTATCAAGGCAATTTTGAGAAGGTAACAACCACTGGCACAAAAATAGCCTGCTCAGATGTGGCGCTTGCCTGGGAGAGAATGCAGATGGGGTAAGAGGAGGCAGAGAAGGGGTCTTGGCTCCTTCCCCATGGCCAGATTAGTATTCATGGCCAGGATGCAAGGGGAGATGGGTGACTCTGACTGAGACGTGGTTATGGCCAGCTACTGAAAGGGGAAGATTTTGCATCCTCTCCTCATCCCCCTTGTCTCTTGCCAATCTCTACCTCCCACCCATGGCTCTGGCATGACCTGGCTTATGGTTTCAGACAGGGGCAGGGGACACTGTTACAAGGAGGTTTGTTGTGGCAGCAGTGGCTGTGGGCTTATTCTGTGCTTGTGTAAAGGGCAGTGCAAGCTTGGGGTGGGAGATGATGAGTGGCAGTAACCATGTGGGAGTAAGGATGTAACCTTCCTCTGCGTGTTAGAGAGATCTGGGCTAGTGGGACAGGCTCGTGCCAATGGAGGCTGGATGGACTGCCGCTGAACAGGCGCCAGCAGATCACAGCATGGACACCAAAGATGCCATGGTCAGGGACAAGGGTGTGGACCAGAGCCAGAAGTCCGCACGCAGGAACAGCATACCATGCCACCCCTCAATAGCAGGATCCTGCTCCTTTGGGAGAGGTCGTCTAGTTTTCCTCATCTGCCTACTTAGGTCTGCCTTTGGAAGTGAAAAAGATTGGCTGAAAGGTTGCTAGCCCTGGCCTGGCTCACTTTGTATGCAGGCTGCTTTGGCTAAAAGGACTGGAGACTCTGTGCAAGGGGAGAACAAGCAATGGCTGTTAATAGCCCAGTGTCTCCAAAAGAAAATCCTTCCCTGAGGCTGTCTGTCTCTTACCCCAAGTGGCTTCTTGCTCTTGTGGCTCCCAGGCACTGCACCAGACTGTGCAAGGCCACCATTTTGTCTACCCTCTCTCTCACTCTCATGCTCTCGTTTCTCTTTTGGCCAGTGTCATGGGCCTTTATATTATCAAATCACCTACAGACACTTTGTTCCCATGTTCGATGAGATTCCCCTGTCACCATTCTGCACAGCAGCTACATCCTCCTTTCCTTTCTTCTTTCCTCCTTCCTCTCCTCCCCGGCACCACAACCCTGTCCCTTTTGCCACCTCTTTGTACAGTCACGACAGCGAGGTGAGCTCAGGAGCTGAGCATGACACCGAGCCTTGGTGCTGCATGGTTAGGAATAAGTGTGAGAGGCCATCTAGGAGATGGGTCTCCAGAAGATGTGAAGTGGCTGAGACCAAGGTTCAGGCTCTCTGACTCCACCAAGTGCAGTGACTGCCTCGGAAAAAGGTCCTTTTGTCAAAGTCAATTGTGAACAATTGCTCAGACGAGCAGGATAAGCTGCAGTTCTGCGGCATGACGTCTCCCCGGCTGCTGCTGCTGCTTTATGCCCCTTGGCCTGTTGGTGCTGGATGAAGGTTTGTTGGGGGGGAGGAGGAGGTTGTTTTGTGTTCGAAGACGTGATGGAAACTGCTACATCCCTTTTTTGGCATCACAATTTTGGAGGGGAAGAGCTAAAGCAGCTGTGCTGACTTCCTAGTGAACATCCTGAGACCTCATTTCCAGAAGCACCTTTCCCTGGACCAGAAGCGGAGCCGCCCATCAGCACTGGTGATGGTGCTCTTCCCTGTAGGAAGAGGGGCTCTGCGGTGGCCCTGCCACCACCCCACTGCATGTGAGGGGAGGAGGAAGAGCAAGTTGAAAACCTCACCGAGTGCCATAAATCTGAGTGTGGGGACTGGGACTAGACAAAGAGAAATGAGTTCATGCAGCACTGGTGATGGTGCTCTTCCCTGTAGGAAGAGGGGCTCTGCGGTGGCCCTGCCACCACCCCACTGCATGTGAGGGGAGGTGGAAGAGCAAGTTCAGGGGGAAAACCTCACCGAGTGCCATAAATCTGAGTGTGGGGACTGTTTGGAGACAAAGAGAAATGAGTTCATGCTCCTTCTCCATTGCCAGGAGAGATATTTATCATTGCCCTGCCTCTGCTAAGAGGAGAGAGCTACCCTTGCTGCCTGGGAACACCAAAAGGTCTCACCCAGGTCTGGGGCAAGCCAGGCCTAATCCCTAGCATGCCCAGGCAGACATTCCTACCACCCAGCCTTTTCCATCTGCAGTTTTCTCAAGGGGCTGGTGAAAGGGAGCTGGGAGGAATACTGGTCTGAGCACTGCTGAGAAGGGGCCATGGGGTCTTCCCTGTCCCAGCTGCATCCTGCTCCCTAAAAATTAAAATTGTTAGTACCAACTCAGTCACCCAAGAGTGTCACTGAAATGATGCTTTCTTGGAGGTGAAGCTGCTATTTTGGTGCATGGTAGAGATAGCAATCGCATGCCAGGGCTGCAAACTGTGGGCAGTAAATGTGGCTCCAGCCTTAGGGGCTCATGAGTGACCTGTCTTGTCTTCTCCAGCATACTTTTTTTTTTTCCTTCCACCCCAGTCTGTCAGGTTGCAAGATGAAAACTGAAATGTAGCTAAGGGAAGACACGCAATGATCTGCCAGACTGAAAGCCTACCTTGTCTCCCACAAAGCTTGCCCATCTGGTCTTTTTAAATGCCCCTCAATGCATGTATTTTGGGGGTGAAAAAGAGCCTGGGCTGCCTCATTTCAGGCCTGCCCTTGGGTCCACAGGGTGTTGAATTGCAGACAGGTGACTCTGGGAACATGTGCTGCACAGACAAATGTGAAAAATCTGGAATGCCTTTAAGAGAGGCTGCTTGCTTGAGAGACGTGGTTAGCTTTGAGCTGTCTGCTTGTCCCCAGGAGTGGGTGGAACAAGGTGAGAAAATATGTGGGGAAATAAAAAAGCCAAGGAAAGGGAAAGGCTGGTTTTAGAAGGCAAGTGAGTAGCTTGGGTTGGAAAATCGAGACTGGTTTCAGGAATGTGGCATAGAATTTTAAGTAGCACAGAGGATACAAGTACAAAACAAAAGAAAATAGCAACATACTAGAGCTCCAGGAAAAGTTAGCTATAACACTGGGCAAATACTAGTTTAAAAAGGAGACAGAAACCAATAAAAGCAAGGGACCATTTATCCAGGCAGAAAACAAAATTGCTAGGGTTTGTGCTTCCTGTGATTTTTTTTTTTTCTATAAAAAAATGCAACTAAAAGAAGGCCTGAAAAAGTTATGGTTTTTCAGGGCCACAGACAGAAGTATAATACTACATGAGCTGTTTCCTTTCATGTGAAAGGCTCTTATTTCCCAGAGCTCAAATCCATGAGTTTCCTTGATCAGCAGGCATTCATGTGCCAGTCTGCGTGGAGACAGTATTTTGTTCAGCAATGTCATCTTAAGAAGTTTTTTTAAATCTTTCTCATTTCCCCCAGGGAGTGTCTACATCCTTTGCCCAACTGTGTCTCCTAATGGTTAGTGAAAAGGCAATGCAAATAGCTGAATTTTTGGCGCATCGTATGTCCATCTTTGCTTCCTGATCTGGCCAGGAATCAGCTGAACCACTACAGCCGTGGCTCGTATCCCATGTTTTTGTAACAGCTGTAGGTGTGTTCTCTGGTCGTAAGGCAATGGTGAGGATAAGCAAGCTGAATGAATGGGATCCTGGCTGTGATACCATGCTGTAGTGGCTCCTCTGACAGCTGGAAGGCTATGGGCATCAACAGGGCTCCTCTGCTATGAGACTCAGCAGGCACGGGCATGCTTTGACACAACCCAAAAGACTTGTTCTCCATTCAGATGCAGTGGCTTTCTGATGGATGGTAGGGTCATGGAGCCTTGGCATAACAATAAGTGCTGTCTCCAAATGAATACCAAAAACAGAAAAAGAGAAAATTCCCCTCTCGGCACTGCTTTTCAGGAGAGGACAAACTTGCTTAACTCTAAGGTGCCTTCCCCACCCCGCCCCAAGATGTCTCTTACATCAGTATGCATTTAATATTTCTTTAAGTAGCTTCTAAGTCCTAAAAAATCTTTTCCCTTTGCTGCTTTCCCTGCAATAACAGACATTGTGGTTCAAGCCTGGAGAAAGTAGGTGTTTTCAAAACATCCATTCTGGCTGGCAGTGTCATAAATGACACAGGCAGAGACATCAGTCGCTGCTCCAAGAGGAATGCAGGAGCATTCTGTCTCTCCTGTGCCTCTTATTCCTTTCCAGTACACTACTGAACCATGAAACTGCTCCCTGAGAGAAGTGATAGGAGTCCCATTGCTTGCAACTTTGAAAAACTGAGCCGAGGAAAGAGATAAGAGACCAAAGAGAAAGAAGGACACAGTCTTATGGCTTTCTTCAGGGGCTGAGCTAAGTGAGCTGATAGGTTGGTTTCATCTCGTTGGCTTGAGTTTCTCACAGACCCAATCTGACAGGTCTTTTCAGACTAAAGAAATGACCATTGGTCCCTCCTCCCACAATTTTAGCATCTCTCCACGGGGAAAGGAGGCACAACAAATATAACCATCGCTTCCTCACACTGTCAGGAGTCCTCTATGGGAACTGATCTCCTGCCCAACACGAGTGACTGATCCTACAGCTGAAAACTTGAGCAGTGGTGCCGAGGGAGTGTTTAACTGCTGAACTATTGGCTTCTTAGGACAAGGTCCCAGCAGGGAAGGACTGAAATACCTCTAAAGAAAATCATATCTCTAGGAGGTCCGAATGTCTTCTTGCACGCTTTCTCTCACTCTCTGCTGGCTTCCAAGCTCCCCAGTCTTTGCTCCTTGATACTTAGATAGTTGAGTTTCTGCATTCACTCTCTTTTCAGAGCACAGAGAGCTGGTGAAGCTGTTTGATTTCGATGTGGTAGGTGAGATAAGATTTCTCCCCCCTGCCTTCTTCTTTTTCTCCCTGCGTGGCTCCTGTCCTTGCAGTTCTCAGGACTTGACTAGCAGAGTTTTTAAATGAAGCAAAAGTCTTAATGTGAGGTGAATCCCAAGACCACAAACAGTTTGGACTTCAAACAGTAAGAAAATTGGCGCCGAATGATTCCGCACACAAAGCAGAAAACTTTCATTTCCTGCAGGCAGGATGGAATTGACTGTTATATTAAGACTTCAGAAGGAGCGCTGCCCCGGAGTAATTTCACTGCTGTCAGGCAGTGTTGACATCTAGATTAACCTCTGTGCAGTGAATTTTACAGCAAAGCTCATTGTAATGCATGTGGGGTATCTCCTGTAAATCCCAGCTGAAGCCCATAGTGTCCCACCCTTCTGCGCAGGAGAAAGGGTTGGGGAGCAGCCGCTATCATTTTTGACCCCAGCAGAGCGTAACTCTAACCTCATCCAGGCCAGTTCTGCTGAAACTGATTTTCTACAGTGCTAAAGTGACAGTAGCTCCAGCCTGTATTTTTTTTTTTAATTCCCCAAAGAGGTTTACATTACGAGGCTGACATTTTTTGCCAGTGACAAACAGCTCCCTTCACGTATCCACCCAGCAGCACAGTCCTAATTAAAAGGCACTAGTTAACCAGTAGCAATTAGCTGCTTGCACTGATTAACTCCAACACATACAATCCCCCCACACAACGCTCTGATCAGATGTGATCCAGGACTAAATGGCAGACAAAATCCCAGCTGATGTGAGACGACAGCATCCAATCCTATCTACCAGCCCACAGGCACACTTTTAACTCTGTCTACCAAACCAAAACCGCATGAATTAAATAAGTTCACACAGTTCATTCAGTGTAAGTCGGAGGACATAGCAAAAGAAGTCTCTTGACTCCTGAACTGAATGCTCCCGCTGTTAAGTTGGAAGCACGGGCCAGTCCCCAAACCCTTTTGTCTTTTGCTGCAGAGTAGGTCGAGCAGCAAGATTTCCCAGGCAGGAGCACAATGGCTTCTTCACTCTTGTGCGGGTAGAGACAATCCTGTCTGTGGTTCTCAAGATGCATCTCTGAGATGCACTTCTTTGTGAAAAAACCCCACTAGCATCTAAAAGAAATGGAAGAGGAAGGGAAGGTATTTTTGTTTGTGTGTTTTTGCCACACCTTCTTATTCATACACTTATTTTCATACTCAGACGTTGCTCTGAAGTCATCTGCAGGAGGTTCTAGGCAAGAGACAAGCTATCAGGTGCCGAACAGATTAGCACTAACTCTAAGGGCAAAATCTCAATAGTACTTCTAGAAATCTCTTTCAGGACCCACCCATCCTCTCACCCACAGCTCTTCATAGTAGGGTTACTGTTATGTTTGTCGAAGGCTTTGGATAGCCTGTGAAGAGGGGACACGCCTGTAGTTCCCCCTCATCTTCAGATGGAGTTGTGTGCCCCTGGTATTTCTGTAATCAAGGCCACCAGGAAGATTGCTTCAAACTAACATTTACTATCCCCAATCAGAACACAGCTGAAAAGGCTACCCAAGGTTATAGAGAAGGTCAAGCTGTTGCTTTGGACTGGAATTTGCTTTGGAAGGAATTTGATGGACCAATTTAACCACCACAGCACATCAAAACCTGGTGGCTTCATTTAAAAAGTAATCAGTATTGTATTTCGCTTTAGACATCCGTGCATTAGTGTTCTGCAAATATGATTTCCTCTTTGTTTGCATTATTGATGCCATAAAATGTCAGACACATTAAAGAAAAAAAAAAAAAAAGAGGCCAACCTTTGGGGTTTGGAATGATTCTGGCTGAATTACAGTTGGGTTACTTTTTGTTTTATTTCCCATGGTAGCGATGCACTGTTACTCATTCTGCTATTGCTTTCCAAAGAGTTCTCTGTAACTATATTTATTCAGCCAACCATATGTCAGGAAACACATAACCTTGATGGTTTTTGCTGTATGTGGCAGCGTGTGTGTATGTGTGTTGCGGGGGGAAGGGAGGTGGAGCTTTTTACAAGAGCCCTCCCACGTCTGGTAGCACGTTGGTTTTGCGCAAGGCTGTGTGACACCCTTCTGCTCAGGTGGCTGGTTTGATTTAATCTCAAGAACTGACTTTTGTGATCAGGATTTGAGGTCTTCTGGTTTTGCACTGCCCAGAATCTGAGTCATCTGCTTTCATCATTCAGCAGCCATCTGCTATCCACAATGGTTCCTAGAAGTTTATGGCACAGAGATTACACAGCACTTGAGCCTCAGGCATGCAATAGAGGAGTTTTAGCTCCTTCCGCTCCTGGACCAATGGCGAGTGTGCTGATTTAGCTTGGTTCCTACACTCCTCCCGACCCGAGGCTCACTGACTACTGCTCCCAAGGCAAATACTATTAGCTGCTCAGTGCTTTTTCTCCCAGACCATTAAAGAGCACTGGCTGTGGCAGCCATATGCTTTTTGCCTCCTCTCTCTATAATGAATGCTGATCCATTGTTCAATTTTCCTGTGAACCTTTTGGAAGAATATTGTCCTTTTAAAATCTTAAAGTCTAAAAAATTCTCTTCCAAAGTCTTCTGTCTTCTTGAAAGTAAAAGTGAAAAAATAGGGTGGAATTATCTCCCTTATGTAGGGATTTTCATCAGTGGTAAGATTTCTTCTCAGCTTTTCCTTCCAGTGACAGCAAGACTTGGGAGCAGGCGAAGGGGGATACGTTGGAGCAGTCTAAGGAGGGGGCTCAACTAGGACCTAGACTGTAAGGTCATCTGTTTACCTACTAGGCCCTTCCCAGCTCCATACAGTAAGAAACCCTCAGCTTTTCATGAGCAGCTTCCTGCCCAGCTCCCTTCTTCCTACTCCAGTTCTGAGGAATGACCTTCAGATGACCTTCAGATCCCCTTATCTTCACAGATCCATCTCAGGGGTATCCAAACAGCCCAAAGAAGAGATGGTAGGGGCTGGATGGGTGTGTAATTCAGTGTCTTTCTCCCCCTTTTTCATCAGGGACAAAGATGGTGAAAGTGACAGAATAGAAAAATTATTTTCCCCAACAGGAGTGATCCAGTTTCTTTTTAAACTCAGATATTTAAGATACCATGCAGCAGTACCTATAAATATGCCTTGAAACGTGAATGAGCACAAGGAATCTATCTGGTTTTGGTTTTATGCCTGTAATTTCTCTCACCAAGAATTCAGCTGTTACTCAGCTCCCAACAGGTTGTTCTGATTGCTAGAGAGAGATGGTTGGGATTGATTCTGGCTGTGATCTGTTTGAGCCCAGCCTCATTCTTACGTAGCTAGATTGAGACAATAGAAATAATCAGCAAGGGACTGAATTGTTGTTCCTGTGTAACTAAACCTTCTTGTGCAAAAACAGGCTAAACCGTAAAGGGGTTGAACACCCACAACTTTGTCTGAAGTCAGTAAAGGCTGTGGATACTGAGAGGCACTGAAGATCACTATGGTGTTAGGAACAGAATGGCAAGAGAGAGGAAGAGAAATGCTACAAGAAAAAAAACCCCAAACATTATATCAGAAAAGACATTGGTTGGTTTATAATACGAGAAAAGCCACTGCTGTCCCTAAGAAAAGACTCAGAATATTCACCCTGGCAACCAAGAACATTAGCCATCAGGACAGGAGCAGCCCTCTATCCTAGAAACCTCCTCTTCACTTTTAATTTCCTTTTTCTCCTTCTTCTGCTAACACAGAACAAATCCTGGCTTATGGCTTTCTTGAAAACTGAAATTAAGGTAAGAGGCAGATTTGGGAGAGGAAGAGAGAGACCAGATCCTGCTCGATGATACAACAGCTTTGTAGCCCAGCACCTTTTCAGTAGCAAGTGTCTGGTGTGCCCCTTCTTTTGGTTTTTTTGGGGGTTTTTTTGTTTTGTTTTTATACAACCACTACTTGGTGCAAGTAGTGTTCACAACGAGGATAAACCAGAGCAGTCCCCGAGAATAATAATAATAATAATAATAATAAATAATAATAATGAAAAACCCC
>NW_008795035.1:6685033-6714072 GCF_000699145.1 Aptenodytes forsteri
CCCGCGCCGCTCCCTCGCCCGCGCTCCCGCCCGCGGCCCCAGGGGCTCCGCTTCTGAAGGAGGAGCCCCGCGTTTGAAGGGACGGGGGACCTCATGCCCGCACCGCTCAGGGCACGGCTGTCTCGTCCTTCATTCTTTTTCTCCCATCCTTTTTTTCTAGCGTGAAATCCTTAGCCGGTGGCTTGTTCTCAAGCGACGGAGGCAGGATGGTTTAAAACGCGAAACAGTCAATCCAATGAGGGAGAGAACCATTCTTCCTCCAGAATTAAACTCTCTGCCCCACTTCTTCCTGCATTGGTGTTCCACCTGTGAAGGCTCTGTCTCTAATTTGGGCTGTGAAAGGTTCCTATCTTCTTCTAGCGTGAAATCCTTAGCCGGTGGCTTGTTCTCAAGCGACGGAGGCAGGATGGTTTAAAACGCGAAACAGTCAATCCAATGAGGGAGAGAACCATTCTTCCTCCAGAATTAAACTCTCTGCCCCACTTCTTCCTGCATTGGTGTTCCACCTGTGAAGGCTCTGTCTCTAATTTGGGCTGTGAAAGGTTCCTATCTTCTCGTCTGTTGGGACAATTTGACAAACGGAGAGATGCTATGCCACTAGCCCTTTAGAAACAGAGTATTTGTTTTATTGGCAGCATCATGTGATTCAGCTTTGGCCATCAACTAAATTTGGTTGGTAAACAGACAAATCTCTTGGAAAATTCAAAGTAAGGGGCATATAAATGACAGTGTGGCCCCTGAAAGTTCTTTGGACGTCAATCCGTAAAAAAGCCGCATTACTGTGTAATGGAGAGTTGTCAGAAAAGAGTCAGCCAAAGATGAAGAGCCATGCAGGGAAAAGCAGGCATCAACAGGCAAGGCTCCAAATGGAGAAGTAGTCATATCTCACATACAAAAAAAAGGCAGGTACTTCAGTATCCAGCTTGCTCAGCCTGCATACTTGGGATTTCATCCCACTAGTTTTTCTGGATCACACTGAGGAGGATATACCCTCAAACTAGAGTTGAACATCTCCTGAACCTCATACTTCCTCAAATTAGAGTTGAACATCTCCTGAACCTCATACTCGTGGTAAGAAGCTATTGAACAGGAGCATGCAGGCTCATTCCATCCCTGAAAAACTTACAGTAAGAAAGAAAAGCCAGAAAAGTGGGCCAGAAAATTGGGCTATTCCCCCCCACCCCCACCCCGCTGCTTCCTAGAAGCGGTTCCCTCTGTATCCCAATTCCCACGTACTCCCCAGCTGTGATTGGAAGTTACTAGTATGGGACATTTGGACTGGCGCTCAGAGACAGTGAGGACTGGGAAGTGCCTGAGACACAGGATCTCAAAACTTGCAAGTGGCAATACTGAAAATGAGGAATCGAGGCCCGATTTGTGATGCTTAGGGCCATCTGGAAATCAGAAAGTAGGAGCTTGCAGGGGATTGCAAAAGTGGTTTAATAAGGAGCTCAGAGAGCAAATGGTGCTAAGGGAAGGGAGCAAGGAAGCCTCCTTGGACACAGGGAGAGGAAGGAAATGGGCAAGGACTTAATTCCTAATGACGGGTCAGCGATCATGAGGGTGGTGAACGTCAGATGCGAGCTGTGGCGAGGCAGAAGAGAGCCCCGGTCGGGGAAGGACTGTGTATGTGAAGAAGCAGTTACTACAAAATGATGTGTGCTCATCTAAATGAGTCCTGAAGGTTCCTCCAAACCTTCAGCCTTGCTGAGCTTCTCCCAGGCCCACCTTCTCTGCCTCAAACCCTTACAAATACCATAATTTTCACTGCATTTATTCTGCTCTCTGGTGGCTCTGGTTTCAGTACAAGCAGGCTAGATTGTTTTAGTTCCCCTCACTCCCCCTGCTCAGTGCCCACACCCAGCCAATTCCCCGTGTGAAGGAGAATTGCCTATTTTTTTTTAATTTTTTTTTTTTTTCCAGAAGTGTCCTTTAAATTTTCAGCTAAATTGGGAGGCAATTTCTTGCATGAGAGCTTCCTATAGATAGGCTTAAAGCAGAACAGAAATAAATAAATAAATACACAAAATTACCTCCCCCTCCCCCACCTTGTCCTAACGAAGTGCTATTTTACATAAGTTATTTCAATAGAAATGAAGGATTTTTGTGCAGACGAATGATTGACATGGATTTAGCTTTCAGTGAGTGTTACAGCTCCCTCTGCCTTTTCTGGGTCAGGCAAGGAGACAAGGTTTCCCCAGGTAAAGGTTGAGGATACACAGTTTTCTTGGGTGAAGGCTGTCTTGGGGTCTTCAGGCTGTGTTTGGGATGCTGTTTAGGGGCTGCATTGTGCACTTGCCTCTGGTGACTTCTGCAAGACGTCTGTGTTGAAGCAGTGTTGTCCATCAGTGGCTTGTGTGGCAGTGCGATGGCCTAGGCGGAGAAACCACTGTGGTTTCCCATGCTGGCACAAGGAGAAACACCCACCCTCCAGAAAACTGCAAGGGTAGACTTAACTTCCAGAAAACTACTCCTACTCCCAGCTGAACTGCCCTTCAACGGTGCAGGCAGGCTTGGCCCCCAGAAGGTGCTGCTCCACAGCTCACTCTGGCAGGCGAGCTGGCACTGAGAAGAGGACGGGGCTACATCTCAGAGGAAAGATTTTGACGGCATTTTTGTTGTTACTATTATTTAAACCATCTTATTTTCATCTCAGTTAATGTCACTGAAAGTCTGCATGAGCAGAAAACAAATCCTCTGGTGATGTTTGCTGAACTGATTTTTTTTTGGCAGACTTTTTTTACCCCATGCACCAATCCACATTTGCTTAGTTTGGGGCTTCTTTTGCATCTTTTGAATCCTATTTGCCATTTTGCAACTGAATTGCTGGTTCTCAACCTTTTCCATCCTGCAGTCTCCCCTTCTCCAAATCAAAACTCACCACTTTCCCCTGCTGGGAACAACCCAGGTGAACCCTCAAGGGAGAACCTGGTGAGAGGAAGGTGATCGTGATCTCTGCCTGCCCATCCCACCTCCACTGGCTCCAACTCAGAGGATGAGGAACCCTGATCTAGGTATTGGCCAAGGTAGGGTCCCTGCTTCCCCCTTACCTGCCACATCGTGTGCATTGAGCACGCTGCTACCCTGGAAGGGGACGACTGATACAGTGTTAGTCAGACTTACAAGACGACTTTTTTAAATTAAGGATTTGCAGTGAGGTCAAGGGACCTTTTAAAGTGCTGAGGTACTTACCCTCCCCAGACCTTCCCTTCCTTCCTGCCCCGCTTTGTCCCTTCCTCTCTCCCCAGCCTTGAAATGAAACAGAAAATTATTTTTTTAAAACTGTGTCGATAATTTATGTTTAGTATAAAGGATGATTTAATGGCATCACCAAAGGTCATTTTTTTCATCTCCGTGTTCCTGCCCCAGCCCCAGAGGCTGTGCGTCCCCTCTTCCCCATAACTCCATTGCCCTCCCTTTCATTCACCTCACGCATCCCTCCGTCACCACCCCACCGCGGTGTACCACACACCAGAAACCTGCTTCAGGTTCAGCCAACGACCGTTGGAGGACAGAGATTTCAAACCGAAACCTCCACTCCAGACCACCACAAACTGGAACCATTTCCACCTTGAAAATAGTCAGTTGCTGCAAATGAAAGGCAGACTCATTTCTTGAATTACGTACATTTTTTTTTAGAGCCTTTTATACCTATTTACGTGTGCGCGTGCGTGCACCACGTGTACACAGCGGTACCTGTGTGCACAGATGCACACGAATATCTCTCTCAAATATAAATATATTATATGTTAGACTGGAACCATTTCCACCTTGAAAATAGTCAGTTGCTGCAAATGAAAGGCAGACTCATTTCTTGAATTACGTACATTTTTTTTTAGAGCCTTTTATACCTATTTACGTGTGCGCGTGCGTGCACCACGTGTACACAGCGGTACCTGTGTGCACAGATGCACACGAATATCTCTCTCAAATATAAATATATTATATGTTAGAGCTGTAAATATTCCTTGGTCATGTGTCTATGTCTTCTTCAAAGTATCATATCCTCAGTGTTATGTTAACAACTCCATTTATTGATTGATGAAACTGTGTGTAGACCTGTACCCTCCTGACATAGTTTATGTAGCTCTCTCTTCTCAAATAAAGTACAAAACTACCACTGGCTGATCCTCCTCTCCTTTTTGTTCCACGCTGAACATTCAGTTTTAATTCATAAAAGTCTATGCTGAAAATTAACGCAGTTTCCAGCCATCCCGACAGTGCAGGAACCTCCAGATGATGCTGTAGGACTCGTGTATTGCTGGTCAGGCCAGCGAGTGTAACGGTTGTTAATGAAACGTAATAATCTGTGAGTGAAATGTTGTCCCAGCTGCAGTAAATGAGGGTCTCACTGTTGACCTGATTCATTCTTCCCACCCACCCCCAGGTACAGCCTTCACCAACCGTAGCTCACTTCATCCTGGTAGAGACGACAGGAGTCCACGCTGCTCCTCCGCTCTGACAATAGGTCTCCACATCATTCCATCAAGCAACCCTCCCACAGTGCGGAAACCTCTCCTTGACTTAAAAGGATCCAGTCGCTTCCCTGTCACGCTGTTGGTTTGTTGTTGCCTGGATTGCTCAGCACCTAAATTCAACTCCCCCGAGTAAATCTTGGGGGTTGGGAACAAGACTCGGGATTATGGCAAGATCCACTGCTGTCACTCGCTTCACCTTGACTCTTGACACTGGCTTCATGCTGAAATCACAGGGACCAGAGGATATACACCATTGCAAGCTGAAAAAAAGCCTTTTCACAGATACACTTACTGGGCAAAACCATAAAGGTGATTTGTGAAGTAACATTTAATTTACTGCAACTGACACCAGACTCTAACTGCCAGGAATTTGACTGACAATTTCTATTTATTTATATCTTGCTATACAATATCTGCCTTAATGTTGTAAATTTTTCTGATTGGAATTTCACAGTGTCTGCCTGGATATTTATTGATCATAAAATAATCTGTACAACCCTTTAAAGTCAAGGCAGGGAGAACGGATGCCAGAGAAACCACTTGACAGGATCCGGGTACCGGTGCCCAGGTAACAGAAGATGCTCAGATACTATTTTTACAGCATTATGTATTACTGAGAGCCAACCTTTTGAACTGCTTTTCTGCTGTTTCCCGAAAACCTCTTCTGAAACGCTTCCAAGAGCCTGGTGTTGAGTTCCTACCAGCAACTCCATATGGACCCTGCAACATGCCTCATTTGCAGCTCCTCGCCATTGAGAAATCCCACCTTTACAATGAAATCTGGTGTTTTCACAACTGTTCACTAAGACAGCCCACCAGGGAAACGTTTGGCTCTTTCTGCAGCAGTAAGACCACTTTTTTTTTTTTTTTTTAATTGTTATTTTTGGCAGGCAAAGAGAGAAGCATAAAATTTCTGCCCACAGGGGAAAAATTGTGAAGCTTGGTCCCAGCTGGGAGTTCCCATATTGCCCGGTGAACAGAGTCTCTTATTTCATTCACAGCTTCAGCTATGCAGCTTTCCAACATCTCCAATGGATTTTGCCTCCTGAGTTTGGGCTTTTTTTCCTTTTTCTTTTTTTTTTTTTTGTTTTGGTTGGTTGGTTTGTTGGGTTGTTTTTTTTTTGCTAAGGGAGACCTTTGCTCCCCTGTGGAAATTAGAGGTGTGTGCTCTCCTCCAGCGGCTGCACACAGAAGCATACCTTGGTCGTAGCCAAACCCAGCCTTTCCCCGAGAAGTCTACACATCCCACCCCCGATCCAGCACGCACCCACCTTCTCACCAACAGCCTCCCAGTGTGACACCCCTCCCAACCCAGTGCACACACATACCCCACTACTCCAACCCACCACTCTTCTGCCTACTTCTGCTCTTGTTCAACAGGAGCCTGCTCTTCTCCCCGTAAATGCTGCACTAGCTATTTGTTCCTGCTGCTTTCTGAGCCCCAAAACGAGGATGCACCCTCACCCCTCATCAAACACAGTTCCCTTTCCTTTCTCTACATCAGAATAATAAACCAGAAGCTGATGATTTGCATTTTAGCCACATTAGCTCTGTCCAGGCAGCCTGATGGACAGGGTTCCTTTTTATTATTGATGTAAGGCATTTATGTGATAGGGACCTTTGGAAATTCATTAAAAATACAATAAAGAAGGAAAAAAAACCCTCACAATTTGACCAAGTTCCTTAGGAGTCACCTTGTTCTGCCCCCTCCCAGTACCTGTTGCAATTTGTCTTCGCCTATCCGAGACGAAGTGATTACACGAGCATGCAGCGGCTGGTGGAGCATCTAACGGGCTGGGAATAAAAACTCACCGAAATAAACAGCAGCTGAGGCTGCCTACGACTGGGTTGTCAGTCTACGGGCACACGCCCTGGACCGGACAGCATCCTTTGTGGGAAGGTGGGCAAAGGAAGGACTGGATCCGCTCAGGGCTCCCTGTACATCATTCCTGCCACAGCCACCCTGAATCGGCTCAGGCGCACACAGTAACCTTTTCAAGCTCCATAAAACCCTTCACAGATTACCCTTTAGAAAATAGGAAAGGCAAAGCGGACCCCCGCATCCCCTCCGGGTGGAGGGAAGGGAGAGGTCCTGGCCTTCCCCAGGTTGCAGAGAGAGGCAGACGAAAGGTTAACAGCACCATGTAATCACAAGGTAAAAGTGCAGGGTGGGAGCAGGGGAAATTATTTCCTGTTGAATTGTGACTTCTGTTATTTTCAGAGGAAAGCAGCAGGTATTCAGGAGCTTCTCATTAGCCAGCATGATTTCCATTAGGCTGTCTATTAACATTTTGTGGCTGTAATAAACACCTACATAATTAACACAAAAAAGGAGCCCTCTCTAGGCTAACAGAAGTGGCCAGAACAAGCTGGGAATAGCACAGGCAGGCCGGTTCCTGCCTGGAAATTTCTGCTTGCAAAGGAATTGCTGCTTCCATCCTCCTGGGACAAATTTCCTTGCAAAGAGTTAAGTTTTAATGTTTCTGTCCTCCTGGCTCAGTCCAGGAGGACATCTACCTCTACTTTGTAGCTGGAAAAAAATGTTACAGAGCAGGGTAGAAATCGTCCCTGCAAGTCTCCCAGGGGAGATTCAGAACACCCCAGTATTCCCTAGCCCTCTGCCATAGCTCTGAGGAGCCTTTTCCTGCTAAAAACTGACAGGGAAAGAAATCCCTTAGGAACACATACACGATCCCAGCTGGTAGACAAGCCCCAGGAGCTCATACAAAGTCCCCAGGGAAAGAAGATGGGGTTTATTATAACTTGGGCTTGTTTATAACCATGAAGTACTCCAGCACTTCAGGTCCACTGAGAACTGATGAGCGATGGGGAAAACAGACACAGAGGTAAAACATGACCTTCCCAGCGCCTCAGTCACAGGCTTTCCATGCCTTCTCCATCCTGCTAAGGGCATGAACAGCATTGCTGAGTATGGTGCTCACAGGGAGAGCTTACAGGTAGCTGTGGCTCCTCCACAGCCCTTGCCCTCCTCCCCACCAATTGCCAAAGGTGCCGCTGCTAAGCCTGCGCACAGGAGAGTGTGGATGTGTCATTTTGACAGGGCTGTCTGTCCCACCCCCTCTCATTTCAGACTCCTGCTGCTAAGAATACGTGTGCCCTTTATCATAGCTTTGAAATAGAGAGAGACACTTTGGAATTTAATTAGTCAAACAGTTGCCACAGCAACAAAAACATATAAACTTAAATGATTTATACTCACAGACACCACTTCAAATAGGAATAAATTTAATACAGCAGCTGGGAATGAAATGCATTGTACAATAAGAAAATTGTATTTTTTCCTCTCCCCCATGATAGGCCTCAAGGTCTTAATGCAATATAGATGAAAAAAAGATATTTAGGCAGAAGGAAGCAGAATACATTGTGGTGTATGTACAATGCCTGCTTGGAGAGTACAACACATAATGAGCATGTACATCTAATCACAGAGCTGCGATTCTGTTTGCAGGCAGCCACAGATCAAAGATTGCAGCTAGCAAATTGGCTGCTTGGTTTCACTTTCTTTCTTTGGCTCTCCTCCATCTCATGGAACCTTTCCTGTAGGCCCCCACCCAGGAGAAAAACAAATCTACCCTTATTCCAGCAGCTTTTCCATCCAATACAGAGCCAGGTCCCAACCTAGTAAAGTGAGATTTCTGGGTTTTTTCTAGCAGAAATGCTTTGATTCAAACATAGTTCTAGGACTTGAAGTAGAAATTAATTCCAAGAAACGTGCAGGAAAACTTTTCCTGCGCAGGAAAATTGCAAAAACTTGCAAGGAGATCTAGAATAGTCACTCAAAGCGAGAGTCACCTGCAATATTTTTGCCCATGAAAGGCTGAACACAGAGCGAATGCCAGCCTCCCTACAGCTCTCTTTTAACTCCGAGATTCCCTGGAGAGAACTACAGGTACATGGGCTGCGAGATTGCACAGAAGATAACGCATGTACAGACCACTGGCATTAGCACATCTTCGGTGCATCCTCAATCCAGTACACACAGATATATCTTTTTCCAACCAGAAAAGGTTTCCTGGATGAAAAAGGGATGTAGGGGCTCATAGGAGCTTTATGGTTGGTATCCAGTAAACAGGAATTGTCCAAAAGTTGTGCAGAAACTTCCTCCTTCCTTTCCAAAGGCACAGCAGCTGGTTTAACCCCAAATTGTGGAAGGTTGTGTGCTTGCAGCTCATCTGCCTCTGTTGAAGTGCCAAAGCCAGCTGCTGTCAGAGCTCAGCAGTGCCTGGACCAGAAACAGCCAAGCAGTGTCTAGAGTACAAAAGAAAATGTAGATCCAACCACTGGCTCTTCATTTTCCCCTAAGTGAAAGTTAGCCTGTCATCCTACGAGGCATTTTGGAAGTCATCACCTGCACCCACAAAGCCTGATCAACACGGCCACCCGCTACTGTCAATGGGAGCAGAGATCGCTAACACCCTTGGAGGGCCAATACAATGTAACGAGCAATTGTATGAGATCTTTCATCTGACCTGCTCAAATAGACAGCATTTATAGTGGGAATAAGATCTTTATTTCCTGTCCAGACCATGCTCATAGCACCTTCCTCTGCACTTCACAACAACTTAAACAAGATCAGTCCCACATACTTTGGGACCCTTTGTGCAAAGGCAACTTCTCTGGCTTAGATTATGTATTGAATAAACATCACAGGTCTAATTACAAGAGGAAAAAGGCAGAAAAGTACCTTTGAGAGAAACTGAGTACTTTTTTCTAAGTATAAACAAACAAAACCACAGGCTGTAGCTCTAACAGAAGTTATGGGCCCCTCAATGTAAACAAACTATTGGGGTGAGGTTTTATGATTTGTTTGAGGTAGGAGGTCAAGACTGCTGCTCATTATCAGAGTTGGCAGGTGGGGTAGAGAGTTCAGGATGCTTTGGGTGCAAATCGAGATCGACACCTGCAATTCTTTTTGGCAGCTTTGGAAAGGATAGCATGCAGATGCAGAACAACAACTAAACAAAGCTAATAATGAAATCATATTTATGTAGGCAGGAAGGAAGCTCAATTGCCAGGAGAGTACTAAAGTCTACAAGTGTAAATACATACCAAATAAGTCAGCTTGACAAGATGCCAAGTTTGTTCAGCAGAGTATGGCACTTTACTGCTGAAGTGCTCCTGCAGGAGGGAAACCAGGAAAATGTCAGAAAGGTCAATGGATGAAATGTGTAGCTCCATCAGGAAACTATGCAAACAAGCTCGTGTCAGTAGGATTTAGCAGTCTTGCAAACTGCCTATTGGTCCTGTCACATTAAAGCACAAGCATTTTGCTCCAGAGCTCTGTGTATTACTGATCTGGAGCTCACTGCTCTCTTCACATGGAAGAGCAGAAAGCCCCACAATTTATAAATGAAGGAGATGATGTACTGAGTTTGTCCACTTGAAGGCTCTGGATTTCAAGCACAAACTTAGAGAAACAAAATTCTGTTAGCTGGCAATATTGACACCATGAGGGATGTGATGGGGCAAGTGTGTGAGCATTTGTAGGACTTCTATGGCCAATATTTGACTACGAAAAGGAAATGAGCAGCTTTACAATATCTCTGAGCCTCACTCTCAGACCAGACTATTCACACACTTTGAGTCACGGGGAAGAAACCCCTACAAAACAAGAACAAATAGTACAAAGTACCTCTGGAGATGTTTAGAGTGGAAATGAGAGCCATCATGATATTTAGACCCTGGATCAACCATCCATAGAGGTTGCAAAAGGCAAGATCCTGAACAGCTGAAAGATGGAGCTGAGCCAAAAGTATTCAGCCTGTGACAGCAGAAGCCTTGACTCAGCTGGGAAGTCCCCTTTATCTACCTGTTCCTATGAAGGTAACATCTGTTCTACTCTTTCCCTGCTCCATCCCTCTTTGGTACGATGGCACAGAGAACAGCAGGCTGGCGTGTCCATCCCCGCTCTTTCTGGCTTAGGGGATGGAGCAGTTCAGCAGCCGGCTCCCCAAGCCACAAACTAGATTTATCATCATCTTTACATGCCTTTACACAGCTGGCTTTCCTGATGATAATGTGTTCTACAGTTTCCCTTGCTGGCGTGGCTTATGTTAATACTCCATTAACATTGCTAATCAGAGACAGACTTCTGGCAGCATCTCCAGGGGATGAGCAAATGTTGTCCTATGCCTTTTAGTTTAGGAGATCAGACTTTCAGATGAAATCCATTCCCAACATCTCTGATTTCGGCAATTAAATGAAGCTGCAACATCTGGGAGCTGTTCAATGCTGGATGTATGTGGTTCCTACTGCTCCAAAATAAGTCCTTTTAAACCCCCTTTTATGCCAATCCTCAGATATATGACATTTGGAACTTTAATTCACTTGGGAAATCAAAGGCTGCTAGAAAGATGAGATGGAATCAAATCAAAGATAAAAGGTACAGAAGGTCCTGAAGGTCTAAAAGTGCAGGCGGCTTCATCCCAAGAGATGAAAACCTCAGTATGGCAAACCTTAGCCACAAGAGATGAAAACCGAGACACGTGATGCACATCATCCATTAGAGCCTCGAGCAGGTTCGCAGGGTTCCTTCTAATTGCAGCGTGGCTACTGTACTTCTTATTCCCCTGAAGTCCTGCCTTCTGGAGAAGCCTCTGGAAGGAGACCAGCTGCCAGTTTTTCAGCTGACCCCACTGCCTTTTGGCACTGCTTCTTTGCCCTCCCCTTTTCCAGCATGTTCCCAGTTCAGCTTACCCCATCCAGAAATCCAGATTTTAGTTTGATCTATTCCTTCTTACATTTCAGAAATACTTCCAAACCCCCTTTAGCTTTGCAAAAGGAATCTCCTTTTATTTGGGTTAAGTAGAATCAGGCACCATGATATATTTGGTCTCAAGAAATTGTCTGGAAGTTCTAGCTGCATGGGTAAAAGGAAGGCAACTGCTCATTAACGCAATTTTCAAGTCACCTCAGATTTTAGGTGGACTGCCATTCTCCACAGTATTCAGAGAGAGTATAAAATTAATGTTTGTTAAACAGAGAAGGCAAAAGCCTACATAATGGAAATAACTTTATTTCCAAGGAAAGTATCATAAATGGGGCAGAATGAAACACAAATATTGAAAGGATATGTAATGCCTGTAAACCTCCCCAACTCCCTCAGCAACACGCAGCAGCTGAGCAGGAGGATGATGCAGTTAAACTAGTGAAATACTGAGTCTGATCAGCAAATTTATGCTCCCAGTCAAACAGATGCATAAATCCATTTACCAGCCAAAATTAGGACATGCTTCCTCTCTACTTTTCCCTTTCCTCTCCCCTCACAGTCTCCCTACACCTCATGACTTCTCGTCTTAAACGGAAGGCACTTCCACCGCAGGAAGCAATGCTTACCAGTGATTCTCAATGGTACAGATACGAGGAAGAACAGCTTGGTTTTAACAAGCAGCTGCAGACCAGTTACATCTCGCAGCAAAGCCAACACTTGCCTTTCCCAAAAAAGCCAACTCAATTTACAGAGAAAGGAGGAGAACTCACAAACAAACAATCTTCATCAGTATCTAAATGATTAAGTGGTATATGACTCATATCCATTTGGAACGGCTTCTCCAAAGCCCTAGAGGCCTCACCAGAACTTATTTACATGTATAGCTCAGACATGCAGTAGCTGCAAGGTTTATTTCAAACACTTCAGGAGTGTGGTTTTTATGCCCACTCATTTTAAAGGTCTGAGTTCCAATATCAGCTAAGGACATACCATGTTCACTGAAGATGGGGAAAACTGTGTGCGTATATACAAGGTCCATGGCACATGGATACGACCTTCAGTTACTGGTTGGAAGTAATTTCTAATACATCAGCTCATTGCTATAGTAATGTGCTTTGGAGCCATTAATTAACTCGCTGCCCTCTGAGGAAATTCTCAGTCCCTCCATCGTTCATGTCTACTTAGAAGAACTGCAGACCCACAAAAGCTGTGTGTGAAAGTGAGATTTCTGTGGGATGTAGCCGAGCAGACCGTGGGCAGGTGCTATGAAAACTTCCTCGTACAGAGCTTCAGTGCAGCTCCATCACTTCCTACAGTACCAGACCAACGCTGCCAGAACAACACTCTCTTGCTCTGCCGGATATAGTTCAACTGCCTGCCCCCCAAAACCACTGCCACTGGGACATCCCAAATCTCAGGTTCATGGTCTTTGGCTCTCCAGCCTCATATTCTACCTTAGTGGAAAATGCCAATTAAGGGAAGATGAATAAATATGTAGGGAGAAAAATTTGCTTGCTCCTCCTTGACATGAATTGTCGTCTCCCTCCTATTTATTCATTATTGAAATGTTTTCACCAGCCTGTTTATGAATTTTTACCTTCTTGGACTGGAGCTTGTTTGCAAGTAGTTTATTACATGTCCTCCATATTCAGTGCCAGAGCATGAGTGAACAGCTAGTTCACAGATACTGCAACTCTTTCTCGGCTGGATGAGGGTTAACTGCCTTGAGCGAGGACTGAGACCCAAAAATGAAAGATGATGTGTGCTTCCTATGCTGTTCTGCAATATTAACTATTCTGCAATTCACTTCTGTTTTGTTTCAGCAGCTTCCCTCACTGAATCATCAGAGAGCAAAATTGCTTCAAAATAATAACCAGCTACGTGGAGGGTTATTTGGAGAGGGAAAGAGCAGAGTTTTACTCTAGATTTACATAACTCTCAACTCACACATTTCACTTGCAGAGTGAAGTGTGCCTACACCTCTTTCTTCAGAGCCAGCACCTCGGGAGCCCACCCTCTCAGCCTGACCTCTGCTTCCTCTCTTTACAGATGAAACACCCTCCCTTATGTAACACAGATACCGCTTCTGCAAAGACTTTCAGCTCAGGAAGGGAATTTTTTCCAGGTTAGGAACAGTAATGAATGGATTTTAGACAAACTCAGGCCCCACACACCCCATCTAATATTGTGGGGCTGCTGCAGGTTAGTACTTCTGAAACCCGTAATAGACTAGTCCTGTCAAAACATATAACATCTCTGGCTTTGACTAACATCACTGCACACTCTGAAGCAGTTCTATCCAGCGGATAGAAAGTACATTTGTAAGATTTCCATCGCACTTGTCTCTCTCTTTCATGCACACAAACGAATCTTAAAGTACAGATTAATATTTAAACAATCAGGGTTACAAGTATCTTCCAACCTTCCTGGACAAGAAAGTTCTTGTATGGAAAAACAGAGTGGGGAAGATGCACAGGGAAAAAAAAACTCTTTTCAAGTAGGAATTTACTTTTCATTTCCGCTCCCTTTGATATAACCAGGATTAACTGCATTTCATCCCCTTCTAAAGGACACGTTGGGTCCCCAGCTGTTTTTCCACTATCAATCCCTGGAGAACAAAGCTTAGGAAGTTAAATGAGTTTGGGAATCTCATCTTCGCTTTTAATTAATTTGAAACGAATGTATGCTAATGACAGCACCACAGCAAGATTGCCAAAACTTTCCCCGTCTGCATAAGGAAGCAGCGAACACCAAAGAGCTTGGGATCTCACCAACAGCTTTAACCCTTACTTGCTACAGCCAAAACCTTGGAATAGGGTCTCAAGGGTTCAGCAGTTGTCATCTCCATACACCCCATGGAGACATCCTGACTACCTACCTCTGCTCTAAGCAGAGAAGGGAGCTAGCCCTATAAGCCCTGTCCTGCTGGCTCTCAGAGTCCCTGCAAGAAGAACAACAATCAGAAATACATCTTGCTGGGTTCAGACTGCGAGGAGCTGAACTGCTGTTTCCCTGTTTAGAGCCACACTTCCAGCTCTTCCTCTTCGTTTTACATGAATTGTAAAACTACAAATGCACTTCAAGTCCCTCACCTGGAAAAAAATGTCAGAAAACAACCTGGTGGTCTTATTTTCCTACCATTAACCTCACTCATGGGTGGCAGCACCGGTGGCATCTTAGAAGGTTACTGCTTTGTTGGTTTTTAAAGGTAGAGTGGAGTCAGATTGAGACAATGAGATGAGTGTTAGGTTGCTTCTGGTGCTGACAAGGTGAGCTATGGCAGGAATGAGTGTTGGGCCAGGGATACTGAAGATCTGTGTCTGGAACTGGAGGCTGTTAAATCAGAGAACAGCTAATTCTAATTTTGGCAGAGAGCTTACAGGGGTTGGGGAAGCCATTCTGCAGAGACCACAACCTTAGCTGTCAGAAATAATAAAAGCTCAGCTCAAACCACGATACAGAAACAGTTGAGGGAAAGGACAAGCAGGGAAGTGGACTGGATTTGCTGATCTCACAGGGAGATTTACGTATAGTCGCTCCTGATAAATGCAAAATAGAATGGGGAGCCAGATCTGTACTGGAAATTAAGCCAAATGAGAAGAGAGGGTAATGTGAGAGAAAGGATTTGTACCCATCAATCTACGTTAAGGGTCTTCAGGAGAGACCTTAAGGACACTGTGGAGGGGAAGGAATGAGTTTAAACAGAACATCTCCCACTGCCCTAATTCACTGGGAACCATTCAACCATCACAGCTCTGGTTGGCTTCTCTCATTCTGAACCTACAGCTTTGCAGGAATTAGGCTCAGGGCATCTGTCCCAGCAGTGTCTCCTTGCTTCCCTGCAGAGCTTCTGCCTCCAGCCTCCTCCAGGCCTCCAGTTTGTCCATCCTCTCAGTGCGAGTGTAAATATAGAGCATGCTTTGCTGTCCTACAGAGGAAGGTGCTTGCTGCCAAAATGACAAGGTTCAGCACAGAAACATGGGCTGCAGAGGTAAAGATGACCACAAATGTGAAAGAGGAGGACTAATACCTCAAACGAGCTTTGATACCCAGCTACTCTGGACCCCGTGTCTAGTTATGCAGTCAAGGAGCCAGATACTTGCAGATACATATAAGCACAGGCTGTAACCACAAACATTTACGAAGACCATGCCCGGAGGAGGCTTTTGTTCAGTTAAGACCTAAGGCATTAGCACCAGCCCGGCTATGATCTGAATTTGTTTGTGCAGGTAACCAGCCTGCAGTCTGAGGTGAACTTTATAGTGCCTTTACAGATGCGGAAAACGATTACCTCATTTAAATTGAACAAAGATTCCTATAGCTGCTGTTGTGCAATTGCTTCCCCTCTGTAATTGAGCACCAGCGTATTTACATGGGGGCTTTTGTGGTTGGGCGTTAAGTCGTTTGCAAGATATTTTTACTGCTTGCGAGGGAATCTATGAAAAAGGATGAGGCAGAATGTCTTGGAATGCAAAGTACTGAGCTGGATTTTAACCACTGCACAACAGCAAATGGGTTATGCTTGGCTTTTTACTATTCAGCTGGTAGCAATAAAACAGTGCTTGGCTTACTCCTTTGCAGAGCCAAGTTCTTTATCTTGAAAGAACAATAGTGAAAAAAAGGCCTGTAAAGGAAGGAGGCAGCCTTCTGAAAAGTCCCCTTAAGACTGTCTCGGAGTTGAACATAGGAGACTTAACTCCTACGCCTCCAGCCCCTGCGGCGGCAGCTCTCTCCCTGGTTCCTCAATGCACCCAGGGTTAGAAAACCTACAGTTCAGCCTTGTCTCTGGTTAGCGAGATAAGCATGAACATGCCAGTTACAGCTCCCCATCTTAAGGGGCAGGGAAGACAACTTCAGCTGCTCCTCAAGGGAGTGCTCACCGATAAAGAGCAGAGGAAAAGTCCTTCCAGGCGGTAACGGTGCACAGCTTTGCCTCTGCGTTCTGGGAGCTTTCCACTAACGTCTGCAGAAGTACCTGACTGCATCATTGGCAGCACCGGTATCTGAAAGGATGATGTTCACCCAGAGGCTCCTAATCTTAGCATCCACTTAAGGCAGAGAAGAGACAGGCCTCAACAGCAATGAATAGAAAAGGCTTCTTAAGTAAGACAGGGCACAGACAGATCCTCTGGTGCTCTATTTCGCCAGCTCCCAGATGTGTATCAGCATCACATACATTATATGGTCTTCTTCGTCTTTGGCTAGGGACACGGTCATGGTTCAGTGTTTTAATTAGCCTACTCCAGGCTATCTTGGCCATAAAGGCTCACAGAGAGAAAGATAAACACTGTGCAGAAATCATGTTAATTTATAAAATATTCAATTAAAGAAAACAAACAGTATAAAATAAGATCATCAGAGCTAGATGACAGGGAAACCATCCTGCTGGGAGTCAGCTGTCTCTAGCCTTGGGCAGGCTAACATATTACTCCTCTGCACTTCTTGCACCAGAAGGGGTCAGGGAGAACAGGACCACCTGGGAGGTGAAGTTACAGAATACGTCCTGCAGCAAGTGGTTTTGGCAGCTCAGTCCAGGGCCCCTTCACCCCCTCAGGGATCAAAACACTTGCCTTCATCTCAATTTTTCTACAAATCAAGGTCAAGTGGGTGGCAGCTCAGTCCAGGGCCCCTTCACCCCCTCAGGGATCAAAACACTTGCCTTCAAGTTTTCTTCAAAGCAAGGGGAGGCACAGTCCATCCCAAGTTCATTAACGTAGAACAAAGTTCTGCTTCTTTAAAGCCTAGTCCCACCATTTGCGGTTCAGATTTCTGTAAAATGCTGAAGTATAAAGCTGACTTTCAGAGGCCTCTCTTGCACCCACACCAAACTGGGACTGCCGAGCCCCGCTGAGGAAGGACTGCTTTCTAATGGGATGTGTGAAATGGGAGAGAGGATGCTGGGAACGAGAACAGCAGCATGTTCTGCTCCCAAGGTTGGGCACACAGCTGCAGGACCAGCAACTACATTCAGGGCTGGATCTCATAAAGGAAATGAGGAGTGAAGAAAATCACAGCATTTAGGGATGGAAAGGTCCATTTGCTCTCTCTCCTAGCCCACCAGTAACAGATTGCTCCCCTGCGCCTTGTCCTGTGTTTAATGACCCAAGCAACCAGGGCTTCTATTTTCTCTTTCAGGGAATGACTCTACAGCTTCAGGAATCTCCATGGGAGGAAACCTTAGAGGCACAGCCTGCGTTTGTCCCAGTTAACTAAATGGGGTGGAAAGCGGGGATGAGGGTAAATATTGCCTTTAGCCTGTGCTGAGCCTCTGGAGTACTTGGGGCAGGCTTGTATCAGCCCTCCCACCACGAGTGCTTCAGCAAAGCCCTTCTTGCCAGTGTGAGTCCCAACTGAGAGCTCAGCATCTAGGCTATGGGGACTTGCCTCCTTCCCTACCAGCCTGTGAAAACAGAGTCCCTCTGCATGCGCCCCAGGCAGCGACAAAGCAGCAAGAGGAGAGCCGCCTGTGCCACTGGCCCTTGGCATTTCTTCTGCACCTTTTTGCAGCCTTTTTCCTGCAGGGCCAGTGTTGCTTTCAGAGAGGGAAAGGAAGCAGTGACCCTGCGAGCATTACAAACCGCTAAGCCTCTCTCTGGGGAATGGAGAGACAGGACCGCTCTGGCCTCAGTAAGTTGCACATTGTGTTACTATCCGAGATTCTCATTATCTCCAATGGAAGCTGTGATCTGTTTCTCAGTTCTCATTCTCTTTGTACACAGTTGCCTCTCCTTTTAAGGCAGTTTTTCCTTGGAGCTCTGGCCTCAAAGGTTCCTTTTTCTTCATGTGTGAATTACAGATGTCACAAACACCTCCGATATGGTGCATGATTCCTCATTCAAATGCAGACTAGCTGAGGGGGAAAACAAGTCTTTAGATCTATAGCATCCCCTGGGGATATCAGCATAGGACACACACGGGTGCCAGTGATAAGCCAAACTAGACACTGGATGTCACCAGCACTCCACTGGAAACACAGAGGAGAGAGCAGGTATCTGGCAGTAAGAACCTCCACTCTTAAAGCAAGCGGTCTGGTTAGCTAAAAGAAGAAGTGGTGGCTGGGCATGAATTAACAAGGATCATCTAACATACCCTAGAACCAGAATAAACCCAGCAAAAGAGACCCAGGTGAGGAGATGAAGGAAAGGATGAAGGGAGATTGCTCTCCTAGCTTGGAGGGAAAAGCAAGACCAAGGATGGCGTAAGAATCTCCCAGATATCCAAGAGTTCACAAGCCTTAACAACTGCCAAAGAAAATAGGTGGTGGGATGAAGGAGGCCACCCCTCCCCCTGCAAATCCTGCATACCAGCTTGCCTTAAGGGCCCTCCAGAAGGGCCCTGCTTGTCAGTACAAATCAGAAATACCTGCCACCGTAATCTGACATGTCCCAATGAAGAAAGCCTACCGATGCACATCAGCACCTTGACTTCCATGCTCACAGAAGCCTTTTACTTTACCAAGCACTTTTCTACCCCAAAGCCCTAGGCCAGTATAAGAAAAGATCAACCTTGACAAGATCTCAACCTGGCTGCTGCTCAGATCCCAGCATGGGAGAAGAGGAGGAGAAGACTTTGGGCAAAGCCTCAGATCACTCTCAATGAGATCCATGCACTGAGGACCAGAGAGAGGCAAGATGCTTGAGGGGGAGAGGGGTTGCTACAGACATAGCCTGTATACACCAGACCAGCTGTTCAGTCCACGGTAGCACGGATGCTTTCTGGAAGGGTCCCCACCTCACAAACACGTGTTGCACAGTTGATCTGGTTGCTTCCTGCAGAAATGGCTGGGATTACAGCGTGCGCAGCAGCTTGGGTAGATGTGATCCACACCGGGCTGCCAGACGTGTGGAGCTCCTGGACAGATACAAAAGCATAGATCTCCTCAAAGCCCTGTTAGACTGCAGGCAGAATCCTCTGATGCTGGAGAGTTTAATGTCCCAAAATGCTGTATAAAACCAGGGATTCACACCTTTGTGTGTGCATTGACAACATTTCCTTCTGGATGGAAAGAAACAGCTCAACTGCCTGTCATAGACTCAGCCCTGCCAACAACCGGAGCAGAGTCCCTCATGAGTGGGCTGTGTTTTGGCAGCAAAAGGTGAGATTTTGATACACACCTCCCTCCCAACTCTGCAGCAGAGATTTGGGTGGGGGCTGTGAAATACAACATGAAGCTCAGGATGGCCATGGCTTTATTCCAGTTCAGGAGGTGAAGGCTCCCACCACGCTTTTCTTAACATGAAGGGCCTCCTACCTGACTGTAAAATTATGTTTCAGTGTCCAGCTGCTCTGTTTGGTTTCTTGTTTTAAGCGCTCCTCTGTTTAATAACCTGGCTTTGCTGGAGCACCGAGGGAGACAAGCACTTGAACCGATTGCCACCCTGCTTTCTCTCTCCATAAACGAAAGCATGGGGGTGCTTCACTGACCTTCTAAATACAGAGGCTTCAAATTAAATTATAATATTGCTGATAATTATCAGACCAGGGATTAAACTGATTGGGGCCCTGCCAGACCAGATTTAGCTTTCATTAAGTTCTGCCCACAAATCAGGCCTGCCCATACCCTTACTCTCAAAGTTATAATGTGCACAAACTCACAGAGGGAGAGCAAAAACCAAAGTACTTTAATATTTAAAATTCTAATCCTTTCAAGGTCTGGAAATACCTGAGGTCTAGCTACCATGTTGCCTATCCAACATCTGCCGTTAGAAGTAAAAACCTGAAAGCAAGTAATTTACATGAGGGTTTAAGAGGGATGCAGAGAATCTACAAGAGCAGGGATGTAATCAGTAGCACAAAGAAAGTCTGAAAGGAGCTTGTCGATCCCTATGAAATAGAGCAAGAGGCTTATTTAATTTTTTTTTTCTTGTGTGTGTAAATTTCCTAAACAGCTGACCTAAATGAGTTCTTACCACAATCAGATAGCTTAGGACAACAGAGTAATCCTTCTAATAGGATTACAGGCTGTGCTGAAGGAGACTTCAGGCTTTTCTGCTCTGCATTGTAATACGTACACATACACACACACACAGATTTGTGCCTGGTACCTGCAAACCCAGCATTTTCTCCATTCCCCATTTATCCCCGTCATTACCCAGCGCTTCTAACCCCACTTCTTGTTTTCTCCACAATTGCTATAAAGTAGTCACCAATCTTGGATTGAGAAAGGAGGAGGGAATAAATCAGAGAGCTTAAATCATAAAACTGGGCAGATGGAAGTGTGGGGAAATTAGCATCCGAAAAGGCCGGTTTCAGTAGGGTTCCAGGGGGACTGGTATTACCCGAAGCCAGTCAGCCTTTCCAGTGCTGTGCAGGAAGGCAGCATAAAATCCCTGCCACTAAGATTTGCAGGCAACACAAAAGCCAGTGGAGCAGCATACAGCAATTCAGCAGGAGGTCCCACAGAGCTTTGCAGACCTCCTGGTATGCTGGACCTGCACAAACCAAACACCTCAATAGAGACAAACACAGAGGTATGCATCAGAGAACAAACAAAGCAGGACAGGTCTACCTACCAGCTGTGGGTGAAAGCTGCAGGGAAGCGAGGGAGTCTCTGTGCAGTGAGAACAAGAAAAGAAAACAATGCACACACACACACAAAAGAGGATTTATTTCCTAATAAAGAAGGAACTGACTGAGCTCCCAGAGAAGGATACAGTCAGTAGTGTCTAATACAGTCTTTAGTCGCATGCAAAGGGATGGAGAAGGTGGCTTGTAACTTCAGACTGCATGAATGCGACCAATGCTAGTGTGCTGATAACAGCTTTCACAAATACATTTTTCAAAGGTTGCTAAGAAGCACTTAGAGATGGTGCTGGAGAGAATTACAGAAACCACCAGATGCAGTGGGGAAAACGCCTTGCTGTGAGGGACTAAGAGGAGCTCAATTCACTTTATCAAAAAAGATAGTTGTGGGGGATAACAACTTAGCAACTTCCAGCAGCAAAGATCTCAAATATTAGAGAGGTTTCTGCTCACACACAGAAAGGCATAGCGAGAACCAACAGCAGAAGAAAGATAAAGCCAGATGAACCCAAATGGGAAATTAAGCATACATTTGCAAGAAGGAGGAATAGGAAGAAAGGACAGGTTCTCTTTTTTTTTTTTTGACGCCTTCAAATTAAAACTTGGAAGATACTTGGAATTATGCCTGGGAGGCATCCTTCAGCCAAACACATTCCTGCATTCAGTGCAGGGGAAAGCAAATATAATGCACTGCCTCGCAGTATTTCAGAGTGCAGCCTAGATCAGGTGGTGGTCGGCAGACAGGTCTCTGGTGTAGGATGACTCTGCCCTGCCTGCCTTTTCCTGAGTATACTGGGAGCGGCTGATCCACCAGTCAAAAAACCCCAACAAAACACCCTACTAAACCAAATGTCTCCTCTTGTGTTCATGCATGGACAGACACAGAGCAGTCCAGCCTCTTTTGAAGAGTCCGTCTCTTTTGAACACGTGCAGATCTGCATCTGAGAACGTGCCCCTCAACGCACACTAGCTCTCATGTTTATGGCTTTGAGCAAGTGTCCCAGGTCTACTCCTAGTCCTGAAGGAGCACCGAAGTGACAACACTTCACAGTGCTGAAGACTCAGTTGAAGACCTGGGTCAGTTCACAATACAGCGCTCCTTGTTTTGGGCTCTCTCTGGCAGGGCACGTGCCAGTCTTCCAAGAACACGTGCTCGTCAACCATATCATCTCCAAAGAACCCTCTGCCCAGCTCCCAGACACCACCACCTCACCGAAGGACAGAGGAGCTGAGCTCCTCCATCTGTTACCTACCTACCAAAACTGGTTCTACAGAGAGGGTGATTTTTATTTTATTTTAATTATTTCTAAAAAGAGAATTGATGAAAAGCACCAGAACAGACACGGCATTTCTTTCGGCACCATGGACTTCACTTACCAGGAACCAAAATGAGATCTCACAGCACAGCAAAGGGCTGTCAGATGAGAAGTTAATCCCCAAACCGACAGGAAAGGGAAAGAGGTTTGAAAGATTTAAAAGTGACTTGTTGCTTGCCCCGGAAAAAAGATGCTGGAGCCCTGGGTCAGCAGCTCTCCTGTGCCTGTGATTGAGTAGGTGACATGTTATAGATGGCTGTGGCTGCAAATTAATTGATGTTACATCCCTTATAAATCTGGATTACCTGACCAAAGCATAATGCTCTCAGAGTGACCGAGAACTGCTGAAATATTTATAAGAATGAGATATTACTTTGGACTAGCTGAAACAGAGGATTGACTCCATCACTCCCTCCTCTCTCCTCCCTTCCCCCAAAAATATGAAAGCCGCCTCAGAAGAAGGAAGCAAAACTTTTCCATTTCCACTTTAACAAAATGTTATTTTGAAATCAGAATTAATTCCACTTTATTGAAGTATGCAATCCCTGCGAGCTGCATAGCCTCATAGATGTGTCTGCAATATATAATGCAACTAATACACAGGCTAGCACCCCTCAGCTCCCCCACAGAACTGTAAACTCCCCCCAGCAGCAGGACCATACTAACAGAATTACTTTTGAAGAGGAAGACAAGATGAAGGCATGGGATCCCTTTTCAGATGCTGCAATAAGCCATTAAACGCACTCACATGGTTGAGGTTTACTCTAAAAACTATCACATACACAGCAGTGGAAAGCTTGGCCCTGAAGCTGATCCGTGCTTTGGGAAAGGGAAATGAAGCAAGAGGAGATTCATCACTGCCGAGAGAAGAAAGCACTGCTGGAGACCTGTCCTTTCCGCAGCCTATCTCCTAGGTGAACCGAGGGTCTAAAAAAGATGAAAATGGCACAGAAATGCCTGCAGGGCTCTAGGCCTTTCTTGTACAGATCTTCATGATGGGAGTGGACGGGAGGGGAGAGGCTAGGGGAGCTGCAGTAATAACTAATCCGAGGAGGAGGAAATGAGAAGGAGAGAGGAAATGAAGAGAGAAGAAAACAGGTGAGGTGCTGAATGAAGAAAATCCAGGCGGGAGCAGGAGCCTTCCCATGTGCACATGGTGTGGTCCAGCATCTTAACCCACATCTCCCCGAGCTGGTCCCCACCTAATGTGCCTCCTTTGCACAACAGACCCGAAGTCTCCATCCACCTATCCCCTGTCCAACCAGCCAGTCATCCCCATGCTTAGCAGCACCTACTTGCTCGCACAAGCCATGTTTCTCTTAGGTTTCAGCACTAGTTATGAAAATGTCTACACATGATATTAGTTGTAAGATATTTTATGATTATATTAATAATGAAACAGGAATCCAATCCGTCTTCTTCCTGCTCTCCCCAGCACAACCACGGGCTGCCTTGCATTGTGCATGTGGGGAGCATTGCGCAGGCTGGCCAAAGGCCGCCAGCTCCCTCTTCACTGGTGTGTTTGAACCCTGGCAAGGTAGCATCTCTTACCTTAGAGCTTGCTCGCTTCTCAAGAGCTGTTTTTCAACCTTTAGACATTCAGAACGGCAGCCAATTTCTTCACCGGTTCCCTAAGAGCTATGGCAGGGTAGGGAAAAGTGGGATATTTTTGTTTGTGGGCCAGGGACAAAACCAACAAGATTAATTGCCCAAATTCAGGTACACAGCTGGGTCCCCACACCAGGCTGCATTAAGTGCCTGCGTCCATCACCTACACGGTGGCAACAGCTGTGGCAAGTGCACTCAGGAATAACTAACACCCCACTTTTAGCTCTGACTTATCCCACCAGGCCTCTTGGCATCATGGGCCACAACTCTGAGCTAAATGAAGATTTAGCCCATGCTTGTTAACAGGCCCAAGGTTTGGGAATGATCCCACCGCCTCCTCATCAATGGCAAGGGCTAAACTCAGCACAAGGAAAGGCCCAATCTCATTTCTTTGCTGGCCCATTTGGGTAGCTGGGGAAGAAGTCCAGTACCCTCTCACCCACATGATCGATATTAATTCAGCCCTAGTCCAGATCTGCCCCTCTTCCTTATTCCCCAGCTTCCGTCCCCAGCCAAGCATCATTTTCAATGAGCAGCACTTGCCGTGCAACCAAGATCCAGGACAAACCTGGTCCTTTTCCAGCCCTAAGCCCCAGGGCCCTTCCTGGCAGCTCCTGTCAGCAGCAGGTCGATTGCGGAAAGGGTTATTATTAAAACATCACTTTCTCCATTGTCTGGGGTTCTACCACAGCTCTGAGCCACACAAAAGCTGCTGGCTGCAAGAATGACAGCGCTAGGTGAAAAGCTCTCCCCGCTCTGCTGTGTGATGGGTCGCGTGTACGGCAGGACCGGCACTTCAATAGCAACGCGGAGAATTTTTAAAGGCATTTGTTTATCACGGCCATATGCCACCATTTGATTGCCTGAAAAGCCCAGGAGGGCACCTAAACAGAGTATCTCCCAGAGAGTGACAGTCAGGGCAGTCATCACCTGGTATTAAACAGACGCCTTCAATACAGATGGAAAAGACTACAAAAGAAGCATTAAACCAGCAGTTACATCCCTCTCTTACCCCTGGTGCCTGTTTCAACTTCTAAGCCTGTTATTAGGGGCTGCCACAGGGGACTGTATCACAAATGAGCAGCACGAACAAACACAGGCGGAGAGCAGGTCCTGCTCCCCCGGCACGTTGCCGTCGAGAAAAGCCTCCACAGCAGCACAGGGCAACGGGGTACAGCTACCAGCACCCCTGCATCAGCCAGAGACCTCCCTTTTCCCCTAAAGGTGATGATAAAACATGGGGAAGGCAGTTTCTCAGTGCAAGAGAGGAAGAGCATTATTGTAAGTTTGCTTTTGGATTTCTCGTACAGTTCTGCAAATGCATCAGTTCCTAGTTGTTCATTCTGGGAAAGACATCATGATGGTCTCACCTTCCAAGGGCTTGCTTCCAACCACGGCTTTTAAAGCTGGTAGAAATTTTTTAAACCCCAACCTGCCTCTCCAGCTAGCTGTCCACCCACCCCATGCCAACTTTTTGGTATTGTTTTCCAAGAGAAACCAAAGACAGAAAAATGATTTTACACTAAGTTTGAGTTTTTTCCCTCCTCCTTTGCTGCTTGGATGGAGAGGCAAACCCCACAAAATTCTGAACCATCCAAATAAAAAAAAACATATTCCTCATATGAACACTCTGGGATGGCTTAAGGCAATGAAAAATTCTTCCCGTTCAAAACCTGCAGACTGTCAAAACTCCTCACAGAGCCATTTTGACAAGCTCAAACTATAAACCCTGTAAGGTTAGCTGCCCATTAATATTCTTGGATGACTCCTTGCTCTATTTGATTGTCACCAAATGCAAACAACCATTCTTCCAGACATTCTCATGTCTTGTAATGAACAAAAAAGTAAGGAAGTCAGAAAAATAATTTGAATATCCAAATCTTGCAAACGAGCACTCAGTCTACCTATAACTAGATTGCCCGAGTTCATCATCCTCCCTGACAACTCTGTACAGGTAAACAAAATGTATTTTTACTTTGTTTTGCACAACCAGTTTTGCACACAGTGAAACAGAGCTTACGAGGACATCTCCCCCTCCCGCTTTCAGCATTACACACCTAGGCTTGTCCAACCAAAATGGACAGGGAACTAATATCTGTGCAGCACAGTCACAGGGATCCCCCATAGGGATCTTCATACCCAGGCTGGCTGGGTAAGGAAATATCAGCAACATCCAGCAAGATCTACCAGCTAATCTGGTCCCACGAGTGCTCCTGGAAGGAGCCCACGGGCCCCACTTTGTGCACAGCCCTGTTATATCACCTGGAAATATTTATGGAGGAGAAGAACAGCACTTTTTCCATATGCACTGTGAAGATCTATGCTTTGCACTCGTAAGCATTTTCAGTGCGGATGTCTGCAAGACGGACCAGAAGTACCACGTGTCCCTCCCTACCCAATGGCCTGTGCTTCACAGTGAGATTTGCTTGACAGCGTTAGACAACGGCATAGATCAGCAAGGCTCTGCACTCCTGTGAAACTACATCAGTAAATGTACAGCCAAAACAAGGGAGTGTGGGGACATAAATGTATGGTAAGGAAATATCAGCAACATCCAGCAAGATCTACCAGCTAATCTGGTCCCACGAGTGCTCCTGGAAGGAGCCCACGGGCCCCACTTTGTGCACAGCCCTGTTATATCACCTGGAAATATTTATGGAGGAGAAGAACAGCACTTTTTCCATATGCACTGTGAAGATCTATGCTTTGCACTCGTAAGCATTTTCAGTGCGGATGTCTGCAAGACGGACCAGAAGTACCACGTGTCCCTCCGTACCCAATGGCCTGTGCTTCACAGTGAGATTTGCTTGACAGCGTTAGAGTTAGACAACCATCAGCAAGGCTCTGCACTCCTGTGAAACTACATCAGTAACTGTACAGCCAAAACAAGGGAGTGCGGTGACATAAATGTATATGATTAGATTCCCATTGGCTTGAAAGTTTCCCTGCACAGTCTGCCTCTGGGCTGCATCTTCCCAGCTAAGTTGAAGCAACAGACATATATTCTGTCAGGGCTTTGATATATTAAAAAAGGGAGGTGTCTGTGTCCACTCTAATCCTCTTCATGTGGCTCATTTTTAACCAGGCTCTCTCATAGGAGCCATCCCAAGGACACGTCCTCCAGCTGTGTAGGGGGATCGGCATGTTCGCAGTGCACCAATGACTGAAAAGGGAGGGAATTGTGCAGAAAAAAGGCCTTTTTCTTTCTCTCCCAAACATCGAGCATGACTGACTGTGGCCTTTTTCTTTCTCTCCTCTCCCAAACATCGAGCATGACTGACTGTGGCCGCTGTGGCTCCAATCCCACTGTGCAAACACCAGTCCCTGTGCTAGCTGGGGAGAGCCACTGCCTGGATGCTGTGGGAACAAATGGAAATTTCACCTGGAAGAGAAGTGCATAAACAAAACAGATAAAAACTTTTAAGATTCATGGAACGTGCATAATGTGCTTTATCAGAGATATCAGCTCCTATGCTTAAACGCTGCCAGGGAAAGAAAAATAAAAGGTCTCTTATAAAATTATTACCCTGTCACTTAAGTCAACAGCAGTGATACCATGATAGAAGCCAGCAGTTATGTCACATTGTTTTATCACTATAATTACATCAAGAACACAGTAACTGCCTGTGAGAGATAAGATGAGGGACGCAGCTCTTCTGAAGCTTCCTGTTCACAGCACTGGGATTTTCAGACTGGTTTGGGGTTTGGACATTACATTCAATTACTGTCCTTGAGCTCTGAAGAGCCATGTCACTGAAGAAATACAGCCAGAGGGCTCCCCGACTCCTCCTGCTGCAGGTGCGTTTGTAGGAGTTATCAAGGTCAGTCCTTAGGATCACAAAGAACCAAATTAATGGAAATTGGCCTCCTGAAGCTCCCTGGGCTTCACAGGCAGCCCAGGCTCCTAAATGTCCACAGCAGGGTGGCATGAACACTCCCCCAAGGTGGTGGAGGAGAGCATATAGCCACATTTGCTGAGCAGGAATCAACCTCTCCCCCGGCAGAAGAGAGATATACCTGGGACTATACCCATTTTGTAGGCCAAGAAAGGACTTGGCATGAAAGAGAAAAGCAATTCTGTGCAGCTCATAGAGCCACAGGGAAAGGCACTGAAAGCTCTTCTCCTGACCCCCAAATGACCTGCAGTCCTGTATCTCACACACATGCACCCAAACCTCTCTTACACCACACCATGCAGATGCAAAGTGGCATAATCCCTGCGGACCCCACTGACTCCCCAAACAACCTGACATCCTCCAAATGCTTCCTTCAAGCGGGTAAATCCCTAATGCATCATGAGGTTGTCACTATTTGCTATTTTCTCATCCCATCTTTCCCCTTTGTTTGGGAATTCACTGCAATGAAGTTCCTTCAGAAACCTAGCAAACTCCCTGCTCCTATATCATGCTGACAACTCATCTGTTTTTATTCCTCTTTCCCATGGATCCCTCTATTTATTGTAAATTGTTCTGAGGCACCACGGCATGCAGCATGTAGTACAATGAAGCCTGGAAATCTGCAATTGCTACAGCTTTTAGTTGTCAAGTGAGACTGTGAAAACAAATAGTAAAAATGAGTTTCAGAGAGTAAGTATTTGTTTGGGGTTTTTTTAAATAGCAAAAGACAAGCTAGGTCACAGACTATTGTAAGAAGAGAGAAGCTGCCAGACTGGCCCAAAACCTGTTTTTCTATCACCCCCCCTTACTCAGAAATTAATTGTATCATACAGTTATTAGGCCTTTGCACACTTGGACAAACAGGATTCAGGCAACGAGTACATACAAGACTCTCCTTCTGCATTCTGGTCAGCAAGTGTGTTTTGATTGCAATTTGTTGTCCTCTGCTTATTGCAAGGAAAAAACCTCACAACAATATTACCCTTTCCATCCCAGAGTCACTGCTTTTCAGGGTTGGGTGGAGGTTGCCCTGCAGAGTCCAACACACAGACAGTGACACCCGCAGCAGAAGCACCGATGGGAGGGACGTCATCAGCACAGTGGGCCCATGCCTGGGAGGACTAGGGTGACACCTGACTTATAGACTAGAATATTTTCAGTTGGAAGGGACCTACAATGATAATCTAGTCCAGTATCCTACAGAAGATGCTGTCCACCTTTTGGTACTCATTGGTATTATTCTAGGCTGCAGAGAAGTCCCAAGGGAACCTCAGTGCTGTGGAAGATGGATGCAGGGACCATCATTTCCACCAGACATCACGCAGAGGAAGATGGTGCTGGGGAAAACAAACCTGTTTACTGTTGTATTGGCTTTATGTGGCAAGGTTTTGGTAGCAGGGGGGGCTACAGGGGTGGCTTCTGTGAGAAGCTGCTAGAAGCTTCCCCTATGTCTGATAGAGCCAATGCCAGCCAGCTCCAAGACGGACCC
>NW_008795035.1:6714376-6802570 GCF_000699145.1 Aptenodytes forsteri
CACCCTATTGCAATCCGCAATAAATTAATTTTACCCAAGTTGAGTCTGTTTTGCCCATGACGGTAATCGGTAAGTGATCTCCCTGTCTTTATCTTGACTCATGAGCCTTTCATTATGTTTTCTCTCCCCTGTCCAGCTGAGGAGGGGATTGACAGAGCGGCTTTGGTGGGCACCTGGCATCTAGCCAGGGTCAACCCACCACAGCTGGCTAGCTAGTCAGGAAAAAAAATAATCTAGTATTAAAACCTCAATCTTCCTATACTGGAAAAAACTAAGTCACCTATTAACCTTTGTTAGACTATATGGCTTGGGTTTCTACAGTTCAGTGTCTAATGTAAAATATTGATTTAACTGCATAAAAGCCTGGGAAGAAGGGAGGGGTGGGGAGGAAGATGTTTTAAGATTTAGTTTTTATTTCTCATTATCCTGCTCTGATTTGATTGGCAATAAATTAAACTAATTTCCCCAAGTTGAGTCTGTTTTGCCCGTGACGGTAATTGGTGAATGATCTCTCCCTGCCCTTATCTCGACCCATGAGCCTTTCATTATGTTTTCTCTCCCCTGTCCAGCTGAGGAGGGGAGTGACAGAGCAGCTTTGGTGGGCACCTGGCATCCAGCCAGCGTCAACCCACCACAACTGTTTGCCACCCTTTCCACAAAAGTTTGAAATAAAATATCCTCTTGCCTGAAGTCAAGAGCAACAGTGCTGTTAAAGTTCTGTGGCGTGACAGATCATCCTTATCACAGTAATTACATCAGGAACAAGTTTACCATTTGAAAAAAAAAAAAAAAAAAAAAAAAAAAAAAAAGAGAGAGATTACAAGAAGCAATCCACCAAAACAGCAGCAGTGTCACAGCTGAGAGATATGCAGAGAAATGCATTACATGGGAGCAGTTGAGAACAAATTCAACGTGGAAAGGGCTACATGTTGCTAGATTGTGTTTAGGACACTGGTGAGCATATCTGCTTAGAAGCATACAATCAATGGTTCTGCAAGCACAAGATGGCCATTTGCATCCGCATGTGCACTTTTGCTAATTATGCAAATGAATTTCCAGAGGGCCTTCAGAAAAATACAGAAGCACCCAGAGATTTTTCCAGATTACCAAAGAAATCAGCCTAATCAAAATCCCTGACAGCTACACAGGCTGGAACTGTCATGTGTCAAGAAAGGATTGTGCTTGCATGCCCCTTGACATCTCAGATTAACAGCACAACCATCAGACTGAATGCTTGACCTGTCAGCAGCTCAGGGAAGGGACCTCTGTGGTTTTAAAGCCTTGTGCAAGCACACGGGGGATACTGAACTGGGATCTTGTATTGAGCCTGTTCCCAGTATGGCAGGAGCAGACATCAGTGAGACAACATGCTTTCTTACCTGCAGAGCAAGGGTCACGCATCACTGAAACAAAATTATCTTTTTTTTTTCCCCCCCGTTCTCTTTGACTCAGCAAATTCTTGAGGGAGAGCATCACACAGCCCTTCTGAGATAAAATGAAGGTCATTACAGCCAACCCAGTGGTAAGCTCCCAGCAGCAATATCATTTAAGGCTCTCTCCTCTGCCCTGGAGTCACCCTTGTGTCTTGCTTATCATGGAAATCTCCCCTGCTCACCTTGGGTGACCTGCCAGGCATGTGCTGAAAGAGGCATGCGTGGGAGAGAGATTTGGAGGGAATGCCTAGCAGGGAAAACCACACGGATCATGATGATCCAAAGGAGACGTAGAGCAGGGAATGCAGAAGGAAGGAACATTAAAGGCAGCACAGCTTACTACAGGCTGATACAGGCACTGAGGCTTTCTGCTTGGCAAAGTCGGGCTCTGCGAAACTGCTGCACACAGCAAAGTGCTTGACAAATCTGGGTATTTCCACACCACTTTCACTGAGACCTAGCCCTGGTGTGTCTTAGGAGGTCACCAAGCACAACTGAGCAAGAGCAGGATGAGAGCGCTTGAATCACTGTCCTCACAAGGGAGCTACCCATTCATACAGGTCATGAGTTTGACAGTCATTTGCAGGACACGCTCTGCAGCTGTGCCCTCACCTTCATTGGACAAGAAACACAGAATGAAGGCCTGAATGAAACCGGCTATTGGCTTCTCTCAGGCCTGCAGCAAATTACCAAACAGCCTATAACAAGTCATCAGCCCAGTAATAAATATTCCCCTCTCTTCTCTATGCCAGACCCTGATCTTACTCTAAGCAACTCTAAACAGCACACATCAGTTAGCAGACTCCAGTCTCACCTGCTGGCTGCTATGATCCTGGATCCTTTCCAGACCAGCTCCAGGCCATAGCACAATACAGAGAAAACACCCATTGCTGGGGAAATTGTCCTATTATTATGACAGATGGGTTCACTCATAGCCCTCCGGCTTGATATTTCCATGGTATCGCTAAACACTGGTCAACCAAGTCAACCCAGCCCTTCCGTACTCAATGCCCAGGAAAGCTCCCTGCTGTGGGATACATCCTAATCAGAACTACAAAGGCCCAGCCCTTCTGATCTTCAAGGCACTTTATCTCAGTGCCTAAACAGAGCTCAGGGTGTGCAGGTGCAGACATTCGATTTTGCAAGCTGCAGCTGGAGGAAGGCACAGAAACACAGAGTTCATGCGCGGGTAGAAATGTGATTACACTGAAAGCAGAGCCAGAGCCCAGTTTGCCCAGGAAAAGAGCCCAACAGCCAATTCATCCCCTCACTGGGAAGTTTTTGTTCATGCTGTTCCAGGCAACGCTTTAAAGGTTATGAGAAAGCCCTTCAAAGGTGCTATAATTGGTGCCAATAACTTTTAAGCACCCAAAGAAGCTAGTAGAGAAACAGACGGATTAGGAATGGAGTCAGGACAGGTGGGGGGAAGGGTTTAGTATCAATTTGCAAAGGATAAACACTTTGGTTTTGTTGTTGTCCAACCTCCTGTTTTAAAAATCATCAATAGAGCAGGAAAAAAAAGCATTTTGTGTGTGTGTTTGCAGAGGGCAAGAGGGTATAGGAAGTCAACTCTCTAGCAGGATAGCTGCATTATTTATTAAATACATGGTAGACTGAGGTACACAAGATGTCAAGTAAGTTGGGAGTGTAAACAACTAGCCAGCTTTCAAAATATTTTTAAAAAAACCCTCCCTAATAACAATAAAATGCAGATGAGAGACCAATTATCTAGTAAGCAAGCTTCAGTTACAAAACCCTGACCCAAAATGTCTTGAGATATGGTGTGGGTAGTTCCCCTCACCTCCATCAGCAGCCCACTGCTGCAGTTGTGGCGGGGGTTCAGGTTAGGGCTGGAGCTCTTCCAAAACCCCACTACCCCCTGAGAGCCAGAACAAGGGCTGGTGTCAGGATGGAGCTTTATCCCTCTGCCTGTATCTCACAGCCAAACATACACCTGTATTGCTAAGGTCCCATCACTTCCAGAACAGGGCTGTTAAAGTATTGGGCAGGTACTGCTTGCTGGGGCAGAGGGGAGAGCAAGTTCTCCACAGAGTTTTTTTGAGAGGCAGGAGGAGAGCTGGCTCACCCAGCCACCACACGTGTTTTTAAAGCCATCGGTGTGTTCACCCTAGCATTCAGACGGGTGAACGCTAAAGGGACAGACACACCAGGGTTGCACTGCCACAAGAATGGTTTCTGCTCCCCTCAAAAATCAGATCCTCTCTAGCACAGCAGACACCAGGTTGCAGCCTAAGTTACAGCTAGCTCCAGGACGGCAGGGTCCCTCTTCTGTCTGCATCTGGCTGTGAAGGACAGATTCAAAGCCTGTGAGTCTTTCTGGTCTTCAGTGCTTTACAGCTCAAGCGCTTAGCTTCTATAGTCCATTGAGCTTGTAAAAACAATGTCACATACCCCATAACAACATCACTCAGACTAACCAACACTGTCCTGACAGCCTCTGGTCAGGGCCCAGACAGGCTGACTATATGCTTCCTGTGCACATCCTCTGACAAAACCAGAAGCTCTCAGTACCCAGGGCTTTCAAGCCAATACTTTCACTCAGGCTTTAATCTCCAAAATCAATTAAAAGCAAAGCAAATAAACCCAAGAGATCATCTCCCCTGGGTTTCTTTCAGCTTCACAGGCAGGAGAAAAATTATCCTTCATAATATCACATTGAAAGCACGTACTACAGATGGCTGTCACTCAGTCATTAAGTGCAGTTTTGCTATTCCACCTATCGCTCCATGAACCAGGATGATTTGTGCATACTCGATGCATGAGTAACATACTGGAGCATTCTGCATCCCTTATGAAAAGCCATTATAGATAAAACAGCCAGATCCCTGATAAGGCTTCAACAGTCCTGGGAGCGTATTGCCTTCAAAAACATTGCCAGTCCCTTCCCGAGATAAGTCCCACTCGAACTTGACTCGCACCCAAGCTCAGCCAAGCTCGCTTTCATACTCCAGAGTTCTGCTTCTCGTTGCTGTGACTAAACACGTCATCTTGTCTACAAAACAAGGATGTATGAACAGGGAACTCGTAGAACCCAGCTCCTACAGTAAAATGCTTCTTTAGTCACAAACCAAGCAGACTTTTGTGATCACCCAGATGCAAGGCACAAGCTGTCAGACCCGATGGGTTTTTACAGGACACTAAGCTGAGTCATAACAGAAATTTTAACTCAAGTCTTCACCTTTTGATACTGCCAGGTGCCACCTCCTGGGTAGTTTGCATGCAACACTGCAAGACGGCAGTGTTGAGTCATCCCATTCATTGTATATCATGCTGTGACCAGTCTGCTGAAATTATTTGTGTGGATGTACGTCCGATTAGTTTGTGAGTCACCATTCACAGATAGATAGCTGCTAGCCTCAACCACGAGGGAATATTGGTCCACCTCTCATCTGAAAAGTTAGTGCCTGTTTCTTGCTGCATGTGAATGGTCAACTAAGCCACACTGCATGCCAAGGACTGGAGGAGAGAGGAGTGTAACCCATGAAGGTTGATAGCAAGACTTGTATTTCACTGGCATGTTTTATAAGAAAGGATCATTCTTCAATAATGTTTGAGAAATCTGACGATTTTGTGAAAGGAGCCACTAGGACTTCATAAACACTGCCACAGTAACACAACTCCCATGGTCCTTAACACATCCATAACACATTTCTGAGCGTTCCCTTCAACTAGAGCTGCAGAGACACCAGCTTGTTAAATATACTAAGATAAAGGGGAAATTTGGCAATTAAACTCCCATTTTTTGCATATGGCCTTGGTAGGTTTTTGGTAACGTTGTTTGCTGCCTCAAGGCAACATTCCCCCACACAAGGTTTCCTGGAGACCCGCTGCTATGACTAAGCCTTCCGTCACTGCCATGTAATCACGGGCTCACACCAGGAAGTAAAGCTGCTCAGGCTGTGGCAGCCATTGTACCTTGAACTTTCCTTGAAGAGCATCTTAGGATGAGTCTCTCTGGCTGCTGAAAGCTCGGCAATGGCAGCTTTTAATGACTGTGCCAGCAGGAGCTGGTGGAATTTTTTGCCCCTTCACCTAAGGGAGGTGAATCCCAAGGACCTATATTTGTGTGTTGGCTCTGGTGATCACTAAGGTTTGATCACTGGAAAAGGAGAGGAGATGGAAAAGAGAAAAGCTGGTAATTTCAGTCTGCTCACATGCACACCAAGCCTCCCTGAGCACACACAAACATGCAGATGTGTACAGCACATGCTGATTCCACTTCTTGCCAGTCTATCCCTAGTCAAGTGAAGTCAGAGGCCATCAGGGTGACCTGAGTGCAGTATTTAAGTACTGCTGTATTTTTGCCAGCAAAGAGCAGCCAAGCACGGAGGACAATATGGGAGCAGAAAGAGCAAAAGACACAATACGGAATATTTTGCTGCCGTATTTCCTCTTCTGGTTCAACAGTTGCTGCAGCACAGAGGATTTCATTCTGGATGTTAATCCTCCTCGTGAAGCAGCTGCTATGTGCCACTGGTAGCAACAAGACACAGCAGAAAACCCACCCCATTCCTAGTCCCTAGCACGTGCTTCCCAGTAAAAGAAGGTAAACTCTGAACTGAGGCAACAGGACATCAGTGAAATCTAAGCCAAAGAACAAGTGAAACCTTTCCACATCCCAATGACGCTAAAGATCTGTTGACTGTGTAATCCTACAAAAGGTTTGATAGTAAAAGCATAAACAGCGTGGCTTGTTCCACCAGCCCAGCAAAGCAAAAAGAGCTGTTTCTTGGTTTGTTGCCTCCACCCAAGTGCCAGCCTTTACCAATAGCTCAGAGACAAGTGAGAGGTTCCTTTCATGATTGCTGCAGAGTATTCCCCCAAACCGGCCCTCATCACTAGGGCAGCCATGGCTTTGAGGGCAGGAACTGAGACAGATTCTTAGTTGGAGCCATTAGGTAACGACACACTGAGGACAGTTTGAGGAAAAGGACGGTGTTCAAAGGAAACATTATATTTTATTTAACTTCTCAAATAGAGTAGTACTCAGAGTTTAAACTGTGGGCAAACACATTGTCTTACCTTGAACATTACTTAAGTATTTAGCTAGTCTCGTCCCTTGTCTGCCTGTGGAAGATTGACTTTTCTTCTTAGCTGAATTAAAGGGGTTTTGCTCTTCCTCCTGCCCTCCAACTCCTACCAAGCAAACAAGCTGTTTTCTGAAGAGCCAATATCTGCTGCTGGTCTCACCTGAGTAAATTCTGAAGTTTAAAGCTTCTGCTGCCATCAAATCTGACCTCAGAGACAAGTGGTAAGTTGGGGTTGAAGAGAATGGAGGGAAAACATGCTTAATTAAATGAACTTAAAAACATCAACCGTCATGATCAGGAGGTGGATTTATTCTTTTCTAAATATCAGGAGAAAGAGGATGGAGGAAGTGAAAGAAGAGATAAAGGCCTTTGGTATTGCACAAAGTGGCCATCAAGAGGCCCGACTAAATTTTCATTATATCCTAATAGTCACTATAAAAGGAGAGGGCAATTCACCACCTCAGAATAATGAGGAAAAACACTCAATTTGAATTGTCCATAAATACCCTGTACTTCTAGGCTTTGCACTGCTCAACATCTAAATGGCACTTTAAAAAGAAAATAAAGACATGAAGGAGAAGGGAAGAGGTACCCTTAGGGGTAAATACAACACACCTCGGGAACAGCAGGAAAACAAAGATCTTGGTATCCATTCAACTTCATGTAAGCATTTGCCCTATCAAGAACTAATTAGCTATGTAAAAAATAATGTTTCTTACTGTTGGGATGTCTATAAATGGTGGTTTGTTACAAGCAGCATTTGCTACAGTGAAATTCGACTACATTACGGTCTGACATGCACATGCCTAATCTATAACCTTCGTTAGTGCTACACAGGCTGCTGCTTCCACCAGGGTTCAGACATCTCTGTGCTCGCTCTAACACAGCGGCACTTGAAAGCCCCCTGCTGCGAGCAGGGGTCTGTTGTACAAAGCACTGTACAAATACTCAATAAGAAATGCTTCTTGTTCCATGAGCAACCAGCCAAACGGGCAAGACAGACAAAGGCAGGAGGAAAAGTATCATGATCCCTATTTTTTTTTTTTACAAGAAGCTGAGCCGCAGAGAGGTGAGTGTGTACTTAGAGCTAATCTGCTGTGCCAGTGATACAATCAACATGCCTTTCTTGTTTACCTATACATGCTAGGAGGTCCTGATGCCTTTGTGATTCCCAGTGTTAACTGCACAGGTTCCCAGCCTTGCATTTGTTCAGGTTTGACAACAAGCAGCAAACCCAGCCCCCCCACTCCCACACATGCCACACCGCCAGTAACTGTTAGAAAGCCAGCTATATGAAAACTGAAACACACCAATGATATTTAAACAAATATTCAAGCCCTTGAGTCAGAACAGAAATGAATCCTTAAACTGATCTCCAATTCTGTCCCTCCTAAAGCTCTCTCTGAAAGACAGCTTTTGCATCCTTCCCTGATGGGCAACAAAATTGGGCAGTTCTGGGATGTGCTGAGTGGAGATTTTCCAGCAGTGTCACCTACCAGCTCCCTGCTATGGGATGACACAATCCCAGTCGAAGCATCCCTTGGGAGCACCACAGAGGGGGACAGGCTCCATTAGCAGGAGGTTTCAGGACATTTGCTGTATCACAGGTCACACACACTGAGATCTGCATCTTGTCTACGAAGTGGGATACCGCCTGCAGAGACATACCCTGGTACAAAGTGGCTTAAAGGCAGCTTCAAATTTAATGCATGAGAATGTCCTGCTCAGCCTGCCTGAAGGAAAAGCCCCTCCTGTCTCATCTAAGGACAAGGGGTGTTACTTGACACTTGTAGGATGCCCTTCTATAAGTCAGGCTCTAGCTGACTTGCGTGGTGCAAACAGGCTTTTTGGCCATGACTTGAAATAAGGCCAAAGTCATCAGACTTAAAAGGGATGAAAAGCACACCCTCTGTAGTAGACATTATTCTTGCTATATCTCCCCACAACTTTCCCTTTTAATATATTTGTACCAAGCAGTTCTTCCTCGGCCTGAGCCAGTTCCAGCAAATGCTGGAAAAAAGTCTGAGCTGCAGAATCCATGTTGGAAAACAAACCAGTCACTGGAGTCACCTTAACATATGCTTCCCACTAACTCCTCCTTCCTCTCCCATATCACACACATTGTCCAAGGGAAGGTAAAATGGACCCCTTGAGATCTCAGAGATACACTTCCCCCTAGGAAAAGAAAGGGAATTGTTCAATACAGTTCAGCCTAGGATATAGGAACCAGCCGTCCTGCTCTACCTAGCCCTCCCTCCACGGTCTCTAACCACATCAATAGCTTCATTCTCCTGGGAATACCCACGAGCGCTGATAGGTCTAATAATATCAGTCTCACATTTCTTGCAATTACTGAAGGAGCCAGGGGCTCTTATCAAACTCTGCTCTACCTTATCACCTCCTCACTCCTTCTCTCTTGCTTCTGACATCCTCTCCTGTAGGTGTTTTACTGCCAGCTTTGCGCAGCAAGATACTTTACAGACCTAATAAGAACAGACAAACAATGCCTATGTCTGAATGATTAGCTGATAATTACAGACATGGTCTTTGCCAAGGTTTTTTTGAACATAGAAGCCCAGTTCAGCCTTCCTTTGCCCCAGCATCCCACTGCCAAAGCTCACAGATCACATCAGTGTAAGGAACGGGTGAAAAACAAAATCCAGCTCAATGTCTGCCATCAAATGGCTGCTAAATAATGCAAAGAAATGAAAACAGTTTGGTTTGGATGATTGATTATAGGGAAATTGCTCATACCTCCAAAGCGTGGCACTTCCAATCACATCCTTGTTTCATTTGTCAGCAAAGAAATTAAGTTCCTCTTCTGGCACAGAGCCTGTGCTGTCCTATTAGCTGCACTTGGCACACTGCGTTGCTTTGCAGCAGTTTCTTGCCCCACTGCAACACCTCGCCTTGCCCCACCAGAGCTGCCAAGTAGTGACCGCCTGGGACATGAGGTTCCGCTCCAGTTTAGCAGATTGCAGTGGCTCAGCACTTCCCTGAGGCAATCCTCCCAGCTGCTTGCATTAACCCCAAACGACACTCACTCCAATCAGCACAAAGTGTTTGCAGCCTTGGAAAAGTCAAGAGGACACCCAGCACCTGAGGATTTGCAGTCCCCTTCAAGAAGGTCTTCCCAAACTTGGATTTCCCTCCTTCACCTCGGGGCAATTACGCAATTATAAACAGAGATGTGACCTTCAGATCTTAAAAGGAATATCAGTAACTGCCTCACGCATGAAAAAGCACAGGGATGAAAGAGGTACGTTTGTGTCAATAAAGAGCAGAACACAGTCCCACTGGCATAAAAATTCTTCTCTTCCCCTCAGCTCCTAAAATCCAGCAACAAAAGGGATCTCCTAGTCCTGGACTCCGCTATGACAGGCAGTAGTTCTTTTATAATCCTTTGAATTAATTTAGCAAGCTCCATTTTAAAAACAAGTTCTGATTTTTGCCCCCAGCATTCCCATTATGAAAGGCTGTTTCGGAACATCGCTGTTCTGACAGTTTGAAACTTTCTTTCAATTTCCTGCCTAATTTATGCTTGGCCAGTTTTATACTCGTGTTGTTACACCAGTGCTGTTCTTTAGTTTAAAGAGTTCCCTTTCCTCCTGATGTTTGCTCTACAATGATATATTAACAGAGCTGTCACATAAGGCACGTTTAACCCAGTTTTACCATTAAAAGACAAAGACTTTATCTAATTATAAATGGGTTTTTAACTCCTCAAGGAAGAGGAGGATGTGTTTTTACATTGTGCTTAATTATATATATGTATGGCAGAAAGGCATTTCATGGGATCATCAGAGGCAGGATCAAATATACTTAAATAACTATTTGTCCTAATAGTTGTTTTTCTAGCCCATTCCTAAAACTCACTAAGAAAGGGGATGCCACATCTTTCCTAGACAGCCTGCTTCAGTGTTTTACCCCTCTGGGGATTAGAAGGGTTTTCCTAATAAACATCTTAAAACATCTTCATTATGAATTCAAGTACTTTCTTTTTCTTACACCAGTGGCCCTGGAAAACAGCTCATCACCAGCCTTTTTATAAGTACTATTTATGTGTAGGAAGACTTACTGCATTCCATTTCCATCATTTCTCTCCTAAAATGAACAAATGCAGTGTCTCTAATCTTTGTTCATAGGAGTTGTTTGCCTAACGTCTTATCATTCACTTGTTTTGGTTTTTTTCACCCCGGACTCTCTCTCCAAATTTCATAATGGGTGTAGACAAAGTTTCACATCAGTTCTGGACACCCAGACTTAGCTGAAGCTCTGCGAGCACCAAGCAGGTGGTAATAATCACCTCGTGTATCTGGCAAAGAGCACTCTTGTTAAGACAGTATTGGATAGAATGAGTTGTTCTGTAGCAGCGTCGCAGGGTTGATTCATATTCTACTTGTGAACCAGCACAACCCTGGTCCTTTCCTGCCGGACGGCTGCCTCATTGTGTATTCCCTGTTTCGTGTTTGTGTATTCTGCTTTGACTGCCTAAGAGGAGTGCTTTGCACTTGTCTTAATTTCATCTCTTTCGCTTTCAGGCAAGATCTCTCATTTGTAAAGACTGTTGTAAATGCTGAGCCTTTCTAGCAGGGTCCCGTATTTACCTGCCACAATGACAGGCGGTGTTTAAGACCTCCAGACAACAAGGTTATGATGTACCCACTGAAGAAGCACACTGCCCTCCAGCACAGCTCAGCCAGGATACAGATGCAATCTCCACACCTAGTTACGTTGCTTTTCCAACTAACATTCAGGTAAAGTTCTCGTAGTCTTAATTTTTAGAGACTACTTTCCCCGAAAGCGATCACATACCTCCTGAGCAAGCTTCTACCACAGCATCACCTAATGACATTCCACAAGATCTGCCTTTCAGATCTCTTCTCCAATGACCTAAACCTTCCCATCCACCACATGACATTTCCTCCCTACTCTATGGCCCTACTCACCCCTGCCGACAACCTTGAGGTGGGATCTCTGCTTTCCTTGAAGCAGCCACATGACACTATCCAAAGCTGGAATACACTAATGTAAACTTTGACACAGGTTTCTTTTAAAGACAGATTAAATAAGGAGTCAGAAAAACTTACCTTCTGGTCATTGTGTCCCTGCAGCACAAGGTCCTCTTCTGCTCTGCTTCCTAGCAGCCTTCGGTAGCTCTCTGCACCTGAGTGTCCTCCTCCCCACCTCCACAAAGGTTGGCCAGGGCATTGCAAAGCTCCCGGGAGTCTCCCAGTCTGCACCGTCCCTGGCTGAGTATGCTCAAGAACCAGCTCTCCAAAAAACATCTCTGTAACAGAAGGCAATCTGAGAGAAAGAGCCCTGTGCCCCAGCCAGTGACTTTTAGCAAAACAAATCCTCTTCATGATCCCAGTAGTCGGGGTACAAGTAAACTAAATGCTTTCACCACCCACCCACTTTTGTTTGTTTTGACATAATTCCAGTTCTCCCCTCCCCCCCACCTGACAGCTCAGTTTTGGCAGGAAAGGCAGGGGCCTTTGAAGCTGGTGGGCTGTGAAGAGCAAAGCCTTCTAATTTACATTTCCCTCAAGGACATGGCACTGTCCTGGCATGCTTTCACCTGAGGATTTCAAAGCACATCCCAGGACAGTTACCTCCCTTGGCATTGCACTGAAGTATGAGTGCAGTACAGCCCGTGTATGAAGCGTGGAGAGGTTTCCTCAAGTCGTTCCTTTTGGAGGTGATGAGACCAACATAAAGCTGCTGAGTGCCCAACTTACGAAGGGCACTAAACTCAGAATCAGAACTAGCCTGACAGCAGGTTTAAAGTGGAACATAATACAGGTTAAGACTTGGACTTGGCTTGTCAGTCCTCTTGGGGATGGCTGTGTCTGCTCAGGTAGTGGGGGAGTTAGAGGCTGGGCAATTGCATTCTTGTACGTCTTGGAGAGGCCTTTACCACACAGTGAGAGCCACAGTCCTTCCCTAGAGGCTATCAGCTGGTTATCAACAAAATGATAAAAAAAAAATATCTTAGGGCAGCTTGGTGCTGGTGTTTGTGTGCCTGTAACAAGGGAGAGCAAGCAGCATATCAGCAGAAGTGCTGGGCTAAATGGAGCAAAATGAAATCAGGTAGCGCTGCTGCTCCTTGTAAGAGAGTGATCCTTCAGGATTTGGCTGGAAAGCTGCTCCAAACTGCTGCCGTGGACAGAATGCTGATTCCAAACCCAGCTCTCTCACCCGTTGGCATTTTCTTGTGCTTGCTCAAGCACGGAGCAAGCCTTCCTCCTTTCCCCCCAGTGCTGCCTGCTCTCGTTCTCACGTCTGCTCCCCATTCACGCTAACTTAGGGCAGGATCTTTCCTGCTTGCCAGAGGTGTGAAGCCAATGTAAATTACTTTCCCTTTTGCATTGAGGGAAAGTCTTATTATCAACCTGTCAGATCTAGACAGCTGCCAAGATGCTTTATAAGAAGAATTAAATCAGGCTCAATCTCAACAGATAGATTCTTGTCCCTCTTTGGGGGCCCCATGCAGGGCTCTGGCCTTTGCCAGCAGCAGCAATGTAGATCAGCAGATTTTTTCTCTCTCAGCTGAGCTTTATCAGTCAAAGCCAAGCATGTGGGGGAGACTGCGGCAGCATAAAACAGTCCACTATCATCAAACAGTAGGTCATAAGAAAATTGTTTCCCAGGCTTTTAGCCAGAGACATCTCACAATGAGCTGACAGAGGAATTACTTGGTTTCATCCTTGAAATGCAGCCCTTTCCAATATTAGAATTTGGTGGTCAGTAGAGACCAGCATGGCCCCCAAAGCAGTTGGCATGCCAGAAGAGGAAAGACAGTACCCCTCACAGATAAAAGAAATGAAAAGGGAATTTTTCATGACAGAACAAGATTATCTGCTTTGCAATCCAGCCAAGACGCTGAAAGGAAACACATGGAAACACAGCCCCTCTCTGGCTTGGTAGGTTCCCTCCACGTATCATGGACTCCACTTCAAACTGGAAGCGGTGGCTCTGGCACTGCCGTGGCAGTGGTCAGGTAAGTTATAACCATTGTTTCTGTGGGATGCTCATTTGCTCAGTTGACTTCTCCAGCACTGAGTATCAACATGTTTGCTTCTGTTATGAAGCCTGATGAGTTCCCAAGCCACAGTTATGAGGCTGGCATTCAAATCCGTGTGAAATTCATAGCAACCTCAGGCTCCATAAGCTACATGCGTTTTGTCGTTCTCTACGGGGTGGAAAAAAAAATACTTGCTGCACACAAATAAAATTAATAGCTCCTCAGATCCCTTCCCACCTTGCTCCCCCATCCTCCAAAGCCTCTGCAGCCTGCATGCTACCATAAACTAGCTGTGTTGTGGCTTTGATTTAATATGGTGACAAAGCACTTTGCTCTTTGAGTCTGGAGTCCCCTTGGATATTCTCTGCTCTGCAACGTTTCACCTATTTTGCATTAGCTTTGACCTAATTCTCAATGCGGTCATGCTGGTGGATCAGGGGCTGTGCAAGAGCAACTGTAGTGCTCTTCCCTTTGAAAGGTTGGCCTGAAATTAAGGGCTTAGAAAAGAGGGATAAAGACTGGTAGTCATGCCAACCCCTTCAAAAGAGACAGGCCCAAGGATGGCAATGTTGGTCTTACAACCAACAGCAATAGACCCTGCATGATCCCACCCATTTGGCAGATGGCAGCAGTCATGTTCAGAGGAGCAGAGTGCAGAATTCATGTCCAGATCTTCAAGCAGCTCCTACAACAAATCCTAAAGGAAAAGGTTTCCAAATGAGATGCATGAGTTTTTTCACAAACACCTGGCCAGGATCTAAACCCAAAGCAACAGGAATGGATCCTGAGCCAGCTCTCACCAAGCAGAAAAGAAAGGAGCAACAACTGAAAGGATTTTGGATACTTTATGTAGGCAATATTGAGAAGACTGGAGGGGAAAGGAGAGAAGAGTTTAGAAGGTAAAATTATGGTTGTCTTGAAAGCAAGCTGCAATTTTTTACCATAGATCCTGGAAAGAACCAAAGATGTCAGCAAATCCTCCTCTTCTCCCTCTTGATTTATTCAGTCCTGAGAAGGTGGAGATGATGAGAAGGGGAAATTTCCCTGGCCATTACTGCTCTGCAGAAGCCAGATATGACCAGCTGAGTCATAGTGCCCCTGGATGACAAGGATGCACAGAGAAAGCATGACTTCAGCACACCGCAATGATTCAGACCAGCAAATCCACTTCAGGTGATCATCCCTCCTTTCCCTGCTTCTACAATCATCCCTGGTCACCTCAGCACCTCCTCTTCCCTAGGAGGAACAGCCTCCTGCCTCCTCAGAGCATGAAAACTTTTGAGACAAGAGAAGTGGCAGAAAGAGAAACAATACAGACATAACATTTTTGTTCTCTCAAAACGCTCAAATGGCACTTTCTAGCCAACGGCTTTTCTGACAGGAAAGGAAAATTGTTATTTGAATACCCTTGTACCCCAGCTGTGCTCCTCACTGTCTTCACAGCAGCAATGCTGGCTGCAGCTCTGTGGGGGAAGGTTTTATGAAAGTCAGAAGTGGTGAAGGCAGTGGAAATTAGGAGGTAGCAAGAGTCCCTCCTTCTCTCATCATTTCCATCCCACTCCTATAGTCTACAAACTGAGACATGGCTATGCAGGCTCACAGCTGCATTAGCTAGCTCTTGCGCAAATCACGACACACACGCTAATACTCCCATGGAAACATGCTCCTAGCCTACACCAATGATTTGTCTCATGCAGAACTGACACATTTTAAGATCTAATTATTATCACAAAGCCCTAAACATCGTGGAGCAGACTCTCAGCCTTTGCTCATCAATGCCCGACTGCTCCCACTGATCTCTTCTCTTGGAGCAGCAGTTTGTTAGCTGCAGGAACCGCCTGTCATTTTGAGCTCGGTAACTAACAAACCAGAAGAGGTTCAGCCCAGAATTTGACATCTCCCTGCCAGAGGCTCAGATTTGATGCCCAAATCTGAGTCCGTGACATTCTGGGTATTTGGATTCTAGTCCCATGTGAGCCTTGACAGACCGTAGCTCTTGCCAATGGGTTCGTGGCCTAGAAGGTTACAATTTCTGCTGAGGATCAATGGCATTTGAAATGGGATCAGGTAGCTGCATGCAGACAAAAAATATCCCACCTTCTTTCCTTATGTTTTGTACGTAAATAGCCACTGTCCCGTAAGCCCCGATGCCAGGATGCCCTGCCTTGTCTGCAGCAGTGCTCTCGGAAGGAAGCATACTCGGTTTGTCATCAAGAAGGGAAGCCAAAGCATCTTGGATTCCTCCAGAGTTGCTGCTCCCTTTGAGCTGGCTGGATTAGGACTGTCTGAAAAGGAACAGTTCAGCTATATTTTTTACAGCCCAAGTCTATTAGGAAGTCTCCCCTTGCCAGCGTGCTCTCAGGAGTCTGCGAGATATCAGCCTCCATGAAAGCTGGCTGGATGCTTCTCCAAAATCAGCCCACACACCTTGGCAGCACAGCCTGTCACTAATCCCTAGAAAACAACCCTTTTTGAGAGCTAAAAATAGATGCTATTTTTTAAAAGAACAAATTAATTACCCTGAAATTTTTGCATATTAGAACTATTAAGTCTCTATTTTACAGCTGCCCTCAAATTGGCTTTTCACCTTCATTTACCTGTTTCCACATACATCAGTGATGGCAGAAACTGGCATATCCAGACAGTGCCTGCAAATTAAGTGGGCTGTGAACCTTCTTAAGCCGCAGATGGAGAAGCATGAAGATTGTGTGCAGAGACTTGTGCCATCAGTTTGTTGCTCACAGATGAGCAACCCTGACTGGAACAAAAGCGTTCAGCATAACCAAATGCCAAGGAGTAAGTATTTGAGTATTTCAGCAAATCAAATTCAGATCCCTTTGCCTTGTTAAATCTGTCCTTTTCCAATGGTCATGGGCAGCACTGAGGTCTTCATAGCAGTTTTTAAACACAGCAGAATTTCATGCCCTGGAACACTGGAGAGGAAAGGCAAAATAAAACATAAAATTGCTCTCTCAGCACAACACACTAGTATTACCTAGCAATATGGCTGTTTTGTATAGAATTCTTGTCCATTAAGCACCTTCCATACTTTTAGCAAAAGCATTCATATTTTCAGAAGCATGGAACTAATTTTCTTCCTCTACTACTTTCAGTTCATCTTTTGTTGTATGGAAAAGGAATGAGACCTAAAAACCAGGGATGTTTCCAGTGAAATCAGTGTGTTTGCCCAAGTGAGAAACCACATTGGATCAACTCATGTTGAGTCTACTAATCACCATGAAAAGAACCTTTTTGTGAATGCCATCTTCATTAGGGTCATGCCAGCTTCCACTGAACTTAAATGAAAAGATATCTATGATTTCACCAGAAGCTGGATCTGGTCTGCAACAAAAAGCTCTTCCCATCCAGCTGCAGGAATACAAGTCAAATCTCTCGGACCTTATAATATCATTGCAAAATATCACTTTACCTGTTATACATCTTCCCTTACCTTGTGGTGCTTAGAGCCCACCCCCCCAAAGATGTCAGCTAGAAGAGCCTTATACTTGTTCAACATTTCTGAGCTTGGCTGGAGCTCAAAGGCCGGGAGGGGGGGGGAAGGAAAATAATTTCTTATTTGAACTTCAGCTCTGGTTCAGTTACAGCCTGGGGCAAAAGCTCAGGTTGATTTAATTTTATCCCAACAGCCTATTTCTTCTTTAATCTGCCCCCCTGTCCTTACACCTGTTATATAGACATATAGAAACCAAGAAGGCCTTAAATCTGCAGTCCTTCATTAAACAAGACTCAGAGGCCTTTCAGGCCAAACACAGATGTGTCTTTATTTCATTTCATCCATGCCCATAGTTGGGCCTTCAGTGACTTAATCAGCACCATGACACTACAATAAAGATTATAAATTAAAGAGCATTTTTGAAACCTGGCCTGGTTTCCTTATGATAAAAAAGCATAAGTTTAAAAAGGTGAAGAAACACTCACTGCACTGTGTTGCTATCAACAGACAATCCCTCTAGCTCAGCAGTCTTGGGTTTTATCTCACACACACAGAGCTCACAAGATAGTAATCAATTAAACATTTTGCTAGAGCACTTAGAATGGGAACATCTGGAGTTGAGATGCAATTGTCCAGAACTAGCTGCCTGATAATTAATATTCCTTCAAATGGCTCTTCTGTCAAGGTGTCCCTCCTGTTTCACCAGCCATTCCCCCGTGGCTTGGATACACTACTGAGTAGTTGCTCATCTCCCAGCCTAAACCTTGTAGAGAAACAATGGGGACAGATGAGCTGGAGAACTTATGTTTCAGCACTGCCTCAGGCACATTCACCAAAACTACGTATGGAAAACAACACCTCACTTCAACAGCAGCAGAAAAAAAAAACAAACACTTGAGGAAATGTTCTAGGAAATATATTTATATTGCCTCCATAGGACAAGTACAAGGAGGAAAGATTTACCATCATAAGAACCCATGAATATTCACCTCTAGTTCTAATATCTGCATTTTACAGCTCTAAAGGGTCACATCCTTCAATAGCCTTTGGACTGTGCTGTGGTGCAACTCAGACATGCATCTTTTGCCATCACTAGTCAAGCCAAGCCCTATATCTCTGTCTAGCTTACATGTGCAGGTTCAAGCTCTTCAGGTATAAACTGACATCTACATAATTGCTCCACACTTAGACAGTGGTTGCTGCTCCTTAATGCAGCCCTAAAAGCGTGTCCAATTGAACTGCAAATAAAACAAACACGAGGAAATGTTCTAGGAAATATATTTATATTGCCTCCATAGGACAAGTACAAGGAGGAAAGATTTACCATCATAAGAACCCATGAATATTCACCTCTAGTTCTAATATCTGCATTTTACAGCTCTAAAGGGTCACATCCTTCAATAGCCTTTGGACTGTGCTGTGGTGCAACTCAGACATGCATCTTTTGCCATCACTAGTCAAGCCAAGCCCTATATCTCTGTCTAGCTTACATGTGCAGGTTCAAGCTCTTCAGGTATAAACTGACATCTACATAATTGCTCCACACTTAGACAGTGGTTGCTGCTCCTTAATGCAGCCCTAAAAGCGTGTCCAATTGAACTGCAAATATTTCACTCTCACCCTGAATGCTGGGCAGCAAGGGAGTCCCTTCAGCTGTCTGAAAAATGTCTTGTTTCAAAGAAACCTTACTGTCTAGTTTCAGGGAAACAAAATAACTAGACTGGAGGGAATGCGTAGACCCTACATGAAGCAGGGATGTGTCCATAAATATTGATAGATCATACGCTAAGTATCGATAATGAGCAGCTGGATATTTTCACCCAAGAAACTCTTGGTACTTCTCAACTTTAACTGAGTCTGTCCACTATTTTCTTACCTTCATTTTACCCCAAACCATCTCCCCTGGCAGGTCTGCGCACTGGTTTAGAGCCCAGTCCTATCTTCACGAGTCAGTCCCAGGGCATCTTCGTTGCTCTTTTCATTGAGCTCTGCCCTTGGGAAGGGCAAGAAAAATCAAGATGCCCCCACAGTCTGCAAGTCCAGCTACGTCTATTTGGTTTCAAGTGCATTTCCAATTTCTTTAAGCTTCCAACAGGGAGAAAGGGATCTGATTCTATGCAAACTCATTCACACCTCTTCTACCACCGTGGAAGCACAACTCCTCAGGGTCTCTGCATTGCTTGCTTAGCTGAGCCCCATCAAATTATGTTCAAATCACATTAAGACAAGAGAAAAACCAGAATGTGTCCCTTTCATACCTGGCTTTTTTATTTATTTGCTTCTAATAAAATTTATTATCCAGAGGAATTTCAGTTTTAACAGTGCTGCTTCTTTTTCCCTCTGCAGTTTGGGTCAAATCCTATCACTGAGCACTGCTAAATTTGTTGCAATATTAGCATTGCTGTCCCCAGCCTAGTGGGGATGTTACAAGTAAACATTGCTGAGCTGTGCCTCAAATCCAAGCTGAGAACACCAAAAGGGCTGTGGAAAAGAGCTGAGGCATCCTAGCCCAGCTGGCTCCAGGGAGCCTGAGGCTGGACGGGGATGAGACAGGCACAGAGCAAGTACTACTCAGGCCTTGCATGGGGAAGGAGGGCTGGAACAGCCCCTGCAAACCTCACATTTGTGGGTGCTGACGCACAGACTCTTCCGTGTGTCCTGCTCTCTATGTCGAGAGATATGCTGGAACCATCAGTCTCTAAATCACAGCAGACATAGGGCCAGAAAGAAATAGAGGATGACAATGGAAGGTCAAATGGACAGGGGAGGTAAAATCACAAGGAAATAAAGAGAAACGGGGCTTTTTATTGGGCCCATTCTGACGATGCAAAGGTAGGAACATGACAAGGGCTGCTCTGACATGTAATTCAGGCTGGCTGTTGCTTAGAAATGCCTGTGTTTCTTCAAAAAGAAAGCTGCTTTCCTCATTTCTGTCTGGCTGGAAAAAAGGGCAGTGTGGAGAAGAAAGTGGCCAAGAGGCATTACTTACACAGGCCAAGAGCTCGGAGCTTTGGAACAACAGCAAAACAGCTCGGGTCACCTCAGGGGACACGTTTGTGGGCAACAGCACACTTCACCAGGGACTTCTACCCCCTACTTAATGCAGAGCAACTACAGTTTTAAATAAGCATCTTCAGCATGGAAAAGGACTCTTTCAAGTTTACTACCCCCAAAGGACACATCAGGCAACAAGTGAGAAGGAAACAGTTCCCTGCAGTAAGGACTCCACCCTTCCTTTCACCTCACCTCATTCCCACCTCTCCTTCCCTCCCTATCTCCAAACACAAAAGGAAGAAATGAGCTAAGAAGCCTCCTATTCCTGCTGCTCAGGGGCTCCCTGCAAGGTTCAGCCCTCTTGTTCCCTTATTACATTCATTATCTTTCTCATTATTATCCCGATGCCTCAGAGTCTGTGTGGAACCTCAAGGACAGACCCCATATGGAAAACATAAAATGACTCAGTCAACACGTGGATGGCATACACCTTGGAGCATATGGCACATGTGCTGACTAACACTGTAGATAATGTCAATAATGCTCTACGGCATGCACGAGCTGGGCTGCTGAGGCTTCCAGCTGAGGAGTTCAGTGCAGGCCTGGCTGCCGTGTCGTATTTTTAATGCGTGACATAAAAATAGAGAAGACGTAATGGGTTTATGTTTTCAAATGGGCTTCCAACTGTGCCACCTGGAAGTCAAGGAGACATGGGAGGACAAAAAACAAACCATTAGGTCATAAAAGCTCCAGGAGCAAAGCCAGCCAGCATTTGATAACCCAGGTCTCTGTTCTCCAAGGTGCCGGTGCTCAGAGCACCCTGCAATCTATAGAGATGCTCAGGGTTTATTCCTGCAAATTGCTACAGCCAGTGAGTTTCATGCTCTTGGAGTAGGCTCAACAAATTGCCTCTTGGTAGGGAACAAGAAGTCCTGAAGACAAACTAATAACTACCTAAGATCTCAGCCCTGTGGGACTGTATATATTTTCCATACCAGTTCTAGAGCTGAGACTCACTGGCTTCCTGCCCCTGCAACAGCCTCACCCTGGAGGTGATTTGCATCTCTCACACAAGGGATACCTGAGCTGTGGGTTGATTTAGCAGCTGGGGTTTTGTGGTCTGTAGTGGAGAGAAGCTTGTGGAAGATACTTGGCAAAGTAAATAGTACAGAACAGCCAACAGATAGTCTTCTCCCTTTTACAGCCTCTAATGAGCCCTTTGCTTCTTATCAGAACAGCAAGGGAACAGACATCCCTCCAGCCCATAACTAGCCCCTCTCAGAGGACCAGGAGATGAAACCATAAGCAATGAGTTACAAACATGGAGTGTTTCTGAACTCATTTGTCTGCTGATAGGATTCAGGCCTTATTCCAACCTGCAAATGGGATGTGCTTCACTAGTTTTAAATCACTCAGCAGGTGATAAGTGGTTAACGCCTGGAGCCCTGAGGTGCCTTCAAAACATAATTGCTTATTAAAACAAAACAATAATTAAGTGGAAGACACAGAACCTTGTGATTTCTGAAAACTGGATCATTTTTTATAATGAATCTCTGAGGCTGGGAGCAGACAAGGTGTAGCCGCAAAACAAAGGAGAAGGGCTGAGTGAGACCTGAGGGCACGCGCTGCTCTTGGCAGCTGAGGAGGGGGAGAAGTGACAGGACTTGAGAGCACCCACAGAAAGGACGTTCCAGGATGCCACCACACAAAAGGCATAGCTGCATTTGATGAGCAGGGAGCCATTCAGGTTTGCACTGGGGGGACAAACTTCAGGCTTAAAAGGTCCAAAATCAAGACAACCATGGCATCTTTTCAAAGTGCTGGGGGAAGAGGAAGGGGTTTACTTGGTGACACAACTCCTGCCTTATCGTGTGGTCATGGCCTTGATAATATGGATGGAGTGTCACAGCTTCTCAGTTACCTTCAGGCTCCAATTAAACTGTCTCAGTAACTGGGACCTAGCTCAGGCCCTTCTGGAGCCAGTGTAAATCAAATTTCTCACTCTCCTAGCACCATCCATCAGTGACTGATCTTGTCTGTGTGGGGATCTGTATGCCAGAAACTCATAAACAGGACATCCCTCGCAGAGTTTTTGATATCCGAGGTGCCAGAAAATGTATTATATTCCTGCATTCCCCCTTCCTTCCTTCCCCCTTCTCTCCTTCCAGGCACAGAGAGACCAGAAGTCCATCTCTTCTTCAAGCAAGATGTGCCAAACCCTGCCCACAAGAGCTTTGATTAGTCAGAGTAAAAACCACCACATTAACAACAGAGACCAGAAGGCTCCATCTCTTCTTCAAGCAAGATGTGCCAAACCCTGCCCACCCCAAGAGCTTTGATTAGTCAGAGTAAAAACCACTGCATTAACAGTTCAGTAAGTAAATACCTGATTGTTTTCACCCTCTTCACCACAGTGTGAGAGGCATAGTTTTAATCATGCCTTTGGGTTTAATCCCAATTATTTAATTGCAAGCTGCAAGAACATATCATTACTTACAGTGCTATTCTAGGCTATTACTCAGTCCTTCAGGTCAGCAGGTGATGAGGGAATCCTCATGTGTCACCAGCTTTCTGTGCCCCTGCTTCTCATACAGTGAGAACTCCTGCAAGCCCTGAACTGAGAATTAATGAGAAAGCATCAGCATAATTTAGGTCCTAAACTTGCAACCCTTCCAGCTTCGCACACTCCTTGCAGATATAATCCCACAGAAGAGGAGCAAGGATAGACAAATGAAAGTGTTACCATATACCCTCCAAACACATGCCTTGTTTTATAAGTTCACCATAGACAGTAACATGGAGCAGGTGTCATGCAGGGGGCTGTCCCATATACCAGGCAGAGTATCAAGCTCAGGTTGTCTGTGTAGCAGCTTTAAAATATCTTATCTGAATCCGACCCCAGGTACCACATTACAAGACTACCTAGTGTTAATTGACCCTTTGTTAACAGCTTCAGCAGAGGGTCAAGGCTGGAATGGGCAATGGAGAAGTTGTCTTCAGAGTGAACTTCCTACCCTCCCCTTCCAGGCCAGGGTAAGGAGAAAACCAGACTCCAGTGTCTGCCCTACAGCTGTCCCCGGAGCTCCCCATATTGGCAAGAGATGCCAGACAATTTTGGCTTCTACACATTTCCACATTAAAAATGACTGCCAGCACTTCAACAGATCTCCAGCTTCAGCTAGCAGGAAGGAGGCAGCAAGCAGCTAAATGCAGAGGCTATTTTTAACCTGGGCTCATTTCTTAGGGAAGAAATTATTCATAACCTGTATGCATGCAGGGCATTGGGTACAAGACAGGCTTGGCTGCAAACACCCATTAATGGAGCTGCCAGCTCCCTCCTTTCTGCACTGGGAAGCAAGGGCTCTTCTTCTCACTGTCTTACAAGGGATTGCAGGGAAACACTGAAGGTGTGAGATTACCTGTCTCGTGCCCACCTGCATGATGGCTGCTGTGGTAGGAGAGGAAGCAGGGGCTTTGAGTAATTTTGGCACTAGCTGCCCATCTCCCATTTCATCCCCACTCATGCTCAGAGCTACCCTTGCGGCTTTCTTGCAGCTCGCGCTTCTTCTGTTCCCTGCAGCCACACCGTGAACACACTGGGTCTTGCACACTTCTGGGAGATCCTTTTCTGAAACACAGACATTAGCTTAGCCTAAGACAATTCATATTTCTCCCCAGTCTTTTCTCTACATAGGGAAAGTGCAGGTTTCCTGCACTTGGAAACCCTTTTCTTGCAGCCTTCTCACTTCTCCTAGCACTTACATCCTTTGCCATAATCAGTAGTCAAATGCTTCTGGCCCAGCAAGGGCCAGATCACTTTGAACTGCAGTCCTGATAATTGGGTTTGGCAGTCAATATTTGGCTTTAAGACCTTTATCATCTTTTTGATTTCACTTTTATAAAGTACACGCTCAAGGATTTCAACTCTGAAGGTAAAAAAAGACTATTATGATCATCTAATCTGACCTCCCACTTACCTGCGGATGTAAAAATTCACCCGGTGATTCTTTACTGAGCTCAGGAACTTCTAGTTGAGCTGGATTGCCTCCTTCAGAAAAGTGATCTGAACTTGATATATTGGATTTAAGTAACAGAGAGCTTGCCGCATCCCTTAGGCAACCGCTCTAGGGGTTCATCATCCCATTGTTAAAAACATCCACCTCATTTCCCAATTGGAAATCAATGTTAGACAAACACAGACATTGGATCTTGTTACATCCTTTCTCCACTGGTTTAGAAAGCCTCTTAACATTTGGTATTGTGTATTTTCCCCTGAACTGTGAACAAGCTACTCCTACCATCTACGCAGTATGCCAGCTTTAGAGCAGAATACACATAACAGATATACAGCAGCTCTGAAATATACTGGTTCATCATCAGTCTCAGCCTGAGTAGTTTGGCTTTTCAATGTTTTTTTGCCTGGAGAGCCCCACTCCCATGCCTGTCCCTAAAATCAGGTGGCTGCTTTTATGCCTTCACACCTCAGTCAGCTCAGAGGTGTTATGTGCCACTGACCTCACCCTAACAGCTCTTTTGCTCACATTAAGTGTGAAGGCCAGGTTAGCAAATGTGCTTTTGGTTTGTATTAGCCTAAACCTCCTGCCGTGTTTCAGGCTCCAAAAAGCCTGCGACACCATTGTAAAAACATTCAGTTTGGTTTAGCTGCTTAAAATTAGGCTGGGAGTCTCCAGCTCCTTTGAGATGGATGCATGCATTGAGGAGAAGTGAAGAGAAAGAGACAAAGCTCGGGAGTCAGCCAAAATACTTAGGCTCTGAGATTAGCTCAAAAACAATTGCAAACCATGTTTTCAATCTGCCGCTTAAGGACTCCTGGGATCCACAGACCACTTCTAAGAGTTCATAACAGGTAGTTAAGAGAGCAAATAAAGCCATAAATTCTTGCAAGAAAATTCATCATACCACTCAAAAATTTTGGGGGCCCACATTGCAAGTGGGGATAAGACATACTGATTACAGGACATGGGTATAACAACATTGCTGAAGAGGAGCTTGTGCTCCTTTTCCCCCATGACAAAGAGCATCTGCTTCTCAGTGAAAAATCACACCTCAGTTAGGAAAGCATGGACACGCCAGCTATCCCCAGAAAGCAATTGGAAAAATAAATGTATCTAATCAGAATGTAGTTTTTGCTAGTTGCTCACACCAGACCAACAGCCCTCACACATAGCTTCCCCCAGAAATAACACTAAAGAGAAAGAATAACATCACAGACAACACAGAAGAAACATTTAAAGGGGATCAAAGCCAGCAACACATCTTACAGCTAACGTCAGCTAGAGTTTGGGGGGAAATCTATCAAAACACCCCAGTCAAAAAGCCCCCCTCTCCTGACCGCAGCAACTCTAAAAAACACAGACCATCCTGCATGGGTTTTTTCAGTGTGCAGAGGAAATTGAGGCAAGTGATGAACTGATGCCCAGCAGCTGGGCCACTTTGCTGGTCTGGAAGTCCTTGCACTCAGCTGAGCAGCTGTGTGCCCTCTCCCAGGCAGCCGAGAGGACTGTAATTAGCCCCTTCTCCCCAAATTTCTTTCATGAGCTCTTCACTCCAGCAAGTAGAAAGACACCATATATTGAACTTGCTGTTGTGTGGAGGGAGATAGTACAGGTGGGATGGATTAACCAGAATATAAATGAAAAGCCTAAGGTGCAGCAAAACAATAATAATAAAGATCCGCCTGTATCATGAACTCTGAAAAATCTCTCCTCTCTGTCTTCAGATACTGTGGTATACCTCCATCTTTCTCATGGCTGTCAGTCCTGCACTGCTAGCCTGAAACTTCTTTTCCTGAAAAGAAATATGAGGCAAGTCCCTTTTTTTTTGAGAAAAAGGACAGACCAATCTTCATATGAATCCATAAAACATAACTTTTATTATCCCCCCATCTGCTTTCCCACTGGATGGCACATATTTGCAAAGCAGCCCTTGGAGGCAAGGGAAAAGAAGGAAAGAAAGAAAGAAAGTTGCCGTGAAGAAAGGCAAAGTGATGGGAAGGTCCTGGGGTAGCAGTTGTAATTTATAATCAGCCCATTTAATACGGAACACTAAAGCACAGCTGCTGAGAAAACTTGTCCAATATGTTTCTACAACAGCAAAAAAGGCCTCTCAGGTCATTTTGGCGCCTACGTTATGCTACAAAGAAATTATCTGATTGCAGAACCTTGTGTAGTCTTCAGTATTACCCTCTTTCCTTCACAGCCAGCCAAGCAACACAGCTCTCTTGTTTAGAAAGCCTGCAGCAAGATGACCAAGGGAAAATGGGTTAGTAAATCCAACATGAAGAGTTTTTTACTGTTGATCCTAGATTTATATTGGGATTAATCTGTTTTTTCCCCTGAGCAGAGTACTAGGCCAATGACACAAAGCAGGATTCACCTTAAGACTAATAATGTTTCCAAGCTCCCTTCTTCCATCCAACTTGCCAGTCTCTGCCACAAAGCCTCTGGCTCATTGGGTAGGGGCTTAACCTGTAAATTCCCCTGGTCGGTGTGTCCCCATGGTTTTAAGGCGCTAAATGCCTTATGACTTCAGATTCAGAAGGAGCTTGATCGTGCAAACAAAACATAAGCAACTTCAAGGAGGGCCCAGGACAGCGCAGAGAAGAGAGAGCAGTTCCCAAAAGAGCATTGCAGTACTTGGGCAGAGCACACATGTGAGAATCCAGAGCTTTAATACGCCATTTAATCCTTGTGTGCAGAGGACTGGACAGTGGTTCAGGCAGCTCTCAGGCTGGCTGCTGTCGGAAACTATTTCTAAAGCAGCCCAGTGTCTCTGAAGAACCCATAAAGCTTGGAAAGTGACTTGGAGAGATGGCTAAGGAGACCTGTGAGCAGGAATTTCTCCTTGGGGTTTCTAAAGCATCATCATCACAAGCTAAAATGAAATGACTTCTGTCTCAGAAGTCTAGGAGGTATCTGCAAACCTGAGGTTATGTGCAAATGGGCCCCAGTTGACAGCCAGATCCCAGAGGAAAAAGCAGTGAGAGCTGTAATTTCAGTTCTCAGGGGTCTACATAAGAATTTCAGTTCTCAGAGCTTCCACTTTGCTAAGCCTGCATCTCTGAAAACTGGGTCTGAAACAGGCCTCAACACTTGCTCATAACTTCCATAACCTGCTTGGCATCCACCCAACACTAGAAACTCTTCCTCTCTTGAAATTTGTCTCAGACAACACAAAACCCAGCTTCAGGCTAAGTGAGCATTTTAGGAACCATTCAGCAAGGCTGGCCTGAGTTCCAGTTTGCAGATGATTTGTTTTCTGTCGGAAGAGGCTAGCCAAACTCATCCACACAACCTGAAGGCTGGTTGCTCAGTTAGAGTGAAGGTAAAGCTGAAACAGTCTCTTTGTGCCTGAAGTTATGAGAAGTTTGGGATTGCTCAGATGCTGTAACTGGCTGTTGACAATCTTTAAAAGCAATCAACTGTAGATAGAAGGTGGAGCTTGTAATTTTAGTTATAAGTTAAGTTAAATTTAATGAATTAAATAATCTTGTGTATTTCCGATACTTTCATAACACAGCCTTACAGAAATGCTAAGTTTCTTAGTAACCACAAAAGTGCCAATGAACTTTGAACCCTTGTTCATGCAGGTGGTGCTGAGGTTGTTAATCAGAGGAGGATAAAAAATTATGGCTGAGCAGGCACCAGCCTGTCCACGAAGCCTTCTCCAATTAAAAGCAAAATGGTCATGTCAAAGATAAAGCGGAGTGTTCCCAAGGTATTAAATCTTGTCTAGTTAGCAATTACTAAGAACCAGTGAGCGTTTTGATTTGGATGAGTTTGGAAAACTCTACGTTAACAAAACCATATTAGAAATGGAAGTTATTCCAAGAGATCATGCAATAGAAAGACTTAACTGGACTAGTAGTTCAGTTTGGAAGAGCCTAGCTCTTCCCCAATGGAGTTAGGTATCAGCCCATGAAATATACTCGGTTGCATTGGGATAGTTATGGTGTGATGTGGAAAATGAGGGGAGCTTAAATAATAAGTTTACTAGACTACTCCTGATGTCTGTTTGTGGTCTCCTGTTTGGATTAAGGTCACCAGAATGGTCTTGACTTTTATTTTGCTGAAGCTGCTTCCTCCAACGCGCCCAGTCCCTTAGCTAATTCACAATCTCTACTAAGCACTATGGGTTTCTTTCCTTTTGATCCCTGCCTACTGCCAGGGAGGTAACAGCAATGGGATCCAAAGATTTATTTATTTTTTTTAAATTGGTTTGTTGTTCTGTGGTTTAATATTTACTTTGCATTTGTGACCACAGCTCTCAGCTTGTGCCTTTGGAGCCTGCAGTCCCCTCTTGCACTCCCAGCCCAGGATTGGCCCAGTCTGGGACTATTTGGCTTCCAGGATCTGGACTGGCTGCAGGCAGTCTGATGTGACCATAAGTGGTTGTGCTACTACAAAGCTTACGCTTGTAGTTATTTTCCTAGCTACAAGAGGGTGACATTGTCACACATAGCTCGGCATTAATGCCATTTTAACCAGAAGAAGACATGTTCCCTATCTCAATTTTCTTATGGTTCTCATAAGGCAAGAGAGATTAGACTAATTCTACAAAGGCCACAGATTTTTGAGCCTAAACTTTCAAGTTCAGGGAGGAAGGATGCGGGTTTCACCAGCACTTCTAAAATTTACCTCCTTCCTAACCATTGTAGCAAGGGGTTTATTTCAAACTCCAATAACTTATGGAATAATTCATTCTATTAGTTTTCCTTTTGAAATACAGCTAGAGTCCATACATGAAGTATATTATTCCTGGGTCATTTTCTCTTATTTCTGGGAGCTGCTATCAATTTGTCCTGATAGATATTTGGCTCCATCATACTATAAAAAAACCATTAAAAAATTTAAGAGAAAAGCATCTTTAATTCTTCACCTCTGTGAATCAAAACATCCTCATTTGGATGTCACAGCAGAAGTCCCAACACCAAAGTGGCCAGAAGAACAAGGGTCATTTTAGAGATATTGGTAGATGAAGAAGCTGAAAACAGGATTTTGCGGAACCACTTTAGAGAGGATATGAAATATCCATGGGGAATTTATTAAAGCCAACAATGCAGCTATTCTGTAGCTTTTTGAGGCATACAGAGGATCAGGTCTTCAGCTTCTTTCAAGCTTGTTCCCGCACTTGAAATTGCACTTGTTATTCACAAAACTGGCTGCAATTACTGTACCGGAACAGGCTGGGTTGTGCCTGACTATATCTTTGCACACCCAGCCTCAGGAAAACTAGATGCAAATGCAGACTGTTTCATTTTGCATGTGAAAATTGGAATTTTCTATCAAAAAATGTGATCCTTACTGCCTCACCCAGTAAGTCATCTAGTTTGGAGTGTGAAGTGAGGATCAAAAAATGGATCATCTATGGCTGCTTCTAGTATTGATTGCATAAGCACTTCAAGTGAGTCATTATTGTCTTTCTTGTACTTCAGTCTGGACATAAGAATGTGTTACTAGCTCTGTAATTCATGGCAACTTTTAATTATGCCTGGAGCAATTCTGAAGGAAAGCTGCTGCAATTGTCTGAGCTTGATTTCTCCTCCATCCTTTCTTGGGTCCTTTTCATTTCTCTTTCTCTTCTTTTCTTTGGGCAGCTGGATCCCCATGTTTTGCTTTGTGCGCCATTGCCACAGCCACAGGTTACTTGTTTCCTACTTTGTGTGCCTGCTTCCCGGACCTGAAAGGGCACAAGATGAAGCAGAGAGCATCACTCTCCCTGCAAACCCACCTTGAGCCACCCAGCCTTGATCAAAGCTGTCTCTCTGACTTCCTTCCTTCTCAGCCAAGCCTGCAGCTTAACAGCTCTCCCACCCTTCCCATCATACCCCACTCATATACCTAAGTGCAACAAGCCTTTAGGCGTGGTCTTTGGACGTCCTTTCCCAGACCTAACTACTATGTATTTTCTTGGTGTCGTTGAAGCACTGGTTCAAATCCAACATAATTTCCCATTTTCCAGTTTCTACAGAAACAGCTATTAAAATCCTCTTCCCAGTAGCATATACTGTGACGTACTTCACTTTGAATTCTTCCTGTACCAAGCTTCTGAGTGGGAAAGGATTTAGCTGACTTTAAAAAAAAAAAATTATGATTTTTTTTTTTTTTAAATCAGCTAAGCTATGCTTTAAAACTATAATTTAATTAATTAAATAATCTTGTGTATGTCCGATACTTTCATAACACAGCCTTACAGAAATGCTAAGTTTCTTAGTAACCACAAAAGTGCCAATGAACTTTGAACCCTTGTTCATGCAGGTGGTGCTGAGGTTGTTAATCAGAGGAGGATAAAAAATTATGGCTGAGCAGGCACCAGCCTGTCCACGAAGCCTTCTCCGATTAAAAGCAAAATGGTCATGTCAAAGATAAAGCGGAGTGTTCCCAAGGTATTAAATCTTGTCTAGTTAGCAATTACTAAGAACCAGTGAGCGTTTTGATTTGGATGAGTTTGGAAAACTCTACGTTAACAAAACCATATTAGAAATGGAAGTTATTCCAAGAGATCATGCAATAGAAAGACTTAACTGGACTAGTAGTTCAGTTTGGAAGAGCCTAGCTCTTCCCCAATGGAGTTAGGTATCAGCCCATGAAATATACTCGGTTGCATTGGGATAGTTATGGTGTGATGTGGAAAATGAGGGGAGCTTAAATAATAAGTTTACTAGACTACTCCTGATGTCTGTTTGTGGTCTCCTGTTTGGATTAAGGTCACCAGAATGGTCTTGACTTTTATTTTGCTGAAGCTGCTTCCTCCAACGTGCCCAGTCCCTTAGCTAATTCACAATCTCTACTAAGCACTATGGGTTTCTTTCCTTTTGATCCCTGCCTACTGCCAGGGAGGTAACAGCAATGGGATCCAAAGATTTATTTATTTTTTTTAAATTGGTTTGTTGTTCTGTGGTTTAATATTTACTTTGCATTTGTGACCACAGCTCTCAGCTTGTGCCTTTGGAGCCTGCAGTCCCCTCTTGCACTCCCAGCCCAGGATTGGCCCAGTCTGGGACTATTTGGCTTCCAGGATCTGGACTGGCTGCAGGCAGTCTGATGTGACCATAAGTGGTTGTGCTACTACAAAGCTTACGCTTGTAGTTATTTTCCTAGCTACAAGAGGGTGACATTGTCACACATAGCTCGGCATTAATGCCATTTTAACCAGAAGAAGACATGTTCCCTATCTCAATTTTCTTATGGTTCTCATAAGGCAAGAGAGATTAGACTAATTCTACAAAGGCCACAGATTTTTGAGCCTAAACTTTCAAGTTCAGGGAGGAAGGATGCGGGTTTCACCAGCACTTCTAAAATTTACCTCCTTCCTAACCATTGTAGCAAGGGGTTTATTTCAAACTCCAATAACTTATGGAATAATTCAGTCTATTAGTTTTCCTTTTGAAATACAGCTAGAGTCCATACATGAAGTATATTATTCCTGGGTCATTTTCTCTTATTTCTGGGAGCTGCTATCAATTTGTCCTGATAGATATTTGGCTCCATCATACTATAAAAAAACCATTAAAAAATTTAAGAGAAAAGCATCTTTAATTCTTCACCTCTGTGAATCAAAACATCCTCATTTGGATGTCACAGCAGAAGTCCCAACACCAAAGTGGCCAGAAGAACAAGGGTCATTTTAGAGATATTGGTAGATGAAGAAGCTGAAAACAGGATTTTGCGGAACCACTTTAGAGAGGATATGAAATATCCATGGGGAATTTATTAAAGCCAACAATGCAGCTATTCTGTAGCTTTTTGAGGCATACAGAGGATCAGGTCTTCAGCTTCTTTCAAGCTTGTTCCCGCACTTGAAATTGCACTTGTTATTCACAAAACTGGCTGCAATTACTGTACCGGAACAGGCTGGGTTGTGCCTGACTATATCTTTGCACACCCAGCCTCAGGAAAACTAGATGCAAATGCAGACTGTTTCATTTTGCATGTGAAAATTGGAATTTTCTATCAAAAAATGTGATCCTTACTGCCTCACCCAGTAAGTCATCTAGTTTGGAGTGTGAAGTGAGGATCAAAAAATGGATCATCTATGGCTGCTTCTAGTATTGATTGCATAAGCACTTCAAGTGAGTCATTATTGTCTTTCTTGTACTTCAGTCTGGACATAAGAATGTGTTACTAGCTCTGTAATTCATGGCAACTTTTAATTATGCCTGGAGCAATTCTGAAGGAAAGCTGCTGCAATTGTCTGAGCTTGATTTCTCCTCCATCCTTTCTTGGGTCCTTTTCATTTCTCTTTCTCTTCTTTTCTTTGGGCAGCTGGATCCCCATGTTTTGCTTTGTGCGCCATTGCCACAGCCACAGGTTACTTGTTTCCTACTTTGTGTGCCTGCTTCCCGGACCTGAAAGGGCACAAGATGAAGCAGAGAGCATCACTCTCCCTGCAAACCCACCTTGAGCCACCCAGCCTTGATCAAAGCTGTCTCTCTGACTTCCTTCCTTCTCAGCCAAGCCTGCAGCTTAACAGCTCTCCCACCCTTCCCATCATACCCCACTCATATACCTAAGTGCAACAAGCCTTTAGGCGTGGTCTTTGGACGTCCTTTCCCAGACCTAACTACTATGTATTTTCTTGGTGTCGTTGAAGCACTGGTTCAAATCCAACATAATTTCCCATTTTCCAGTTTCTACAGAAACAGCTATTAAAATCCTCTTCCCAGTAGCATATACTGTGACGTACTTCACTTTGAATTCTTCCTGTACCAAGCTTCTGAGTGGGAAAGGATTTAGCTGACTTTAAAAAAAAAAAATTATGATTTTTTTTTTTTTTAAATCAGCTAACAGTGGGCTGCGGACTGGGCTCTTGAGTCAAATGCAGCACTGATGTTTCTTCCTTATATTCCTCCTTCGTTTTCTCCATATTCATTCAGGTGTAACACGAGAGGCAAACAGATTCCTCTCTCTCTTTTCGTTCCTTGTGCTAGCATTTATCCACAGCTTTTTGATTTGAATTTATGGTAATCACTTTTTTCAAATGCTTTTTCATGATAGTGGTGGTCTGTCTTTATCTTCCCAGATCAAATATGTTCATCCTAGCACAGCCAAGTCATGATCAAACCCATTGACCGTTAAAGCACCAGCCCATATTTATTAGCTTGAAACGTCTGGCCGCGCCCCGGCAGCTGGGACATGGAGCGGGACCCCGCTGCGCTGAGCCCGGTGCACACATGAGAAGGACACTTTGCTCCAGACCTCACTCAGTCGCCAGCACGATTTCAAAGTGTTATATGCTATATGTTATATGTTATATGAGCTATATGTTATATAGCTCAGTTTATATGAGCACTCAGAGAGTTAAAGCTAGCAGTTTATTTCCTTTTTTTTTATAGCGACTACGCTTCTCAATTTCTGTATTATTCACACCTCAACAAATCTTATTTCATTAGATTTTGGGAACTGCAATGGTAATTTTGGTGATTAACTTTAAATTGGGGATAATACATGAGCAGACATTAACATAATGTCAAAACAATTTTCTACAATTGTTACTTAACCTCGGTCAAATAATTTCCACCCCCAGCGTTCTCCCAGATGGACCTATATTAATATGACACAGACAAACACAAGAGAACCCTGGGCTTTATGCAGGGAAATGATTAAACAAGAACACTTATCAGAAATGATCACGCAGGGTAACAAGGCAGCAGGGCAAATCTCTGAATTCTTATATTCTCAAGGCTGCATCTGGCCTTTAGAGGAACTACATGAATGAGCCCTCGACGGGATGCTTGGGAAAGGTGTCATAAATTGTCTTGCCTGGATGACAGCTAGCGGAAGCTCAGCAGCAGGATGTTTAGCTTCTTGCATTTATTATACACAGGTGATTTTAAAGCTGATGGATGGGTATTAATTACTGTGGAGACTGAAGATCTTTATTTCTATCTTGATGCCACGGCTAGACTTGAGAGAATCCATTTTTTAGGGCTGAAGGAGAGTTCATTCTCTGTGGCCTCTTCAGTCAATGGACAGAGCAGAAAAAAAGGAAACAAACCATGAGGAGTGATGTGTCAGGGGCACGTTGGTGCCTCACACAGCCAGGGGATATATTTACTCCTATGAAGACTCGCTACCTCCTCGCTGCAAGAGGCTGCTCGTATGAACTCCGTTCATCACTGCACAGGAACCACATTCCCATCATATGCTGTAATTGTCAGAGAATCCTCCTGGGCTTTCGTCTCATTAACTGTCAGGGGAAAGTGAAAATGTTCAGCCAGGTGTCCACTTTTCAGTCTCACTGGATTTCCTAGGGCCTCATCTTGCAGTTCCCAGAGCTTTTTTTACAATCACTAGACCGGCTCCCACTGGCATCAAGGGGAGTGGGATAACTCCCTTGTTGCTGAGGCCGGGATGGAGGGTTGCTGGGCTTGTTGCAGCCGTGTTGGGAGACTGGCTGGCCGGTTACCTGCTTTGCATATGTATTTGCCTGAACAATCACTCCCAAATCATAGCAAAAACTGGAAAGTGGCTGAAAATTTGTGGCTTTGATCTCCAACTGGGACCATTAAAGGAAAATACAGAGTAAATGGGAAAAAAAACCCAATTTGCCAACAGACCAGCTTTTATCCAAAGGGCAACGACAGAGATTAGTGCTGTTGGCAGAAAAACTCCACTTTACCATCTAGCTGAGATGCTTCTGACCAGATAGGTTTGATGTTGGTTTGCATAGCCCCATATTCTTGGAGAGGAAATCCTTCCCACAACTTCTGCTTGGTGCAACACCTGGCAGTGCTTCAGGTCTGGTCTGTGGAGAGGTTTCCATCAGCAACAGCAAGCTCTGAAAATGTTTGAAAGTTTGAAAATATTTTGCTCTGTAAGGTATGTCCTCTTCTATCTGTCCAGCCAGAGACAGCCAGCTTCCTAAGAGAGGAAGAAGCAGATAATCCCCTTGCCGTCACTAGGAATGGATCCACAAATCACCTCCTGCAACTAAATTCACTCACAAGAACCTTCATTTAGATACTCAAAGTTTGAAATATTCAAGACCAATGATTGCCTTTGACAATGTTGACTTAAATTCATTCTGACATTTATTCCAAAAGTGTAGGGGAAAGAAAAAAGGAAGAAAGGATGAATAATTTTTTGTTTTGTTTTGTTTTAGTTCATGTTTTTGTTAGAGTGTTTTTTTTATTTCACATAATCGGTCTGAATGGAACATAATAAATCTGAGAAGGTAATAAACAGCTCATAAAAAATCACTTTTCAAACTGTTGCTAAAACAACCTCACAACAGTTGGTGCTCTAATGGCTCACTGGAGGGATCAGAGAAAGCTTAGGTGAGCCGTGAGCTTCAGGGTAACAAAAAGTGCTAGTTGTTAGCACAGTGCCATGGCTTTACATTAGGAAAAGTCAGTACCAGTGCATGTAGAAAGCATGAGGTAACTATTAGGAGTTCTTTGCTCCTTTCTTTGCCTTTGATCTCCCCCATTTTTCTCTGTAATACACTGCAGTTCTGAAGGTTTTGTCTTTTCTACACGGGCTGAAGTTTATTGCGAGGTCTTGCAGGGAGGTGTTTTGTGGCTTGCAGCAGGTAGAGGATATGGCACAGATGTTCTGGGGAATCATCTGGACTGAACATCTGCTAAGGGGTTGGCAGTGATGCGAGGAACAGGGTTTGATGTGTGGGATGGTCTCTTCTCCATTGTGTTAATAGCTCCTTTTCCATTTGGAGACCTTTTCTGTTTCAGATGGATGTGACCAATGCACATGCATTTACCACATCTGCATTTCACCAAAACCACATTTCTTAGGGAAAAAAGAAGACATGTATCCAAACTCTCACAGCAAAAAAGTGTTTGGTTGAGAAGAAGCCCTTGTCACTGCCAAACCTCACTGCAACAACAAGCCCTCAAGTAGAGAGACCATGCATTAAACAAAGAATCACATTGTCTCCGCAAGCACTCGCTCGAGGAAGGAGGAACAAAGCATGAGTCACCGTGACGTACATAAGCAAAATTATGAATGATAAGCTAAAAATAAAGTGCTTTCACATATAGCTGTGTTCCTACTTCTGACTGAGGAGCATATTCCCCCAGGGGAGGTGATACCTTCCTATCTCAACTGGGCAGCACCGTCAGCCACACGCAGGGCCCCGAAGCAAGCAGCTCCCTAATTGCCCTGCCGCTGCAGTGCAGGACTTTGAGTCTGCTAGATGACGCCAGCCACACTCTTCCCAAGGATGGGGCACTCTCTAGTTGTGCCATCATCACTCTTCAGTCCTTTGAAGGCCAGACATCACCCATTCAGAAGAGGCACGCTTCGTGTCAGCTCTCCCTTAAAAGGAGACATAGCATCTTGTGAGACTGTCAAAATGTTACATTTTGAGCCTGCACTGAATGGAGCCAAAAGTTCAGCATTAAATACCACTGATGATAGTCTTTTTCTCTGATAGGTACTGTGAGTAGCTAATAAGAATACATGAGCCAGGCTGTCAATGCAATGAAGCTCCTCCTAAGCTTTTTAGTGCAGTGATATTTTACAATGTAAATTACTTCATCCTGAGAGATGTCCCAGCAATGTAATAATATGAGCGCATAAATTCTAAGGTCCTTGCTCGGTTTTCACATTTTTTACATAGTATTTAGCATCTTGCCTGAGTAAGGGCAGGGTAAAGCTTAGGCAATGACTTTAGCTCTACTCCTTTATGGTTGAAAGAACCAGTAGCTCTTGATAACACTTTCAAGTATATAGCAGCTCCTGCTGGATGTTACCCAGAAGGGAAAGAAGGCAAAAGACAAGGTGAGCTCTTTTAAAGCTTATTTGCAAGCTTCAACACCTCCCTCTGTTTTTGTCTATTTTCATACAAAAAAGTGAAACTCTGACATTCTCCATGTGTGCAATACATCACCAGCCCAGACTAGAATCCCACCACCAAGATTCTGGCAACTATTTGGAATTGTACCTGTACTCCAGATTTCGGTCAGGCTGACATAAAAACCCAAACAAGTATGAGTGAGCAGAAGCAGAATATCAGAGAGACAACATCAGGCAGGACCGGATCCACCCTGAAGTAGGGGAGGAAAGAGCATCAGCAGTTGGGTTGTCAGTGTGTAGTGCTGCCTTCCGTTGCTGTTTCCCAGGTGTAGCAGGAGTACGGAGAAGGTGATAAATGAGTACTGAGCAACCACATTAAGCGACTCACGAACATCTGCAGATATTATCACAGGACACAGGAGTCCAGGACACTTCTAAGGCTGTGATACAATCCTCAGTGAAGAAGACAGCTTTGCCTTGATTTTGAAGACTAAACATTGCCAACCTCCACGGGCTGGGAAGGGGATGGCTCTCAGATCTTTAAAAGGAATGAGGAAACAACAGCGGTGTCTGACTCGTCTTTTTTGCTAATGAGCTATCAGAAGTTGTTTTTGAGCCATACTCTTTGCCCTCATTATAACTGTGTTCCCATAAGCTCTGCCTGTTGTAATGAGGAGAAATCTGGACCGATGCACAGTTTTAATGAGATACAGTGTAGATGTAAAACAGAAAGACTAACATCTGAAGCAAGACCTCAAAGTGGAGTAACAGAAACAGGTAGAGAATTTACCTCAACAGAGAAACCTGGGTAGGAGAAGAGGAAACAACGGTTTTCATGTCACAGGCAGAACAGATAAAACTTGCCCCCAAAATCGAATGTGAATTCAAGAGGTGATATCTAGAAGGGTGTAATTTTCACCAAGGGGAAAGGAGGGCAGCTGAAAAGAGATCCAGCAGCTAATGACATCTAAGAGTTGAATGGTGAGAGGAAATGCTCTCTGTCGACAGCACCAATGAGGAATGAAACACCCAGCAGAACATTTCTTTTGTTCTTGTCTCATATCTTTTCATGAAAATTAAAAGGGCAGTTTTCACAGCTGGTGAAGGACCTTTTTTTTCCCCCTTCGCTCTGCCATCTGATGCTGTATCCACTTTGAAAACAGCAAATTTATGCCTGAAGCTGAACGGGTAAAAATTGGACTTTGTTGCCTGTGGGTATTTTGCCATGAAGAGCAGCAGGATCTGATGAGAGATTTCATCCAGATCAAATCAGAGAATATTCAACAATGTCTCTGTTTTCACAGGAGACTCTTCTGAGCAGCGAGAGGGAGCCAGGAGCCAGGGCTCAGCTGGGTGCACCCCAGGATGGCAGTCTGTGCTTTGAGGGGGAGAGAACAGGGTAAGACTGTCATTTTTTTGCCTGCATTCTCTGAACCCAGTGTGCCAGAGTGAGACATCTCCAGTCTGAACCCAGAGGGGAGGATTTCTTCACCATGCAACTATGTTATGTCTCCTGATGTTAAGAAGGAGGGGTAAAACCTGTGTGAGTTCCCACCTTCTCAACAAATCTCTGTCTGATGGTGCTCTGCCAGTGCACAATACTGTCCTCTCATCTTTGTTAGCATTGTGTTTCTCCTAGAAAGATCAGTAGTGAAACATCCACCAAGAGTGACCCTGAAATAGCTCCCGTCAAGTACCAGGACAGGTCGTTGGTCTTGAGACAAGTAGGGAAAAATCCCCATTCTTTGAGGAGTAACTGGGGCTCTTTTCTGAACCTGGATTTACATCAGGTCAGCGCTATTGCTTTCTCCTTCTGCTTTGTAGCTACTCAGACTCATGCCTGCTGCTTTGAGCTGTGCATATTCATGTGGAGAGTGCTGCAGTGGCCATGTTTAGAAGATAACTCTTGCAGCCATAAAGACTAGAGATTTCTGATATTGTCTTCAATGAAATTTTAAACACTGCAAATACTTTTATGGCTGGCTCAGCATCACAGTGCTGACTGGCTCATTCAGACTCTGGCTATGACTCAAAATGGTTTAGTCCCTATGTGTGTCCCTGAGAAGATTTCTGTCCCGGGATGACTGTGGGCGTCAGAAAAATCCCATGTGTGGAGTGGTTTATTCCCTGAACCCCAAGAACTGCTCTCATCTCCCTGACTGTACTAAACTGCGGCCAGGCTTCTGTAGCTTCTCATTAGGAGAGAGGAAGCACGAATGAACATTAAATGCAGGCTGCTTTCTGCAGTACTTGGCCAGCTGCAGCTCTCAGTCCCAGAAGCCTGTTGTGGTGCATTTCCCAGCCTCTGTGCCTCTGTGGACTCGCTTCTCACTAAGAATTGCTCTGCTGTGACAGTGTCTCTCATTTTGCAATAGGACAGCCAACATGATGTTTTCACATGAAGAGGAGTGCTCTGTCCCTCGATGCAGCATTTGGAAAATCCAGGATTGCTGTGTTTTATTTTTGATCATTAGATGTCAAAGATTCAAAACTGAACAGTGCTGAAGGGTTTTGTTATTGCAGATGCTGTTGGTTCAGGATGTAAAACCATGCTCTGCTTTCCTGCATCCCACCTGGAATGAGTTAGATGAAGCAGAGAATGAGAATGCTGCTTTTTACTAATTTTTTCACCATTAGCAGTCATCAGAGCAGCCACTGGCAGAAAGTTGATGCAATCATTGGGGTTGGTGCATACATGCCACAGAGTGTGTGAAATAAGGGTGAGTGCTCGCACGTGTACAATGCATAAAGCGTGGATCAGGCAACTGAACATCAATATGCACATGATCAAGGGATGTGTCTGTGTGCCTGTAGGTGTCTGAAGTGCCTGTACATTTTTGCGTGCATCTTTTATTTGTGTGCATGTATATGTCTGTGTGCCTGAATGTAGCAGGGAGGAATTATGAAGAGCCACTTGGGTCTAAGAAAGGGTCACTATTACTGCCTGTAGGAGTAGATACATATATGTTCAGAGGGAATTGTGCTTCTGAAGGCTAAGGATCTGTTTGCATATGGCTGAAGGGCTGAAGTGCTGGATGGCTTGTAAAGCCTGCATATGGCACAGAAGGAGTGAGGCAGGGATAGACTTAAGTCCAATTAAATGGAGGGGCTGTGCAACTGTGCAGTATCGACTGTGTTGTATGACCCAGGAATATGTGGCATCCGCTGCCAATGGGGGCTAAACTGCCCTTGCCCCTGCGATAAATCCCCTTTAGCAGTGTCCTGACCCCCTTTCAGACCCACTGGGATGGTATTTGTCAGCTCTTGCAGCATGGTCTGTATGTCAGTACCCATTCAGTTCTGGAGCATTTCCACTCTTGGCAAGAAGCTGTTAAAAATAAAGGGGTAGCAGGGAGGGGAAATGTATCACCTAATTGATTAGCTCCGTGAATCACAGAGATGCCAGCCTGTCAAAGAGTAAATCACTGAAGCTGTCTTTGATATCTCCTTTGGTCAAGGACACACCAGCCTGCTGCAAATGTTGTCTTTCCTTTAATGTGCTTTCTCTCCTTCTCTCTCTCTCTTTTAGACTTGTGCATGTGCATGCAGGGATTTTTTTTTCCGCTGGATGCCTGCAGCTGCCATACCTTGTATTTTGATTCTTTCAGCAATTACTAGCTAAGCAGGGTTGGGTAGGACAGGCCTGCAGAGGAGAGATTACTAAGGAATGGGAAATGCAAGGACAGGTATTAGAGACCCCTCAAGGGATCTCGCTCCCTCCCACCACAGTGCTGTCACTCACTCCGAAAATACCTCCCACCACAAATAATCTTCCTGAAGGTAAAGGGGACCTCCAGTTAATCCCATCTTGTGGTAGCATCAGTTGCTGGAGGAGAGGGGAAATGCAAATGGGGGTGGCTGTTGGCAGAAGGGCATGGTCTTTTTGCATTATCTAAAGAGCTGTTGGTTGTTTTTTCCCATTTCCAGCATGGCTGGAGATTCACTAGCAGTCATGTAGTGCTGAAAGACTAATAAAAGCTAAGTGATGATGCAGCTTTTGTGATGGAATTTCAGCACTCCCAACAGGAGCTGAAGCCAGAAGCCGCATGCAAAAAAAAGTGGTATTCAGAGAAAACAGAACAAGTTAACCAAATTCCTCTGAATTTCAAGTCTGAGCTAGTTCCAAAGCTTCGGAAACTGTTATAAGGCACATTTGATCTTGCTGCCAACACACCCCACATCTCCTATCACGTGCCATCTCGGATGGAATAATGAACTCCCCAGGAATGAACTGCTTTTCCTTGGCTTCTTGCCAATGCCACCTGTCTGGCTCCGTCTAGGTAAAGCAACACAGCGATAGTGAGCATTGGCTCAGACAGCGAGTCGGATCTGGGCCAGGCTGAGAGATGGCCTGTTAGTAGCTGTCGCTCACTTGGCTGGGTTGGTTGTGTGGTGCTGGGAGAGGGTTCAGCAGCTGAAGGCTTCTGCCAAGATTTTCTGCATGACAGCACCCTCCTTACCGCAGTCTGTGGCCGGACTGAGCTTCTTCCCGCGCTTCCCAAGAGCGGGCCTGTAAAGGATAGGAGTTCTGACATTTCCAGGCTCTTCTCCTTGGAGGGCCCTGCAAACACAAGCTGCTCCTTGTCCGATGGCATGTGGCCTATGTGTTAACAGCAGAGAGGTACTGGCCCCACAAGCAGAGAGAGTGGGGCTCTGGTGATGGCTTCCTTCCTTGGGAGGTAGTCTGACCCTAAAAATGCTCATGGGAGTCTTGCAAGCAGAGGATGGTGCTCCCAGAACATGCCTTGCTGCCATTCCCTCTCACTCCACCTCCCTGAAAAGCAACTTGGGGAACGTCATCACTCAGCAGGCTTAGGACAAGCCCAAAGTGCCAAAACAAATGAGAGAAACCGCTAAAGGGTTGAAAGAGCAACAAAGGTACTACCAAAGAAGGGTGAGATAAGCAGTAATGATGGAAGGATGCTTTATGCTAAATGCACTAAAATGCATTGTCTAGCTCTTATTTCAAGCCACGGTAATTGTAATTGGCTGTTTCTGTCATCCAGGCTGAGCTTATTGCCACAATATGTTCCTCATGTAAGAGTTTCCAAATTGTGTCCAAGTCAGCCGATCAAGTGGTCTTTGGTAAGCTACCTGGGTGGAGATTTGAGTCTAAGGTGACATTTCTGGTCTTTGAAACAGTTACTGTAGCTTTTTTTCTGAAGCACCTTTTGTTTGCCAACAGCTTTCTTGAACTGTGAAGACCAGCACATGGCACGGCTTTCCAGTGTGGATACCTGCCTGTAGTTAATATCAGCTAGCTCTTCCTACTCTCCCTTCTCTTTGTCTTCAGCCTGTTACCTTAGAGGACACTGAACACATGTTCCAGCCTGAAATCACCCATGGGCATGTGTTTCTGGGGGTCACTGCTTTCCAAGAGAGCTAGAAATATCAGTCCTTAGAGGTTGCACATGGAAACACTGAGTGATTTCCCTTTTAATTCCCTGTCTCCATTTTGCACTCTGTCAGGTTTAAATCCACTTCACCCATGCCACGCTCATCCTGCATTATTCTAAATTCCTCCTCAAAATGACAGTCAGTATCTATTCAAATGCTTCATACGGCAATCTTGTTATCATTATCAACCAAACGTGTAATTTTCTCCTCCTCTCCTCTCCCCAAAAGTATATGATCTTAGTTTATTAGATTCTATTTCTATAAAACAAGCCACGGTATGAGATACAATAAAAATATAGAGAAAGGTGATGAGGCATCTTATTGCCACCTCTGAATTCCAACTGGCTTTCTGGATATACAAGATAGTAAGCCATCATTATGGATAGGCATGTTAATCCCTCTTAAAATCTTAGCTGCCAAAGCAGAGATGACCACTGGTGGCTTTTGAAGGGCATAATACTGTTGAACTTAACAAGAATGTAACTTGCTGTGATTTCCTTGTGTATCTTTAGTGAGAGCCCCCTGACAGGATGCTAATGGCCGGATTCATCTACTGGAGAAGAGGTGATTATTAGAAATGTAGAGATGATGGTTTAACATTACAGTGTAAGTTTTTTATCTTGGACTTGAGATCTTAAAGATCCTCTTAAAGGCAATCAATGGCACTTTAGTACCCTTTGAAGCTTTTATTCACAACACTTGTGTGGTATTTTGTGCCACATTGACTTTACTATTTTCCTCCAATTTTAAACAAAATGACTCCGGACCTGCATTTAAGATGCTGTAAATGCGGTGATCTGTCAGCCTCACTTAGGTAGTGCATCGGGGGCTCCCTTTCTGCCGTAAAATCTGGGGTCGTCATTACATTTTCCTGTGCTCTAGGACAGCAATGGACTAACTGTTTAACTCTGTGCTTGCCGTTCTGGGAACTGATACACTGCACCTTAAAAGAACACAACAGGATTGGCATTGACCTACCAGAAAGGGACAGTGCCTGAAAGTAAAATTGATGTAATGCTAAAGCAAATTGGGCTCCAAGGCTCTGAATGGGCCATATTGTATACGCTAAGTGAATGAGGGCTGGATGTTCAAACAGCTTCTTTAAAAATGCAAAAGCAATTTCCTAATTTTAAGTCTGCACATATATTTAGGGGTTGATTTGGGACCTTAAACAGGGTTGGTTTTTTGTTGTTTTTTTTTTTAACTACAACTTTAATCTCACACAGCCATGTGAACTAATCAGTGTCAGAAACAGCTTCGTTGGTCCAGCCTGTAATATCCTTCATGAGAAAGAAGAGCTGTCACAAACTACCTGTAAGAGATATTAGTCACATTCCTTGGTGTAATACTGGAAGCACCCAGCTATAATGCTGGTGAAAGTGGTATGAAAGCCAATTTAGAACAGAATAAAATAGCTATGTGCAAGGTCTTTGAAGAAGAGACTATAAATGCGCAACATGAAACAGGGAAATTGTTTTAGCTTCCCTATGATTTTAAGCCGTATTTCATTTGCTCTGCTATCATTGCTATCATAGCAGTAAGAACGTTATAAAACCTGGCAGAAGGTGCTGAGAAGGCTTCTTATACCACAACACCTAAAGACTCACTTTTCACAATCCCTAAAACCCACAGTACCCCAAGAAATCCCGCCACCCTTTGTGCTCCACCCCAGAATCTGCCACGCAGGTTTTTGCCATTCACCTCGCCTATCCCACTCTGCAATGTTTAATAACCTCTTGCTTTTCTGTTTCTCTATATATAGAAAAAGTCAAAGGCATTTATACTTCATGGATATAAATTGGAAAACCGCACCTTTAAAAAAATATCAAAAAGTATAATTTATTCGTCTGCCTCGGAGATGCCATAAATCTCTCATTCCTCCATATCTTCTATTCAGCCAAGCTCTTTGCTGCAGCTGGTACTGTGCAGGCAGTTTTCCTTGCAGCTCAAAAGGCTGGAGTCAACCTCCCTTCAAAGGAAAGCTTCTTCCCAAGCACAGCCTTGTGACCCACCTGCAGGGAAGACCACGAAGAGTTCAGGGATCAGCACCCTGAAGTCATGCACGGCCCAGGCTGGACGTGGCTACACCGTTCCCTCCGACTGGGAGCACCAAAAGTTTGGCACGAGGCGTGAAATATTTAACCAGGCTGCCACTATGTAAAAATGATAGAGTGTGCCTGAGCAGAACATCTGTCAGCGAGGTGGCAGCTGGCAGAGCCCGGCAAGGATTTTCTGGAGAGAAACGGGGCATAACTTCCTAATAGAGAGCCGCGATGCCGAGCTGCACGGGAGGGCGTGGGGAGCATGTGTGAGAGAGGGTGTTGCTTGCTCGATGAAGAGCCAGAAGAACAAGTGCCCCCAGGAACCTCATTTGGGAGGGCAGACATGAGTGCTGCAGTGTGAGAGAAGATACGGATGAGTCGGGGAGCAGGTGTGCCCAGCAGGGTGATTCCTCATGGCCCAAGCCATGCTCTCTGATTGCCTGGAGGTTCTTGCTGCCCCGGCTCTGTCAATGAAGCATGATCCCAGACTTCTTTCCTTGCAGATTTTTTTTGCATGTGCAGAGGTCTAGCTCCAGGCCTTTTAAGAAGAGGACACCTGGAGCAAGCTGATGGTTTCACCATGGGCCTAAGCTCTTGTCTTGGTGGTCTCACTGCAGATGGGCCTGAGCAGCCCAGTCCACAGGCAGGTATCCAGAACCTGGCTCAGCAGAAGACAAGAGCTTTTGAGACCAAACATCATCCAGCGTAGTATGGGGAGAAGTGGGTCTGATACTGCTCTCTTTTTTGTACTCCTACTGCTTTCAAAGAAGCTATCTTTGACCTTCCCCAGGAGCAGACTTTGGGTGGCCCATCGCTGGCTTGCTACTTACTCCTGTCAGAACCCACTTCTCCCGAAACTGAGCTCACAGTAGGACTTCCATGTGAAGGGTCACTTCTGGTCAGGAGGGCATTACAGAGCCCTAGGAACTCCCTCCGATGGCACAGGGAGGTGATGCTGGAGGAGGGACTGGTACTGGAGGGAGGCAAACAAGGAGAGGCTGAAACCGGCTGTGAGAGGGAGGAGGCTTGAGGGTGCTGAGGAGGGATGTTTGGAGAGTGAGTTTTGGGCATGAGATGGTCTGTGGATGTCAGCCTGGTTGCAAAATCTATTGTAGATACAACGGGGCTTTGGCTCACCATTTCAGTGCTTTAGCTCTGTGCCAGGGTAACCCTTTACATGAACACGCATGTACCCACACCCCCACTCTCTTCTTTCACCAGATAATGTAAAGGTTAAGAAATGCAGTAATTAATTTTCCTGTCATTACCACTGCCATCCTGCAGATACTTCTGCTGGCTGTTGAATTTAGCATTACTCTGAAAGCAAATATTTCCACGTTTTGCACTAAGGTAGAGGTTGCCAGGCACTGAGTTTTATCCCTGATACGTGGCACTAGAAAGGGTTAATCAGCCAGGGGTACATATTGTTTAAGAGCAGGAGTGTGGGAGTGAGACAATAAGAGAACAGGGTTGGACTCAACTTCTTTGCATTCTCCCCCACGCTCCTTTTGGAGGGTGTTTCAGGGACAGGCTGTGAGGAATGCACACTATCTAATCTGCATGTATAATGTAAATATGCACATTTTTATTTGCTCTCTCCATCTGCAGGGAACTTGCTGGCATCAGAATAGCCATGTGGTCTCAGAGCATTGTTTCCTTGTAAAAGGAAAGGAGGAGACTTAGCAAGGCTGCTTGCTCTCTGCCTCGTGCACACCGTGCATATGGGTGCACAAAGTCCGTCCTACTCACACCTTCACACGTTTGTTCTTTGGTCTCAGGACCTTGGGGAAAAAAGGCTGGACTGGGCTCCTTATAGGGAGCTGATTCATTGACTGAGCTGAAAAATCAGTGTGGAGGGAAGGAAGAGAAGAAATTGCACTTGGCCAACCTTAAATGATCATTTAAACCAATTTCTCTAGCAAAGCAGAAAGTTAAAAAATAATTAATATTTAGGATGGGACACATAGTTTTCATCTTTTGGAACAGAGAAAATTAAATGGTGGCAAATTCAAGAATGCAAAGCTTTTACGCATGAGGAAATCAAAATGTTTCATCTGAGTTGTCAAAATAAAACATCTAGGCTGTATGTTTTGCAGTTTTTTTCCTGTTCGCATTTGAAGCAAGTTGAGTAATTTGCAGAGTGACTAAAGCAGCCTGATTCTGCATTTTTACTAAAAAAAAAAAATAATTTCTGTCAAGAGCTGTTACCCAGCTCCCTTGTGGCCTTCTGAACAACGCTTGTTACGCTGGCTGGGGAGCAGCAGCAGCAGCTGGAGTCGCTTGCCCTGCCATCAATAGCTTGCAGCGCTTAAAGTCTTGGCTGCCCTATAAATTGTCTATCTCCTGACTGGCTGAAATATCTGACTTTGCTCTGCAAAACATTTTGGACTCAGGTCACTTCAAATCAAGGAGAGGTGTTGCTGTGCAGAAACTTAAGGTGCAAAGGCATAGAGGTTTGCACAAAGTCACCAGGATCTAGTGAAAAGTTCCTTCATAATGTCTTTCAAGAACATAGATCTGCCTTTCCATGGATTTTTTTTAAAGGCATGACTAACTTGGAAGGGGTTTTAATCTATTTTCCTTATTGTTCCACAGCATGCATGTGTATTTGTGTAGGTATTTGTGTGTATGTGGTTGTGACAGTATAAATACTAATAGCACAAGGGTGAGAACACATGTGGTCCTCAAATGAGGTTATATAAACACACAGCTGCTGCACTATTTGTAAATTTATAAAGACACATTTCCATCAAGAGTGTGAAAGACAAATAAGCGTGCAGAGGGAGCGAGCGCACATATGTTTCATAAACTGCACAAAAAGCCTATAGGAATTACATGGGCCTGCTTAAATCCCGGTCCCACTGAGGTCAACTGGAGCTGTGTCACTGACTTCAGTGGGGTCAGGACTTGGCACAGTGCACTTGCTGTGATTTCCCTGGATAAAGCAGATTGAACCACTGGAGAAACAAAGGTCACACTCTTATCACAGTAGCAAAAGTGCCGATCCCTTGTGGTTCGCTGACATCTGAGCCTGATGGGGACGATGCAGCAGCATAACACCCCACAGAAGAGTCTCCGGTCTGGCCTCCTGCACACTGTGCTCTTGATGGGAAAACAGGATCTGGATAGGGAGGTATACAAGGAGCAAAGCAGCTCTGCAGTTGCCTCCCTGCATTCCGCTGCGCACTGAGCTCTCCTAGAGAGGGGCAGTGGTGGTGCATCAGCCAGGCCAACAAAAGAGCATTGCTTGTGTGTTTGAAAGGGTAATATGTCGACAGTGGGAAGACCAGATCTGTGGACTGCCGTACAGTCCCATTTGTGCAGCTTTAGCTTTTGGACTGCACTCACAGTCTCCCCAGGGAGGTTTTGCAGTCACTATCAGACTACGTTCTCGATGACAGGAGTTGATGGGTCTAAGGTTTCATCCCATGGACAAGGTGGAGCATGACAGGAGATGAGTCAGAGGCAGGAAGGTTCCACACTCGAGCAGGAATTGTTTGGCCAGTGAAACGGATTAAGAAATTAAACCCCCTTATTTTCTGGGACTCTTAAAATCTGAGGTGCAATATTAATTTTTCCTACTGCAGAAGATGCTACTCAGACCCCAACGGCAAGTCTAGGATCATTATTTGGGCTTACAGAATTACCTTGGTCATGATGGCAGCCTTTGAGGCAGGGGCATCTTCCTAAAAGGCTATCCTCGGCCTGCTGCAATGGAGCAAGTCCATGCCCAACTCAGATAAAGGCTGGGGCATGTGGATATTTGTTTGAACCTTCTCTACATTCTGGATCCCTCCAGGTTTGGTAGAAGTGTCCGAGAAGGAGTTAATGAGAAACTATATCCTAGATTTCCATAGCCTTCCTGAGGCAGCCTCCCTCAGGGGAAGGGTGTTGAGCAAAAATCTGCTGATTTTTTTTTTGGTTTTTGTAGGGTCACTGATGCTTTAATAATTGGGCCAAAATGTAGTCATGTAGTCATCCAACCCTGGGGGGACATTCTTCATGGGCACCAAAGGCCAGGATTCCTCCTTTCTAGCTTCTTCACCAAGGTGTCTGAGTTGGCATAAGGTTGGCCCAGAATCCCTGGGTACTCACTGAAGAGAAACAGGCATGTCCAGATGGCAATTCAGACCTCAGGGAAGTGCATTGAATCCAAGCTTCAGTCTGCCTTTGATCAGGAAATCTTACCTTCTAATGGTCTAGCTTTGTCCTCAAAGGAGGGCATCCGTCTGGGGGAGGTTTTATGCAAGAGGTTGGGTTGTAAATGCGTACTGGAGTGCACTGCACACTCACCTCCCTCTGCAGACAAGACCTTATACTGAAAAGAGAATAAGAGCTTTTCAGGTAATTCAATTTTCAGTTCACTAACAAGAACACTTCTTTTCTGTGTTGTTTTTGACCAGTTATTTTCAAGCCAAAAGTAAAGGGAAAAAAAAAGCATCTTGGTTTGAGCAAAACATTTCTTTTGTCCCTTTGTAAGAGGTAACAGCTGGGTTTTGAGCACACCTTTCAAAGCAAAATGGAAGGCAATTTCTAACCAAACTAAATTTACAAAGGAAAGATCAAAATATTTTGTTTGAAAGTGGCAAAATGAAACATTTAGATTCAAATAACAAATTCAATGTCAAAATGAAGTTTCTAAATTCCCCCTCCAGCCTCTGAGAAGGTTCAGTGAAGCAAATATAAATTTGCAAAAAGTTGCTGTTACCAAATCTGCATTGCCCACTGAAAGAAAGTACTCCTAAAATGTCTTTCTGATCCAAAAATAATTCCACAAATGCAAGAGATCAGGCAGCTGTTTCTTGGACACAGTGCAAAGCTGTTTTAGTTAAAGTTTCAGCAAGTCACCCCTATGCTTTACAGTAACGTCTCTGTTCATCACGAATCCCTTGTAATTTGGTACATAAAAATGTCCTGATAGTGCCATCATAGACGGAAGATAGTCGCCTATCTTCCAGACCACAGTATGAGAGCAACCTGGGCTTGAATTATCATACCTTTCTTAAAGTTACTTGTATTTGTTCCAACCAGCAGACTGGCTTTTGCTATATTTAGTTTCAATCTGGGGAGAAGGGCCCGAAGGGAGTGATACAAATTTTACGGGAATGTTTTTTATTTTATCCTAAGTGTTTCTTTCTTCCTCAGGCAAAATATGAGCGAAAGAAGGGGGTGGGGGGAAATAGTAGTTTCCCAGACTAGTACAATTGTGCACATGGAGGAGCCACATGGGTTTTACAGAGGAGCACTGGGGATGAGTTAGAAAGCCATGGCAGATGTTGATCTCCCAGTCGGCAGGGCGGAGGGAGCACCACTGGCCATTGGTCAGCAGCAAACCTTTTTCTGGGTGTATAATACACCAGCAGGTGGGTATGGCCAAGAAAAGCCTGGAGGTGGAGACTTCCACTGATCTATGGACACACACAGAAAAAAGGCAGTCTCTCGGTATCCTCTAACTCGTGTATCATCACAGACACCTCACATTGCCTTGCCTGGGCTGGGATTTGAAAGCGCATGGAGGGAAGGAGCCACTGCCTGATCCGAGCCAGCCAATCCGCAGGCAATTGAGCAACGCCAGCAGAACCGCTTTTCTCAGCTGCCTCATCGTCCTCAACACCTTTCTTCAGGCGTGTACTTAGCTCAGCTGGACGTCCTGGCCTGATGTGCCTGCTCCATCATTATCCAGACAGGGATTTGGAAAGCTACTTGAAATGCCCGTGATTGTGCATGCATTATGTGGCAATTTGACGGCTGGGGCCCTGCGTTGCAGTCAGCAGGACAGCAGGTGACCAGTGGAGACGGCAGCTCACCTTGGGCAGGCACGGGGTGTGCATGTGTGCATGCTCCTCCTTTGCCTTCTCGCTGTCTTTCCGTGGGTTTCTCCTTTCTGCACTGAAGAACAGCCTGCGACAAAGCAGGGTTGCTAAACTCTTTCCTCTAGCCTTCTCCAAATACATTTGATACAGGAAATAATTTATCTCTTTGTGGATGAACTCAAGAGCTTCAGAGGTTGACATCTTTTCTTAGTTTTAGATGTCTAAACATCTGAAATGCTTTTTGAGCCATGAGGTCAGGGATGTAAAGAGGACCACGTGCTACCACTGGTGAAGTTATTCTGGACTTACATCATTGCACTGAATACATTGCACTGATTTTTCCTCTCCTATGCAGTCTGCAGGGAGGTGTGTTTGTACATGGGGCCATCAGCCTGGCAGCTTCCACGGGCTTTGCTCGGCTGATGCATGAGTGATGTGCTCTGCTTGGGGTTGGTGCTGCTGTGAGCTATGGCCTGACCTTAGTGCCACGGTTGGGACAAGAATCCCCTCTGATTTTTCCCAGGCGTACTCTGTATAGACTAATCAAAGGGCCCTGGCTGCTGTCCCTCTGATGCATGCACTTTTCACTTTGATTTTCCGCTCCTGTCACACATGGAGCTGCCAAGCATCCAGACTGTGTGATTGCATATTCCCCTCATCCCTTCACAATGGATATTAATCTGCTCTGCTGTATTCCACTCTGGTTTCCTTCAGTAAGCACTGGGCTGGAGCACAGAGGAAGATGAAAGGAGGTGTCGTGCAAAGTTAGGCACGACCCCTGGAAGTGGCAGGGGCTCAGTAAGGATGGGGCTGTGACTACCCCAAGACCTGGGGACAGGCTGGGAGGGATGTGTGAGAGGTAGATATGGGTACAAACACTCAGCCTGATGAGGAATCAAATGAAAAGTGCCATCCTCAACAGGGAAATATGTAGATTTGGGGGGGAAGGAAAAGTGTTTTCCCCAAAAAGCAACTTGTGTTGGTGTTACAGAAAGTCACTGATGGCCAAGAAAATTGGTGAATCCTCCAAATGAACAAGAGTGTTTGGGAATTTGTCTAGGAAACCAGCATAGAATTAGTAAATTTGCTAATTGTTCCACATCAGGTTATTTTTTTGGCTCCAATTATGTCTCTCCAGCAAAATAAACTGTTTCTCATCCCCACTCTGATAACTGAGCAATGGAGTAATTACCCGAAATATTACACTTGAGTAGGAAAGCCACCAACATTATTAAAGCTACAACAAACTATAGGGTACTGCTCACTCCCACTGTTCTCCCTGCAATACTTTTCTATTGTGTAACTCCAGATCTATGACACCTGTCCCTTTGAAATAACAATGTCTGTCTTTATACATCACTTTTCCACCACAGATCTCAAAGTACTTCACAAAGGCAAGTATCATTATTATCATTTTATAGATGAGAAATCCGGACACAGGGAGGTTAACTGCCATTGGACTATCCTACATTTACTGTTCTACTAACAGATCATCCATCTACGATGCAGGTCAAATTTCTCTCTTTCATTCCTGGATTGCTCTCTCTTCCCTGTTCATCCCAATAGAATCCAAAATCTTATGCAGAGGTTTAAATTTATGTGGAGTTATTGACACAGTGTTCTGCTCTTTGTCTCCCTGTGGTTCCTGGAAATTCTGCTATTTCTGCCTGCTTTAGAAAGAGCTGAGATAATTTCTTTTTCTATGAGCACAGATTACAAAAACAGATCTGGTTCATGTATCTCCCAAACTCTGAAGGAGCCTGACTGTGGGAATCTGGTTAAGACTGTTTGCAGGATAAAGGATAATTACAATATTCATTATTTTAGACTCAGGTTTCCACTCCGGCGTTGCACCTGGCTTCATAGGGACAAATGCTGGTGCCTCTTTATATTGGAGTCTTGTTGGCCCATCTCTGCTCAACAATGTTTATGGTTTTGTTTAAAAATTCAGAGGAACTATATTTTAGACAGTAGCCTGTGCCTGACCTTTTTTACCCAGCATCAATTGTGGTGAGGAGAGAAAATGAATCTTTGCCTTTGAATAATAAACTATTTAAAAATAGGGCTTATAATGGCAGCACTGACAGTCATTTATAGCAGCTTCAGTAGGACGAGGATAACACATTTCATGGGACAGAGAAGAGCGACAAGAGAGAAGAGAAAAAGAAAAGAACAATATATATCTCTGAGGTGTTCCCCCAGCAAAACCACTTACTGGTCCTGTTCTTCTGAAGGATGTGAAGTGGCTAGCAAAATATCAAGCAATGGTGCAGAAGATGCTTTTGTCACACCTGAATTTCCCTTTGGGACTTGGATAGGACACCAAAGACAGAACAGATGAAAGAACATAATTCAGTCGGTCTCAGTAGATTTGCTGATGCTTATTTGTGCCAGAACCTTCACCCTCTGAGACCCTCTTCTGTTAGCGCAATGTACACTTTCGTGGAAGCAGGGTAAACTCAGAACATTCACATCATTAAAATAGCTGCACAGGGGCAGCTGTCTCAGCAGGGGTCTAAAAAAGAGCGTAAGAATAGGGCAAGGATTTATGATGCTTTATTGACATCTTCCTGAATTCCTGATGGTTCTAGTCCTTCATTGCTCTAGTTCTCCTGTTGCACTCCCCGTGCACAGGTACTTCTGAGTGCACATCACGATGCTTTACAGGCATTTGCATCTAAATCTTGAATCCGAACAATGAGCCACGTTGGGTAGGATCCCTGCAAACCAAGGTCAAAGCCACTTCGGTCACAAATAGAGATGACTACACAAAGGTTTTAGAGTAAATTCTTAAGCAGGGAATAATTAGAGACATGGAAGTAAATGAAAAATGTGATAAAATGTTAGATAGATTTACCAAAGACACAGACAGTGCCAGACTAACTCAATATCCTTCTTTGATAAGATAATTGATTTTCTAGACAAAGGAAATGCAGTAGATCTAATCTATCTGGGTTTCAGTAAAGCATTTGTTATGGTGCTGCACGAGAAATTATTAGTTTTGTTGGCGAATATGGGGCTTAGCACAGGAACTGTAAGGCAAACAAGGAAACAGCTGAAGGGGAAACAACAGTAGGTTTTAAAGGGAAAAGCGTCAGGTGGAAAGAAGGGTAGTAATGGGAGTCCTAAAGGGGCTTCCTGGAGTCTAATCGGGCTTAAACGTTCATGAATACTCTGTGTACAAAAAGTGTGTATAACATTTGTACCTGTGGGTACAAACCTGGAAAATATTGCAAATGGGAAGAAGGGTTGCAATACTGTAAGAAGAGTTAGATGATTTTGAGAGTTGGAGTAACAGAAACAGGATGGGATCTACTAGTATAGACTGCTATGTCATGTATTTAGGTAGGAGTAGCAATGTTTTTTACTATGATCTGTGGATCTGTCACCTGGAAATGACATAAAAGGAGAAAAAAGTAGATGTAACAATTGATGACAAGATAGCTATGACCCACCAATGTGATGTCGCCATTAAAAAGTCAATGTGGGGTTTGAGTATAGCAGCTGGTGTCATATTACTTGAAACAGAAAAATACTGATGCTGTTGTGCAAGGTCAGATCTCCCGATCTGGTGACCGATGGTCAAGAGGGGTGGATTCAAAGTGGAGCAGTTGTGGAACAGGACAACGTGACTAAGAGAATGGAGAGCTAGTCTTACGAGAAGAATTAGGAAGACCCGGCTTGCACAGCCTGAAAAATTGAAGACTGAGATAACTACGTAGTGCTGTAAACACCAGGAGAGGGCAAAAGCACTTTAACCTAAAGGACAAGGCTGGTACAAGAAAATATTTGTTGGTAAAAGATATTCATAAACACATTCAGCTTAGATTTCAGAGGATGATCTCACTCCACCAGAATAATGAACGTCTGTTAGGAGAAATGTTTTTTAAAAAGCCTGCTAATTTAAAGATGGAAAAGATGGGTAGTGGCAGAGCTGTTTTGGGGAGACTTGAACAGCACATGCCCAAAATATTCAGTCTCCGGCACTGTTTTTTAGTCCCTTTTTAATCAGCACAGAGAAATGAAATCATAAAACAGTATGAATACGGAAACAAACAGCCAGTCTCCTGGTTATGCATTCTATCAGTCCCCTGCTGGTGCCTTGGCTTAGAATTATTTGTGTTCATTCTCAGTGTCTCATATCTTACCAGTTCAAGTCGATTTCTAGCACGTATTTTGGCATTGAAGTCAGATACATTGAGCTCAGACTGAAATACAATATTCACAACTCCCTGATAGCCGTGAGATTTCCTTTAATGTGGATTCCAGAGGTAAATCCTTCACCCCAATGACAGGGATGTATTATTCACCTTTTAAAATGACTTTGCCTTTCATCCAGACCTCAGTGGTCAATCTAAATTGTGTTGCTCCAATAAAATGTAGTTAGCTGATGAGGTCAGAGACATTATTTTTTCTTCCCTAGGCATAGCCTGCAGCCTTAGTTTGTAGTGGGTTAGTTGGCACTGATAGAGTGATCTCTGCATTGGAAAAACAGATTGACATGATGGGCATGAACAGTTTAGCAGGCTGGAGGCAGGGAAGCAGGAGTTTACAAGCAAATTGGTTTCATTTGTTTCGTTTTTGAGAGCAGCAGCAGGGTGCTCCGAAGTTGCATGCTGATGCAGCTGTTTAGCCATTAGTTGAAGAAGAAAAAAGGACAAGACAAAGGAATAATCTTTGAATAGCAACGAAATATTTCAAAATAGGATAAAAAACTTGAAAGGGCATCTTTTTTGAGTGAGGGGACAAGAGGTGAGATTGGCATCAGCCAGATAAAATAGGGATGACTATATAGGGTAGAGTCAGAGAATTCACCCTCTATACTAGTCCATAAAACATCAGTTCAACACCTTGGACTTGGAATCCATTTAGTAGACATGAGGATAATGCAGAGCGAGCAGTGTAAATGCAAAAATAGAGTAAAACCAAGCAGAGTTAAATCAGGATGCTCTGCTGCGAGCTTACACACAGCACGACTGTGAGAGCGATTATACATTGCAGAGCCCTGTAGGGCTCTGTCCCTGCTAGATACATCAACAGATCAAGACACTGCTGTAATGTCAACACAGCTGCGTTTTGGAGCAACTTCAGCCTTTCATGAGGGAAGGCATAAACTTCTCTACTCACAGTCCCTGCTATTAGGAATTTAGAAGTCATTTAAAGATTAGCTGAGATGTTATTTCTATCAAGCACTCTTTAAGCTTGGTCATTAGCAGCAAATTGGCTGTGAATAGTGTCAGAGTACCTTTCATTCTGAAAGACAGCTTGCAGGTGAGGGACTTCCTGAACTAGAGGTGATAACCGTAGAGAATTTTCTCTCCTTATTTATCCAGCCACTTTTTGAACCCATATAAAGATTTAGCATCCACAACATCCGTGACAAGGAGTTCAACAACGTATTGTGTGCAGACTAATCTCCTGATGTATGTTTTGAACTTGCCATCAACTAAATTTATTTGAAAACCCCCATTCTCTTATTGAAAGAGCCAGTGAATGATAATTCCCTGTTTATATTTTCTGCAGTGAAATAACAGCAGAAGGAAACAATCTCTTTTTGTGTCCATAAGTATTTAATTTTGGCCACAACAGACTCTGGCTTTGAGGACATGTCAGACAGTGGGTAACAAATATCCCTTTGCTGCACAGCTGGAACAATGGGATGGCAGAAATTAGGACATCTCGAAGACCCTGTATTTTCCGCTTTTTTTTCCTTCCCTCCATTTCCCGGACTTATTTTGAGACTGGTCTGTCTTACAATGCCCATGTAACTTGCAGGTGTTTCATGTCACCACTATTTCTGACCACATCATTGGCTGAAAATCACATTATGTAGGGAACAAGGCGTATGCATAAGAAATCTATATTTTTAGCTCAAGATGATAATAATAGGCGCTTAAGTTTCACTGATTTGTTGACAATGTCATAACCTGCCTATGAATAGCATCAGAGCATAGTCATAGAAGCATAGCTAACTGAAGTCCATTTTTGTGAAACTACAAGGGAATTTGGCCTCTTGTTTAACAGTATTCACTTAATTTATTACGTTCCAAAGTAACGATCAATAAACAAACAAACAAACCAAAGCTTTTGAGTTTATTCAGCAGAGAAAGAATTATGACATGAAGGATAATGTCTCCCTATTTTATAATACCTCTGGCAATAATATATTGAAATTGTTATGAAACCATGATCATATCAGAGACATTGAGCAAAGAAACAACCACAACAAAACTAAATTTTAAATATATTCCTTCACATGAGAGACAAATCAATCCATTCTCATAAATAATATACAAAAGCCCTCGAATAGCTCAAAATTCAATACACTTATTAGAATGTCACTAGAACCCTGGGAACCATATGCATAAAAGCATAGGTAGAAAGAATGATCCAAGCTCCATCATTTCAAAAATTCCTAGATAAGAAGTGGTCATTAAAGATCCCATTGGATTTTATTGGAGGGAAGGGATTTAACATACTACAGAGACCCCAGTCTTTGCTCTCACGTTGGTCAGCTGTGTTAGTTGAGAGGTTACTAAGTTTTATGCAAGGCAGACAAAATTGGATGAGGATGTGGGCAAGACTGGAGATTAGACTGGAGATTAGTTTATGAGGCTGTTTGGGCAAACAAGATAGTAAATCTTTTGTAGTAATTTATAATATCATTTTTCACTGGTTTGGATAACCTTTGTGTCCTAGCAAGGTCATATATAAAGATATTTTTCTAAACATAGGGCCCTCCTTTTTGTCTTTTTATCTTTCAGACGTGCTTATATCCTGATGCCCAAATATGAAAGTGCTATGGAACAAGTTCTGAGTGTCAAAATTAAGCTGGTGTATGCAAATAAAGGCTGCTGAAATATCAAATCTTTTACTGGTCCTATCTGGAGGACTTTACATACAAAATGGGTTAAATGAAGGTCACACATGGTGCTGTTCAAAGACAGAGCTGTTCCATATTTTTTAACTTCACCGGCCTTGTCTGTGCAGAATTAGTAGCTACCATGCATGCAAGAGATTGACCTGTTCTGATTGCTGTCACAAAGGCCTGACTCTGGTCTCAAACTGGTATAAAACCTTGTCTTTTGGAAGAAGGACTCCACTAAAGTTGCTGGAGACACACGGGTGTCACGTGAGGATAACAGGCCAGCTTCAATGTGCTCAGCCCCAATTTGTAGGTCACCAACACAACACTTGTCCAAAACCTTTATCTGGAGCATGGAAGAACAATAGGTGTCTCTTGGGACAAATATCACTGTAACAGAGATCTCTAAACTGAGCCTTAGAGCTGTTGTAACTTTATCCGTTAAAGAACTGGTGCACCAGAATTTTGCTTCTAGGTTCTTGCCCAATCCTGACCTGATCCTGCTTTGAGCATGGGCATTTCACAGAGGAGTTCTGGTTTTGTTTGGGATGTTTCTTACTTTGCTAGTAAAAATCTGCAAGGGACATTCCTGGTAGTAACTCATCTGTACCGTGATACTGAGCAGTATAAAGAAATACACGTGCATGGCAGGATACATCCCTGTGTCCTCAAAACCCATCATGTGCATGTTTTGCCTGCAAACATCTGCTGTTTGTTGATACTCCAGAAATCCTGAGTCCAGAGACACACAAATTCTTTTGGTTCTTCTTCCTTCCTCACACCCCATCCCTGGTGACTCAATCCACACTAGGCCACCTTGTCCTCCAACCAAGGCTACCTGTGGAGTGAGTATTCTGCCTTTCCTCACCTAAACCTTCTCCAACATTACCTCCCCTCTTGCACAGGCAGAGGAGAGTGAAGGTGTCAGCCAGCCCCACACCAAGAGTGGGACTTTGTGGGGCTGAGAGCGCCACCGAACTGATGGCTCATGTTGTGAATTGTACTGTGTGTTTTTAAATAAACTCAGGGAAAACTGTATCTTATGCTGAGCACATGACTACCATAATAGTTTGTCTCATAACAAGATTGTTAGCCAGAAGGGAGAGCGAAATTGTTGTTTTTTATATGTGTAACTAACCATGCCTGGACAGAAGGGTGCATTTGGCATAATTTGAAACACTGATGTGTCTCAGTGAAAGCTCCCCCTGAAGGCTTTGGGAATACCCCACTTGGTGCAATCTGGGGAGCTGGAACAAACCCTGCATGTTGTGGATGGAAGTTAGAGTAATGAGTGAGTTACTTGAGTATTTTAGGCACGGATAAGCTTGTCTTGACAATGACAAGCATCTCAGGAGCTCAGATTCTGCATCCTGGAGACACTAAAGCAAATGAGATGATTCCTGCTAAGTAGCTACCTTGGGGAGAATTTTCTTATTTTTATTATTTTTAAATAGAAAACTTTTAAATACAGATTCAATAGGACTGAGTAGAGCTAATGCATCAGGAGCACTGAATGCTGATTCTTCATCATAATAAAAATGCTGATATGAATGGGAGAAGGAGCAAACCACACCAGCGTAACTGGACAGCCTATCTGGGTGGTTCGTTTCTATGCTGTGGATTAGAGGTCCTCCTATCTTTGCAGCCCATTTAACCAAGTCCAAACGCTTCCTTTCACTGCCTGCCATCCTAATCTATGTAAACCAGCTCAGTCAGGCATTTTTCATTGAATTAATACATATTAATGGGCAGTAATACATTTGTACTGTTGCATACATTTTCTTGAAGTACAATTTTCCATCTAAAACATTTTATTCACATTGCTGCATGGTAACTGCATCCACAATAATATCTTCAGTGATTATTCATTACAGGAATAATACAGCTGTGCCAAACACTGTATTTTAGTGGCTTTATTTTTTTTTTAAACAGAATATGCGATTATATTTGTAAACTAATCATATTATTGTCATTAACTGAAGAAAATAATTTTCTGCTCAGCTATTGGGAAAAGCAGTGGACAGGTAGAAATCAGGCATCTTTCAGATATGAACAGAAACTCTTTTTTAGAAGAGATATAAAACAGTAGATGCAGGGTTTGGACTAAGCTCGACTCCATTATTTGAAAGTAGAAATTATGAAGCACATGAAATGTAGTAAATACACATAAATGGATGCCAAATGTTATTATAAATTGGGCAAAACTGAAGCTTAGATTAGATGACTGGAAAGTTGTCCAATAGATACATATCTCGCTCACATTGGGGTTTCCATGTACTTACAGACCTGGCAGATATCTCATCGGAGTCTGTGTTTAAACTCAGATAGAATTGGGTATGAATGAGGGACAGTTGCTGCTAACGGTCAAACGGTTGCTCAGTGTAATGCAATGCACGTGGAATAAGTAGAGGTTGGACATTATCGTGTTTCCTTTGAAATATGAATATTATGTAATGGAGACACAAGCAGGTAAAGAAGGTGGTGGAAGTAAGCTTGGCTTCAATTCACACTGAGTGATCTTTTCTCTGGGCTCAGCTTTCTCCTCGTGCCCTGTAAGATGCCCTCACTCCGTCATGGGGTACCCTTGGGAACGCAAAGAGACTGTTCGGCGTGCTTCAGTCAATTTGCCGCCACAGTAGGAAAAACCAGAGATACAAGACACCATGTGGAACAAGATTGATGGGATAATAATGTGTGTCCATCTTTCTCACTGGAAAACTTCAGCATCAATTATTGTGTCAGCTGTAATTGTGTTGTCTGTTGAGGAGAGGCAGACAATGCCATTGTTCTAACGAGCAGGAGACTCTGTCCTTTCCTATCATGATTCAATATCTTTCTGAAGGGAATAAAGGTAACTCTTGAAAACTTAGCCACAACTAAACAGGCAAACCATAATTAGCTGCAGCAAAATAATTAGCAACATAAATACCTTCAGGCAATAAACAATTCCAGTTACTCTTATGGAGGCAATTTGACCTCACTTAGTGTCTATTATCCATAACTTTCTAGAGTCTTATTGATACTACAGTGCCAAGACCTGTGGGATCTGCCAAAGTTTGTTTCCATCACTTACCAAGGAAACAGCAGTTCTACAGTTGCTTAGGAGATTAATTAACTTGTCAAATAATTAGGTAGACAGCCTGTAATGGAGGCTCCCATTTCATAACTGATTTATCACTTCAGAAGTTTCCCAGATTTAGCTTCTGTACGTGAAGACTTCCATACCAAGAGAAAAATATTAAGATATGGCTGAGTTGAGCGTAGCTTTGTGTACATTTAACTTACCCGTCCAGGATTTTTTCTGATTTTGCCCTGGGTTTGTGAGGAATGTGGTAGTGATGCAATAAACCCCACACAAATTTCATTGGAATAACAAACTGCAAGCAATAAGTGAACTTTTAGGGCTGGATGACTGTTTGCATTTTGGTGGTAGCAGATTAGCATTGACTGAACGACGAGATCAGATTTTGAAGATGAGCTGCTGCTGCTGCAGTGAGTGTTAAAGTGATTTGGTCATCCGCTGGTCTAATAATCAGCTCATGATTTTTGGCAGACCTGGGTTCAGCTACCTCCTCTGCTGTGCAGCTACCTCACTTTCTGGTGTGATACTGGTCAAGTCTTGCAGGACTGTGAGAGGTCCTGCATATAAGAACCACATTCAGAAGAGCTTAGCTGCCACTGTAGCACTTAAAGGCAGATTTTCCAGTTTGTTTCCACATCCAAAAGGCTGGAATTTTCTGGGAAGATAGTATTGACTGAGGATATTGGGCTGTTTGGAAAACCATTGGTCCTTCATCATGTTGTACCTCATCTGTGAAATAGGGATAAATAGGATTGCCCAGCAGCCTAAGGGAGGGGCGTCTTGTGGGAGATGGTGAAGTGTTCGGTGATGAGCTAAGTACTGAGTGAATTACACTTTTTATGTACACTAGCTCATACTTGTTTCCCTTGAAAGCATTTGTGATACTTAAAGGGCTTCTTGGGACTTTGTAGCACTGAATCTTCAAAGTTTCACTGGTGTATTAGTTACTTGAGATGGAAGACAGTAAATGGGAGGCAGTAAATAGAAATACCACGCACCATTCACCTTGCCTCTGAGCACAGAACTTCATGTGAAAGTGTGACAGACAGGACCGTGAAGGCTGGCTCTGCTGGTAAGATAAGCTCATTTTCATTGATTTTGTTAGCGGAATATGTATTACTTATATGAATATGCTGACATTTTGTTGGAGCACATGTGAAAAATCCTGTCTATTTGCCTGCCAAAGACCTTCCCAGGAAAACAGTTGTGCTAACCTGTTTAAAGAAAGCATCCACCAGGATATTGTAATCCTGAGTGAACAGAAAAATACATCAAGGTATAAATCTGAGACCGGATTTTGAGTCTGCATGTCTTCTTAGGGGACATTGTTCTGGGCCAGTTTATTCCAGCCTCTAGTTAACATGAATAATTGTTTTGTTTCAGGCTAGAAACTCTCGACTATCAATAAAATGTAGTTGGTGTAGTCAGCCTCCTGTGGGGTACTTAATGATCCATAAAACTGTTTAAAAGGAAGCTGCCAACCTGATTTTGGCCCAACCTGTGACTTTAGTTTTGATGTATCTATATTATACACATGCACATTTACATTTTTTGGCTGCAAAGTTGAAACTTCAGAAAGTGTAGGATTGTCTGTGCAAAATTCATTTGCCTCTTCTATGCACCTGGAATTGTATATCATATTTCACGACATGATCGCAACTGTAACTTTCAAATCACCAGGGTCCTGTGATCCTTCTCCCAAAGCGCTGGGAGACAGGACAGCTTCATTATGGAAATGATGGAAAGGTGGACAGGGCAATGAAAATTACTTGAGAAGAAGCCTCCACCTTCAGTGCCTCAACAGATGTGCACATGCTTACTTAAAAACATTGCTACCACCTCGCTTGCCTGGCTGCAGTGCATGCATACATGCATCTTCTTACATCCAGACTCACTGAGGAACATGTGGCCAATACAATTCATGATTGCATCATGCAGCTGTAAAACTCCAGCGCGTTTGAGCAGTCAGACGTGCATGAGGAGCACGGCTAGGAGCTTGCAGACAGTTGAGACCTTTCTGCCTCAGATGTGGCAAATGGTATGGCAACACAAACTAACTTGAGAGCATCCATTTGCCTTGTCTTTGGCCTTGCTTCACCTAGCTTTGAATGTTCTCCGCTGAGCAGATCAGGATGGGAACTGACAATGCAGATTGCTATCACCCTGTTGCTTCCCCCCCCCTCACTTTAGACTAGTGCATCTCACTTGAAATTGTTTGCTGTCATAGTCAATCACTTTAATTAGCCCTGATGAAGTGGCAGGAGCCAAGTGAAGCCTGGTGGCTCTTGCTCTCCTTATGTTTGTGTTTCTTGCCATGTATACTTGCTGGCAGAATTTTAAACCTGGCTAATTGCTCTTTGTGGTGTCTAGACATCTTGAGCGAGTGCTTCTTTCCTTTCCTACTGGTGCTTATAATTTACATTTGCATGTTCCCCCCATTCACCCTGCACAATCTCCAGATAGATACATCACACAGCACTTCACGCTCAAAAAAAGAACAAAGGCAAGCTTGGAGGAGTTTGGAAATTGCACCATAATGATCAGCCATGATGTCCCAGCTTCTCCAGTTACTGATGGATCCTTGTACCAGTTTTGCATCATTTGTGTCAGCAAGGGCTCCTTGCATCAGACTCTGATCCTTGCCTCCCAGTCTCCCAAGGAAGATAAATCACAGACCTTTCACTGCAGATCCAAATAAACGGTATCAACTCATTGCCCGCTTGCTGTTATTTTTCTGTCACAGTGAAAGAGCTCCAATGGTGAGGAAAGTATACTTCTTCTTTTAGAGAAGCCATCACATCATGTGAATGTAGGTGTTTGTTACTAATAATGAGAGGGACAAATGCCCTAGACTAAATAGTCAAGGCGGGATTGTGTGAAGAGAGACACCTGTAGACATAGAGCTGTGAGAATTGCACGGGCACATCAGTGGAAGAGCTTGTAACAGAAAGGAGATCTGCTGGCTCTCACCTCAGCGTTTGACCCCCCCTAAGAGGTATCACGTAAGAGTGTTACACAGAGTACTGAGTTCAAGCTCACAACCAGCAACTCTGACATGTCATTTGTCCTGGTTTCAGCTGGGATAGAGTTAATTTTCTTCCTAGTAGCTGGTACAGTGCTGCGTTTTGGATTTAGCATGAGAATAATGTTGATAAGACACCGATGTTTTAGTTGCTGCTAAGCAGTGCTTACACTAGTCAAGGACTTTCCAGCTTCTCCTGCCCTGCCAGCGAGAAGCTGGGAGGGGGCACAGCCAGGACAGCTGACCCAAACTGGCCAAAGGGCTGTTCCATACCATATGGCGTCATGCTCAGTATATAAACTGGGGGGGAGTTGGCCAGGGGGTGGTGACCGCTGCTCGGGAACTGGCTGGGCATTGGCTGGCAGATGGTGAGCAATTGTGTTGTGTATCACTTGGTTTGTGTATTCTTTTATCATCATCATTATTATTATTTTCCCTTCCTTTCCTGTCCTATTAAACTGTCTTTATCTCAACCCCTGAATTTTACTTGTTTTTTTTCCCGATTCTCTCCCCCATCCCACTGGGTGGGGGGGAGTGAGTGAATGGCTGTGTGGTGTTTAGCTGCCTGCCAGGTTAAACAACAACATACTGCACCCTAAAAGAGCACCTGGAGTTGTCCAGCTACGCCCAACCTTCCCTACTCCTTCACCGGCAGTCTGCTCAGCTCCTCTGACAGCACGCAGTGGAGCACAGCCATGGCCCAGGGTATCGCAGGATCCATCCTTTCCCCTTCAGCTGACTCTCATTTGCTGCCTCCACTCGTGTAGAGCATGCAAGGTTTTGTAAGTGGTATTAGAAAGCAAAATCCCCCTTCTAATTTGTCCTTCAAGAGAAGAAGCACAAAGAAGCCAGATGCCCAGCATATGACTTCGGTAGGTATTAGTCTAAGACAGAACAGACGATCATCTGGGAAGAAATCATCCCGTTGTTAATAGATCCTTTAGGAATATTAGCAGACTGCTATAGCTTATGTTAGTCTCTTGAAGCTCAGCTGCTTTTTTCCTCTGTACGTGTTCCGTATTTACCCTTCTCTTTCTCTGCTTATAGGTAAAGCCATCATTCAGATCCTCTTCATCTGCCACTCCATTTCAGCAATTTTCCCCAACTGATGTTTCAATGATACTCCTCTTTCCTCAGTTTAGTCTATAGGAAATGTAGTATTAATAGACTAATATCTAATATCCAGTTCTAAACCAAGGGGAGGGAAGATGGCTTATTTCCATGGGACCAAAAATAACCTGAAATCACTGCAATTCAATTCCGTGCCTGCTTTGTGTCCGCTTGGGAAAATTTGGCCCATGGCAATTAGGAAGAGAACTTGACAAACTAACTTTTGTGTATGAGCTGATTAGAATCTGTGGAGATGCTTCTGCAGGTGAAATGCTGCTTTGCTCCTATCACGGTCGCTGTCTCAAAATTCACCAAGCCCAGCATAATAATTAGATTAATCACCCTGAAACCCTGGCAGGATGCCACACATCATGAAGCCATAGTCTGCCACAAAGTGATTATTCAAACCTCCCCCCTCCAGAGAGGACAGTACATAGCCGTACCTGGGCAGAGGTTCAGGTCAGAGCTGAGAAGTTGTGTAACGTGTCTTCCATGAACTCCGCTGTGAAACGACTGTATTTGAAGCTAGCAAGTTAAGGCAGTTACGACTTTTGACACTGAACCAAAAATAGATACATGTGTTGATGTGACAACCTTTGAGTCCTGTGACGAATGAACACTATTTTTTTGCTGAAAAGTGTTCCTTGTTTTCAAGCAGCTCTGCTAGTTGAAAAAGGACAATGTGTATGTGCTGTCCTGAAAACATTCAGAAAAAACATTTCAGAATGACAATGCACACCCATGAACATGTGTCTTTAAACCCCCAAATCCAATATACAAGGCAGGAATACTTCCAGGGAAGTGCATCTTCTTGACTAATTTCTAAAGCAATGGCTCTGAAAATAGCAGATGCTTTCTTCTTACTCCTTGCTTACCTCCCCTTGTCACCCTTAGTAGGACTGGCATTCACTCATGAAATGCCAGATCCGAAACAAATGCTGGTACTGATTTACAAATACCTCCCCATTAAACACTCCGCGTAATGACTGCGGAAGACAATGGGCCCTGGGTGACTCTCTTCTTCTCACAACAGTTCATGGGCTTCACTGCAATTATTTCCAAAGATAATTGTAAAGATAACACCGTTTAAAATATCTAATGTTTTATTCAATATTTCGGTGAGTTTCAATTACTTCCAATTACAATTCAACAGCTTTCTATTTAAAACAATTATTGTCCTTTATAACCTGTTTCAAGTCAAATAAATTGTTTGCCTTTATTCATCATTGGTTTCTTCTATAGGTATTCATTCTAGGTCTCCCTTTGGTTTTCCAGTTCCCCATTAACTTGTGTAGCCTTTCATTAACCCATTACGTGCCCTCCGACTCTACAACACAATCAAGTCTCTGACAAAAGCTGTCAGTGCAGCCCCTGAGACAATCACAATCAATTAAACTCATTAAAAATCAATATGATTCAATCATAGGCAACAAGATACAATTGTGGTTGACTGAACAGTGCTGGGGTACTTGGAGCTAAGCAAGGCCACTGGGGTGAGGAGGAGCTCCATCTCTAGAAAATGAGGGTGTCACCATGAGCAGTGATTTCTTACGTGAATATGAGCACAAGGCAAGCGAGGGGAATATTGCTACAGTCCATCTTAAAATGGGAATACTGTGGGGTAAGACCGTTGCTTGGTTCATTGGCTTTGTGGGGAAATAGTGCTTGAAAGGAAAGAGTCTCCCTAAGACGTGCTTGCAGTGATGTTAGCCTATACATTATTTTCTTATTTCTTTGTAACATAAAATATAATCGTGCCCTGATAACAGGAACTGGTTTTCCTGCGATTTTGAAAAAAAAAAATGTTTGCTCATAAAACTATTTGAATCTATGAAAAATACCTCCCTTTCAATATGGGAAGAAACCCTTCATTGCAAATTGTTGTCTCCTTGCAGTTCTTTGAAGGTGAGAGTTCCCAGTTCAATAGCTTTACATAACTGTGAGAGCTAGTGGGAAATAAAAAAGTTTATTTTTGTGTAGATGTAGAACAGAGGCACTTCGTCCTTCAGTTCACTCAATTTCTTTTTTTTTCTTGATGAAAACTTGCCACATTTAAAACAAAGTATTTTGGTTTTTAAAAAAGAATCACTGTATTTCCCAAGAGAAAAAAATACACCAATCTTTCAATTAAAAACCACAATTTTAAAAATCTTCTTTTCCTAGTGGGATATTGCTAAAAATGAAAGCATGTGTTCTTTTGTTTGGATTTTTTGCCACAATGTTTTCATTTAAGTAGGATTATTTTTCCACAAAAAAAAAAAAGGAAATACACATTAGACTAAAAACATCCATCAAGCTTAAAAAATTTCATTTGGGATTTTTCTTTGGAAATGGAAAATTAGAGGAAATCAAAATAGGTCAGGAAAAGATTTCCATTTAGCCAAAACAGTACTTTTGAGTTAATTTATTCTCAATCAAAACATTTCACTCGTCTCTAATTGCTGGTCTGAAGTCACCCGGCAGCATTCAGAAGGAGATGATTTAGATGCTCCCATGGGTTCCCATGAATTGGAAAAATAATCAGTCAATCATCTTCCTGCTCTCACAGTTCGCTGTTGTTGAGTAATTCTCAAGATCATACTATCCTCTTGCCGAAACACTTTGTCTGGCTTATATTTTTACCTAGCAACGATGACTGCAGTATCTACAGCCCCAATCCAGCAAAGCACTTTACACATATTCTTCAGTTAACATAGTCTCCTTGATGTTAATGAGGTATTCATGTACTTAAAGTTAAGCCCAAGCTTAAGTGATTTGTTGGACGGAGTCCTAAGCCCTGGAAAGGCGAGGTGCTGAGATTTGGTTTGTGGAAGTGTCCGCAGCTTTTAAAGAAGTGTGGCTTGGCGGCTGTCAAAAGTTGTATTGATTCAAGTAAATCTGTTTAGAAATTGATGAAGATCCACTTAAACATCTTCCTTTCAAGGCTGCTTTTTAAGTTGCCTTAATGCTCATTCAATGAGAGGTGCTCTCCAAGCAGTTTAAGAGTGGGGCATGCTCTGACTGACCAAGCTCAGTTCGTGAATGATTTCCTGAGCTCCTGTAGGCATCTGCAATGAGCAACAGCTTGTGCTAAAAAGTGTGAGATTTGTCCCTGGGCACCCATAAGTAATCACCTTGCTGAAGAGGAGGTCTGAACAAGCAAAGTCAACTTTCTGAAGTTTTATATAAATTATATACTTTATAGCCATTTTTTACATCAAAGCGATCAACCTATTGTGATCAAGGCTCCATTTCAAGTGATATAACCTGGAAATTACTGCAATGTACTCTGCTCTAGTATTACTTACATTAAAAAAAAACCCCCACCATTATGCATAGTTGGAGGGCCAAGAAGGTTCTTCCCACCTTCTTGCACTTTGTAACCTTGTGGATCGCTCTGAAAAGTAGCAGGAGACATCAGTCAGCTATAGAGTGCAGTGCAGTGATATACCTGTCCCTAGGGGTTGCCAGAAAACCCCACGTCTTCCCCACAAAGGAGGAAAAAAAATCATATTACTTGAAAGTCACCAATCATTTCCTGCAGACCTTACACAAAAAATGTATTTGAAATGTCAATTCAAAATGTTTCAGAGACAGGTTTTCCTGACTGGCAAAAGGAGACTCATTACTGACAGTGCTATAGGGAAAAAATGTCTGCTGGAAAACATCAGCCAATACCCTTGCCTTGGTCTGGGAAGCAGATAATGCAAAAGGATTGTGTGATTTGATGCAGGTCCACCGTTGGGCCAAGCATATTACAGGCTTGGTTGATATGAGTAAAGTACATTTAATCCAGGCCCAATTCTCACCTGTTGCACCTAACATATGCTTCAGCCGCTCGGATTTGGGTGGGTTTTGGTACAGGTACAACAGGTTGCCACGTGCTCTCAGTTGATCCTGACAAAAGCCAATCTGTGAGTGACTTATTCACAGTGACAGTACATTTTACTGCTTGCATATTAATCCCTTCTCTCTACAGAAATAAGTGATGAAATATCAATGTATTCAATCTCTAATTCATTGATTTCAGAATTAAAGTCTTTCTATTTTATCTCTGTATCTGATCACAGCCATCCAGACACAAGGGACAGGGATAAGAAATCCATAAGTACCAGCGTGTGGCTAAAGAACGGCTATTCAAGATAATGCACAAACAGTAAAGCAAGAACAGACTGAAGTCAATATGCCCCAACATATTTTAATTGCGTCTTAATAAGGGGATAATTTTGAGACACTTCCTAACTCAATTGTCTTCTGCTTTGTCCATTCGTTCTTCTACAAATCCTCTTCTCCTGGTTCAGGATGGAGTGGGGAAAGGTGTTGGAGCACACCAGTGCCTCTTGCTGATGCTGGCTGGGCTCAGGAGTTGGACATTGGAGTCCATCGATCAGACGGGTCCCAGTCTATTCCCATGCCTCTGGCTTAGCCCAATAGGGAGGCTGTGCTGACGCCTTCCTCTCTCCTCTACCATCGCTGCTGCTCTGCTGAGGGGTGAGAAGGTGCATTTCAGCCCCTCTCATCATGGTTCAGTCTGACCCCCCCTCACAGCTCTGCCACCCCATCCCTGTGCAAAGCCCAGCATACCTGGAGCAATCCATGCCGCTCCATCACCGAGCCTCATCCCCCTCCTGCAGCCCTCTTCCCAGCTTGGGTAGCCAAGATGACTTGGGCTGCTGCCTATCGGATCTGCCCACACACCAGCTCTCTCCTCAACCCTGCTCAATGCCGATCAGTTCCTTCCCGAAATCTGCCTGCCTGCCTGGCCCCACTGGGAGCATCCCGATACACAGCCGCTTATGGTTTACGTTAGCAATGGGGACAGATAGTCAGGGTCTGTTCACCTGAGGTAGGGCTGCTGCTGAGGTGAAGTGATTAAAGTATTAACTGCTGGAATAGCTGTCCATCCTACTCATCTCCATCAAAAGCAATTAATATGGATTATATATATTTTGCGAGAAGAGTATCTCTCCTTTCAAACCTTGGAGGAACTCCAGGGAGGATTAGGTGGAAGACTGAATGAGCTAATTTGCATAAATTAGGTAAAATTTGAATAGTAATTTGCATTCAGAAAGGCTCTCTTTGACTCTTCATGATATATTGATGCCATCTGGAGAACCTAACTATGAACCAGACATTTGTTGGATTGATTTTCCCCAGGCTGTTCCCACAAACTTTGCGGGTATGTTCAGAAATATTCCCCTCTCCTCCTATCGCTTGCAGCAGGGTTAAAGACCTTTTTATATGATTCTTTTTTATTCAACAGAAGACAATTCAGATAGCTTAAGGAGAAATAGATGGTACGTTGAAAATACTCTAATTGCTGTTCTTCACCTGAAGCAAATGCTCCCACAGAGCGCTATGTCGAACACCCATGTTAACATGGCAGCAGGGGACCAGGGTAAGGAAATGGTCAGGCTGGAGTTTCACACAATTTTTCTTTTCTCAGCTTATGCCATTTCTTTGGGAACCTTATGAGTTTCTTTTTATCTCTTTTCGAGTTAACATAGCTTTTCCTTGCATTATACTATTTTCAGTCCCACTCCTTCCTTTATCAGGCAAGGAGACGTCCTGTGTGCTACTGGATTTCTAACCCAGTCACAGGGAGCTTGCTGCACCCTGCCCAACTCCGTTACATGCCGGAGCCAGCCATATCGCAGTGACAGTCCCCAGCACCTCCAGCAGAATGTGTTAGCTGACTGCCACCCTCTTTCTCTGGTGGAGTTTAGTGGATCACCCCCTTTTTACAAAGGCAGGAACTGAGGCAATTTGCCACAGGCATCCTTAAGTCTCCAGGGCTCATAAATACTCGTAATAGACTTGTTGCTGCCTCTTGGAGCTGCTGCTGCAGCCATCACTAAATACCTCTATGGGTGCTTAAACAAGTGGTCTGCAGGCTCTCCTCCCGGAGCCGGTACTGTTGCTGAGGCTCACAGTAATGACCTGCTGAGCCTCAGCATCACTGCTTTACACAGGCAAAATCATCTGGCTGGAGCTAGACCAGGCAAAGATAACACAGACGGGGCATTCGTGGAAGAATGAGAGTTAATGGCGTAAAGACCTTACATGCCCCAAGGTTTTAGGGCAAAGAGACAAAGACAAAGGGTCAGAGAAGTTCAAGATGCCAGAAATGAGCAGAAAACCTCTTTAGATGTAACCTTTTTAAAGCAAGATGGCCAAGGAAGCTGGCATCAGGTTTTGAATGTGATTTATAGTATTCTTATACAATCAGAATTGCTACCAACCTCTGAAAAACAATTATTTCCACAGCTCTTCTCAAGATGAATGTGTCTGAGCTAAGAGACGAACACGAACTGGGGCATGAGTCACTTGCTCATGCAATTGCCAAGTTCACAGATTGAACTCTGTGACAAGTCAAGTCTGTATCAGCTGCCCATGCTTGAGAGGCTGGATTTGAAATATCCGAGATGAACAGCATTTAACCAAAACTGACAAAACTGGGCTAAAGGTAATAAGATAAGATTCATTCCAAATAAACACCTTCAAAGAGTATTTTAATTGTTAAAAAGATGGATAAGGGTTTGGTGATCATTTGGTAATTGCACAAAAATAAATTTATATTATATATCCTGGAATAAAATTCTGAGAGCTCTGGAAAGCTCTCTTAGAGCTGCAGAATTAGAGGTAATTTCTGTGTGACCTGAAGGCTGAGATGGTATCAAAAATATCTAAGAAGTTTCAGACTTTAAAATCCCTGATTGTGCCTAACTCCTTTAGGCCATTCTTTTTCCTTTTGAGAAAACCAGCAATAACTTTTTATGCAACTTTGTATGTGTTATATAAACTTTTTCTAGTAAATGGCAAGATGACAATTTTCAGATTAAATGTTTTTTCTGTTGGCGAATGTCAGTAGGTCAATACAAACTGTTTGTACAGGAGCTCAGTTTAAATTAATTTCCCTATTTGGAGAAACCATAATTTTCTTAAATGGCAAAACCATCTTATTTCCTCATTTTCAACAGCTAAGTTAATTATGTTTTTATTTCAGAAAGCTCACCACCATCGAAATGAAATATTTTCGAGGTATCTAAATGAATTGTGCATTGATCTGATCTGTACTTTTTTCAGACTATTGGTTCACAAACACTGATGAATCCAGAATGGGGAAAATAATTTCAAAATCTTACAAATTCCTACAGACAGAAAAAGCATTTCCTTCACTGATCTAATAACAAATAGCAATAATAATGAATGTCATAATTACAGTGATCATGAGGATAGTTATTGTCAATTTAAATCAAACCTCTCCCAGAAAACAGGAGGAGGTGGGAAGGAGTGAGGTGGGTGGATGATGGCTTAGAAGGATGGTTATTGATCGAGTTGTTCATGGTGGATTAACTCAGGAAGGGAGAGTTAGATTTATTTTAGCTTTATCTGTGAAGAGACATTGAATATTTGTTTAATTTTATTGCATATGTACAGTATAACTCGATGATTACACACAATTTATACAAAAAACATACTAAAGCAATTAAACACTCATTACATTAGTTTTTCTGGCTCAGGAGGAGGACCAGATACTTCTTTGGAGTCTCCTCCAGCCCTGTCTTCAATGCTTCCCTACCCCATAGGCCAATCCTTACAAAACTGGCCCTTACTGGGCTGGGCTCAGAGCTACCTGGGCAGTAACAGGAATCTCCATTGAGATCCATTTTGAGTCCAAAGAGCATTTGGGTAGATGGTTCAGCCAGGCAAAATAAGAAGCTCTCCTAGACTGTCTCTAGACTCTAGGACAAGTTGTATGCAAGTGTTTTTCAACCTTTTTCAATTTGCTGTCCTCTCAAACCTACTTGCTTTCCACGTGTAAGCCCTATCCAGCAATTCTGAGCCTATTGCCAATACCTTTATAGTTCTGCAAGATTTATAGCTGCCCACTACAAATCCTTCAGAAATAACTCACAGACCCCCAGGCATCCTTGGGTCAGTGGGTTGAAAACCACTGGTTTGCACCAAAGGACTCCCAAAGAAGTCCTGCAGAAGGGTGGTGTAGCATCCTGAATGTGCTGAAACTAATGGGACAGGCACAAATCTCAGCTAGAGATAATGGAGTGGAGAAGTATTCATGGCTTTAAAACTGCCCACTTGGGTACTGGTAGCAACGCAGCTCTGCTTGACCTAATTTACTTTATTCTCAGGCAGATCTTACAGCTCTGTGCTGCTGCTCGGTACCGTGGCACTGCCAGAACGAGGCAGTTTAAAGCCAGCATGCGACCCAGAGACCTCTGCCGCACTGCGGGCGCCGGCTATCAGGGTGAGGAGGGCGGCGCAGGCATACCGAGCATCAGGGCTGAGCCAATGCTTTCCTTGCAGTCCTGGAGGCCTGTTCTATGCGTTTTGGCGCAGGAGGCTTCGGAACTCCCTGCCAAGAAAAATCATTGACTTCTTTGTCTGGGATAGCACTGAAAAGTCCCAACTCTGATTAAAGTTGGCTTGTTTGCTTGCCTTCTCTGTAGTTACATGTGGGTATAGGATTCGCCTACGTCTGCTACACTTTTCTCCCTGGAGAAAACATTTCAGCGGTACAGAGAGGAGCCTAATCAAGTATTAAAACCAAAGTGAATTGCACTTGCTGTAGAATCAGGGGTAAATTATTAGTGCAATGATAGAGCCCCTCTCCTGTTTTAATCCATTTTAATCTCATTGTTGAGTTAATAAAACCTATTGGTTTACTAAATCAATGTAGGGTGTGATTCATTATTATGCGCGCTGGTACACAGATCCTAACGCAAACTCTCTCTGCTATAGTCTGGAGCATTACTGATCCAATGGAAGTTGGCTCCAGGGAAAAATTACCTCTTACCAGTTGTCATAGAAAGATACTCGCTATGGTAAATTTTTGCTTGTGTGAGACAGAGGTTTTATTTGACTTTGTTGATGCTGACTGCACTTGAAACATTTTTACAAATGATTTAATCTGCAAACAGAAAAGAAACCTCCCTTTGTTTGAGTTCATATTGGATTCATTTGTGACCATTAAGCAAAACAGCTATGTCCTATAATGAAGAGGGATTAGTAGGGAAACAAATATATTTGTTAGTTTTATTCTTCCCCCTGCATTTGTTAGAACAAGCCTGCGTTTCCAGTTTGCATTTCATTTTTTTTATGGCAGGCTGCTGGAGTTGAGACATAAGTTAAAAAGATAAATTTATATAAACTCTGAATTTTTGTTCTTTTTCTGTCTCAGATCATATCTTTCTTGCCGACTGTCTTCATTTAGGAGGGTCAATCTATATTTTACTAGAGAAACAGACATCATTTTTTCATGCTGTTCCTCCCAATAGCTCTCTGAAAATGATGAAGTTCTATGAACTTAAAAAGTATCTCTCTATTTATAGCTTTGCAGATATCAGAGACTTGACAGAACCTTTTTCTTCTTTAAAATCCCTTTTTAGTTTTTATTTTTTATTTTTAATTCTTGTAAAAGCACTTGGAAAAGCTTGAATCAGAAAGTGCTGGTCTCTTCGGAGGTGTACACTGGTTTTCCTGATCAATAAAAAGCATCCAATCTGTCACACCCCATATAAATCTGTGCTATATGCAGCCACAAGTCCCTGCAAATAAGAATACATCCCAGGGTATACAAAACCAGGACTCCCAAGGACTTCATGACAGCTGTGAAGGACTCCAGGCTCTGACACATGATCAAGCAAGAGCAACTTTACAAGTTACCAAACATCAGAAAAGCTGAGGTAGCAGTCTGGGCACACGTTCTTGGCTTGTGACAAAGATATAATAATGCAATTTAACTTAGCTGACAGTGAAACAAAGTGAAGCTACATCATATTATTTTGCATTAGCTCCAGGCAAAGAGCATATGTATGGACAGGTACGTCCGCTCCGCTGATGTGCAATAACATATTAAGCCTCCATGACCTGATGTTTTATCCAAACCCTCAGATCTTCTTGCTTCAAATATCTCAAGCTTTTACCACAGCAGCCAAAGGGGATTCTTCAGCCAAGGTTGATCAGGGAAAGGCAGCAGTGGAACACCACCCCCTGTGCAGACTAATATAATGCGAACAGATTGCACTGAGCTAATATGGGTTGAGGGAAATAGGGATGGCCACTTAAACTGCCATCTGGCAATGGGAAGATGATGGAACTGGGAAGGCGAGGGCTGATATTTGCTCTCTGTATTATTTATAGAATACCAAATGAAAGAACAAGGCAGGCACGCATGCGAACGTCTAGTTGGTTGATGTTATGGTTGGCTCCTTATTGATTCCCTCATTTGTCCTGTTCCTTCCTATTATTTTCTCCAGGCTGGGATTATACCTGGATGACATATTTTCTTCTAAAGTTGCCTGCTGAATGGCACACGAAGGTGGTGTTCTCTGCAGCACCTTCTGGCACTACTGCAACACGATTACCAGGAGGTGGGGGAGAGCCACATGCAGTGTGACCTGCCTGGCTCAGCAAGCGGGTTCATGGGAGAAAAGAAGTAGGCAAGGAAGACAAGAACAGAGCTCCCACCTGGAAGAAACAGAATACAGGTAACTTCCCTCATCTACTTGTTGCATTGGCATATCTTGGAGCTCTGAAGTTCTAGTGATGGATTAAATACAGCAGAACAGGGTCAGCAAACTCTTCCTGTAAAATTCATCGCTCAGTTCAACAACAGCTGTGGAGGGCAGTCGAGCTTCTAGGATGTAGTGGTCCTTCCTCCCAAGACACCCTGTGTGCTGGGGTAGACTGGAGAGGAGGTTTTTCCCAGCATCCATCCCTCTTGCTACCTTTCCTTTCTCAGTTTCCTTCTTGGATCATGGGTTTCAAATCAGTTGCTTTTTTACAGCAACTGACCTGGCAAGAACTGCATCAGTAAGAAAGATCTGCTGACTGAAATTCCAGCTACAAATCACTGTCAGACTTCAGAGATGTCTTTTCTACTACGGAGCTGGAGTAGATATGTATGTACGTAGGCCCACCAAAAGAATCTATTCCTCTAGTCTGTGGAGTATTTTCAGTTCTTGACCCAGGGTTATATCTGTGCACAGAGAGAAGAACAGGAAAGGAGGGGGAGCAGGAGACAGAAAGAAAAAATTAGGACAGTAGTACCTATGCTCACTGGTACAGATATAAATATGAATTCAGTTATTCTGCTGAGAGTAGAAGTGATAGGCAGGATCTAGGGGAGTATGGCAGTGGGGGGCTGCTGAGGTTCCCCTGATTTTACACACTCAGGTGAAATAATCATAAAAAAGCCTATATGGAAAGGTCTGATCATTCTGGTGTGTCTCTGCTACTCCCAGTGCAAAGCTCCTTCCTTGTGCACATGTGTATGGACATGCCCATGTACCCTCCAGATTAGATTTATCTTAAAATAAATCCCCTGGTGACTCCTGCAGCACAATCTCAGCTGGCAGCCGCTCTCGGCTGGCCGTGGCTGAATGCCATGTGGGTTACGCTTTCTTGTTCCCAACACAGGGCAGATCCAGCAGGGAAGAGACACAAACCCTGTTTTGTGTCAGGGCCAGGAAAAAATCTTCATGCATAGAGCTCGTAGGCAGACAACTCAAATCGCTGGCACAGAACTAAACTCTGGGGTCCTCATAACACCTGGAGGATTGTTCTTCTTAACCTACTTGCATTTTATTTTATTCGTCTCTTATTTCCGCCTCTGCCACTCGAACCGCTAAGTTACAAATCTGTCTAGTAGAAGAATCTCTGCTCTGTCAAATGGCCTCCCTGGGCTTTAGAACTCCATTAATTAGCATCTTTTAAATGGTTGGGTAATATTCATTTCTTCTTTTTGAAACCATTTCCCCAAGCCCTAATTTTAATAAAGCTGGTACTCATGAACATTTCAATATTAAAGCCCTTGGTTACAGAAAGACGAAAGAAGCATTTTAAAAGACAGCCGAGCAAGGATTACTTAAATGGCTGACATAATTTTGTGTGTCTGTGTGCGTGTGTGAATGTGCAGCACCTCTGAGATAAAACATTGTCTTAAAGGCGTTTCTGTGTCAGTGTGTATAAGGTTAGAATAACTGTAATTTGGGAGGCGGTTGTGTCTGTCAGGATAGTAACAACATCAGGGGCCCTGGGGAAATGTAGTACGATGCAATATGTTTAAGTGTGGATGACAATTTGTTTCAAAACACACCAGAAAGGGCTGTGTTTGCTTTGTATAGTTGCATGCACTGTTTCAGGTGTCAAAGGTGAACTGAAAGTTGCCATATACTTAAAGATCTTGTCCTGGGAAGGTTGTTCTGTCTTGTTTATTGAGAGTATAGAATTGGGGTTTCTTCACTCAAATTTTATAACCCCACCAGCTGGGGCTGATGGTAGCAAAGGCAGAAGCACTGTGCCTGATTTTGTGCAAAGCACTTATCTGATGGGGATGATGCTACTAAAATCAGGTAGGTATATATATATATATTTTTTTTTTGCATTGTCATTAAAGACCTCCAGTTCAGCAGGGTATCACTAGCAGGGATTTCCCCACCTTGCCGGCAAGGTTCAGCTTTGCCCCGGAGGAACCAGAGGGCAGCCTGGACTGCGTTACCCTTTCTGCTTTCTCCTGAGGCTGCCAGCAGAGGTGTCAGACCGACGATGGTTTTTGTTATGTTGATACATCTTGTCAGCTCTGGACAGGGCACAGACTCTGATTCATATCTCACAGGCTAGCGGATCAGATGGCAATGATTTCTGTCTTATCACAAATCTAAGGCTCGGGGATCAGTGAGGTATAAGTATTTCTTCAGATACTTCAGCCTGCCTGGGCAAGATTTACAGCAGTTTCCTTGCTGAAAGGCTTTATACACTATCAAACCTCTCCTAAGTTGGAGAGCTGCCTATCAATGGACGGTTGTTTGCTCAGAAAGCAGTTGTTTTCCCACTAGATGTAACGGCACAGCCATGATTTGTAGCTGTTGTAAAATGATGATAATCTGTTATTCACAGCCCACCAAAGGTGGTCACGGGGTTTTGCTGAGCTGTGCCCACTACCCAAGCTAATATAATATCTTAAAAATAGACTGGAAAATTGGTTCTTCTTTTAATTCACCTGCCATGCCCCGATCTTGCTGTCCTCTCTGCTGTGGCCATTGCTGACCCTGAAAGTAGCCTGAGGAAACCTTGGGGAGCCGATCCCAGCCGCCGGCCGATTCACACACTGGTGATGCTCCTCACCTCTGGTGGAGCTCAGCCTCACACTGAAAGACTCAGATGAAAGAAATAACCTCTTTTTCAATAGTTTCATTTGCTGTATTTGAGTCAGTGACAGATTCGGGCAACAGTTTCAATTCTTAAGCCATTTTCTTCCTACAAAAAGGAACGCTGGAGCACTCTGTCTCTCTCGTGCAGGAGCAATGCTCTGTGTGACAATGCGTGTGCTGCACTGAGTCCTTGTCCCTTCTGCCAAATCATAGGCCTCTATCCACTTAACCTTAAGGAGGTGTTCCTTAGCTGGCCCCACTCACAGAACAGTCACGGGAGGTCAACATTGTACGCTGACTTGCAGACAGAAGGCCAGCACGCTGTATATGGAGGTCAGCATGTTCAATTTGGAGGAACTGCAGCAAAAAGATAATGCAAGAGAACCCTCAGGCTTCCATGGTAGACCTAAGGCCATGAAGATGGCTCCTCGTTCCTGTGTGATTTCCCTCTAAACCATTGAAAACGCATATGGTGCAGAGAATCTATCTACAGGGGTCTGACTGCAAAACTTTGGGATTTATGTACACGCTTTGCATGGTCACAAACCCCAGTTGAGCACATAATCCTGAAATTTGACTCCCCTTCCCCCTGCTGCTCTGAATCATCTCTGTGGTCTGGGTTTGTTTCCAAAGGATGCCTTTTGCAATTCCAAACGCCGGGTGCAAACGGACACTGGGTAAAACGGAAGTTAATTTGGATTTGCTGCAAATGAGCCTAAATGCAGTCCATGGGCTTGGAGCTACTAGTGAAAAGTTGAAGTCAAATAGGTAAGACACAGGAGAAACTGTCCGGTTAAAGTGGCAACGGACACACTGTGGCTCTTCAGTTGCATGTGGGTCACAAGCAGGTCTATATTCCATGGCCTCTTTTTGAGAAGCAGTCCCTCATCCGGCAGCAGAGGAGCCCAGCAGAGCAGCAATCACTGCACATCGCTCCAGAAGCTACTCCACCTTCCAGCTTACCCCAGGTATGTGGGTCCTGCATGTGAATATTTTGGTCTCTTGTTGGGAAAATCAGAAAATTTACCCTCTTATAGGAGGCTGAGCTTCTCCACCTAACGTAAGAGCAATCAGCTGCCAGGTCAAGGGATGCAACAGCAAATGCAGTGTGACAGACAAGGCATCTTGCTGAGGTTTATGTAGGGTTTTACCAGCTCCGTCCACCCCACAATGTGCAGGATGCGCCCTCCTTATTTACTGCACTGGGTGGTCTTGTGTTTCTCTTAAATTTTGCTTGTGGTTAGAACGTAGGATGGTTTGTTTTAAAACTTGGAAAGCTCTGTCTTGTCCACACTCAGTAGAAATTGCAATAGAAATCTGATCTTGAAAAACAGAAAGAAAAAAAGAGAGAGAACAGGAACATTAAATGCTCAAATTCAAATATTTTCTTTCTCTATCTTATTTCTCTGCACCTGATAAAATAATTGCCTAGAAGTGGAGAGCCTTCTAGGTGAGATGGAGAAGAATACATTTTTTGGGGGGAGATGCATAACAGGTGAAAGAAACTATTACTGGTTCAAAGTGCAGAATAAAACCCAGCTTCAAGCCTTCTTGGCTTAGGATGAAAACATCTTTTCATGATTTCTATGCACATGGAGGCAAGTGAATCTTTTTCTCTTGTAGTAATTGCATTTTTAGTCACAATTGCCTATTATCTTTGCATTTCCCACAGGTGGAGATATTAGTTTCCACGGAGGGTTTGCTGTAGCTGTTCATCTCTCAAAACCCTTTGTCATATTATGAAATGCCAGGCTGCCAAGTAATCAGCATGTTTTTTTCTAATGAACACACATGCACAGGCAGTAATTTGTTTATTCAACTCCTCGGGCAGGTTTGCAATTTACTCCAAAAGCAAGCAGCAGCATACAGAGAGACCAGGTTGTGGTTCAGGGGAGAGATGGAGTCCCTTCTCAGGGATTGCCCCGGGAGCAGATCCAGAGGCCATTCGGTCACTGGCAGTGCGTGACACCACCCGTGGGAATCGGTTTAACTTTTCCCCCGTTCAAAGAATTTGAATTTGAATTTTTAATTTCTTTATCAGGAAGCCTTTCCTGTATCATTCATGAAGTCTTTTTGTCAGAATGGACATAATTCTAATCACTTAAGTTTATTTTTCCCTTGATCTCTATTTTTACTGCAGTCTGATGAAACTGGTTTGGTCAGCTTCCCATTTATTAATAGGCAGATTCACTTTCTGATTTTCAGTCACGCACAATACAGCAAGAAAACAGCTCGCGGGGGTGATCAAAACACCTCACTGAAAACATTTCTGCTTATTTTGTGTTTTGCAACTATTATTTTTCTCTTTTTCCTTCAGCATCATGGAACTATTGAGTCAAAATCAGGTTGCCAACATCACCTAAAAATAGGTGAACTATTTTAAATCCCAGTGTTAGAATCCATAGGCAGACTTAAAAAAAAAAAAAAAAAGGCAAACATTTATCCTCAGAATCAGCATAATTGACATAGTTATTCTTTGTTTTACCTAACAAGCCCTGAATTTCAGATTGCTTGCTTTTTTCCCACTGGTGCTGGTGAATATCAAAAGTGTGGAAGCAAAGACAGGATGCCAGATTGCTGAAGAAAAAAATTAGTAATCCACTTTCCTCTTCTGCTCTGGCCTCAGTCTGTTGGGAGAAGAGGAGTGTGAAGGTGAAAAGGGCAGGGAAACAATTTCTGAAAACCTGTGCAGCGGCTACAGGAGCACAGCATGAAAACAGTTCTGAAACTCCTTGAAGTATTGTTTTATCCCTGTGATAACCTCACTCAAGCCATCTTTCACCTCCTTTTTAGATTCTACTACAAAAGAAGAGGGGGAAAACAGGCCAATGAAGAGGGATGGGAGAGGTTTTTCCATTTCACACTCTTTCCCAGAAACTTGGTGGTAACAAAAAGGAACGGACCCATTCCCAGGCTGAACTTGGGGCTGTACGCTTAATGAAGATCCAGTTTGCAGTAGATTTCAGCTCTGCAAGGCCAGAACCACCCTTTGTCAAGCAGATCCCATCCTAGAGGCTTAAAGAAAATGGATAGTAACATGAAGCTGGTAGTCTTGCCACTGGGCGTTGCTTCCACGTGGGGCTGTGGACACTGAGCAGCCAGTAAATGGTGGTCCCTGGCAGTGGTTTGGAAAGAGTGAGGTTCCTGGGCTTACACATCATGTCCTCCTGTGAAGAGAAGGGAGCCGTGATATCAAAACCTTCATTCCCTCAGAGCAGAGACCTATCTACCTGTGATGACTCCTAACTTGATGGGTTTTCAATGCGGTTTTACGTGATGGATGGTTTGGGCCCCCTACCATTTACCTGCCAAAAGCTAACGTAAATGCTCCAGAAGTTTGTAGAGGAAATGAAAGCCCAGGATGTTTCTGAAATCCGGGAGACAATTAGTTTGATTTACATCCTTGGCATTACAAGGAGCTTAAAATTTCTTGTGTTTCCATGAAACATTATTGGGGAGGTGGGGGTTTGGGAAAATTATATTGGCTGAAATACATCGATCAGGATGCTTGTGAATGGTGTAGCTGCTAACGCAGATGGAAAGCTGATAACAGGCTAAAGGGGGTTTCAGATCACGCCTGCTGCACAAGGACATACTTTTACAGATGCTGGAACTGCTGAGCTAACTGCTTTTCATTTGAAAACTACTGCTTCGAATGGGCAAGAAATGTCTTTGCTATACTTAGAGGTGGATTATGCGATGGGAAAAAATAGAAAGGCTACTTCATGTGCCAGCACACGAAACTGCCTCCGAGTATTGCCAGAAAAGGAGAAAAAGCACAGCAAAAGCTTCTCAAAATCTGGCTCTAATGAGGAGCAGGTGTGAATTTTGCACAAACGTAGGTTGCAGGGCAACTCCAGGGGAAAGGTGACATATTATTGTCGTAGGGAATGAGAACACAGTGAAGCGGGAACCTCTGGACTCCAGGCCTTAAAGTTTAATTTGGTGACACATGACAAACTATTCAATGCTCGCTGTTCTCAGAGATCAGTCACTCTCATCATCGGGACTGAGACTGCACAGTTCAGCGGCAGGATTGCTGCAGATTGGGAAGGTCAGAGGGGCACTGGGTAGAGGGAAAATGCTGCTTGGCAGAGAGGAACATCTACAGGGTGGAAAAGCCTCAGTGCTGGAGGCTCTGGGCCAGCACAAAATCACGGGGCACCGGCAGACAGAAGTGAGGGATGCTGGTGGAATGGAGCTAATAGGAGGCTTCCATCTTTCCAGATTATTTAGGGAACTAGCCAGTGTAATGGCACCTTTAATTTTTAAAAATATAATTTAACATCACACATTTTTGCCCTGCATAACCTCCTCTTGCCTCCTCCCAAAGAGATCATTTCAGTCCACACCGGTGCATCGCCATGGAGACTACAGCCATGTGATGGTAAGACGTGACTCCACACCGTCGGAGCCTCACCACTTAATTATTTATTAATAGGCTTTTACCCTTGTAGCCTCAAGAGATGCAACATCTTGTTACTAAGGCTGGGAGAGAAACAAGAAACAAAGGCACAAAAAAGGGGGGAAAACACAGGCAATTACAAATAATTAATTAGGAGGACCATAAACATGCCAGGAAACATGTAATAGGAGTGGAAATTGAACTCAAAAACCTATAGGTCAATACTGTTTAGCTGAGGAAATATCTGGCTAGGTAGAGGAAACACACTTAATACATGCAAAAGTGAAGTTTGCGACCTCAGTGTCTGCAGGGTCAGTTCTCTGGGTGCCCACTGCAGCACTGTGCCGGGGGCCTCCATGGAAATGTGTTGTGCACGTTCTCAGCTGGAAAAAAACCCTAACAAGTAGACCGTCTTGTGAAATGAACCCTAACAAGTAGATCATCTTGCCCTACCTTTAAAATCTTGCCATAAAGATTTTGATCACCCACATCAGGAATAAGGACCCCGGGGACAACAGGACCATGCGGCTTCGATGACTGGTCACAATTTCTTAATTGCAGAGGTTCTCTGGCAAACATTTGTGAAAACCTCTCACTGCCTGAATTTTTGGTTAAAACAGACCTGGCAAATAGCAGGTCAATTCACAGGAATAAATGCCAGTTTATAAAAAAGGTCAGGATGCACAGCTAGATTTCCTTGCTTTGCATTTGTTTTAATCGAACAGCTAATCCAACCTATTATAATGGAAAATAAGTAGAAGCAAAACACTTATTTGAGTCATCATCTTTGTATCTCTGCTCTTTGTAAGAGCTACAGAACAGCATTGGCAGACCGGGTACCATTTTTTCCTGTAGTCTTCTGCCCAATCTAATTAACCCAACAACTTTCTTAGGGATCCTTGTGACTGCTACAGTTGGTGACTTTATGCTAGGAGGAGACTGAGAACAAGTTGGCACTTTTAGAGGGCTTGTAAGGGGACATCTGTGTCCTCTAGATAAATATCAGACATGACAATGCACTGGGCAAGAAAAATGAAAATCATCTCATAATATGTCTTCAAAGGTGTGTGTGTGGGGGAATCCTTCAACCCCAAGCACAATATAAAGAAAAACTAGAGGAAGTGTATGGCACAGAGCCAAGCAAATTTAAGGAACAAATCTAGCAAACAATGAAAAGTAACAGCTCTGACTGAAAACGACCATTAAATGTTAAATGCTGCTCTTGTAACTGACACCACCAACAACTTTAAAGGGCTGTTTTACTAGCATGTGTATGTGTGTGCGGGGAATAGTTAGCCTCTCAAAGGTCTGACTGTAAATTTGTGTTTCTTGTGTTTTGTTTTGGGTTTTTTTTGTGGCATTTGTTTTTGTTTTTGTTTTTTTTTTAACAAATTTGTGGTAATTGAAGAAGAACTCTAGAGCCCAGCTAATTACAGTCAATGAGGTTGGAGCATTTTGCATCTGGTCTGCATGGGCATGAAGGACTGTAGGCATCAAGTGCCTGCTTGCCCTCAAAGCTACGGGGCAGGTTCACCTGGAGACACCTCTTTCTACCACACATGAATAAGGCAAAAAATCTTGCGGTGATTGGACAGAGAGGAGAGGCAGTGGGGGACCAGGAAGGGAAAGGGTTTGCTGGCATTCCTGTGCGTTTTGAATAGCGGTTCCATTCTTTCCTCTTTCCCTTTGCTTGTAATGCACTCTCCAGAAGCGTGATGCATTGCTGGCTGCATACATAGCCACACAGTGGCCTTAAGTGGGATCTCAGTGTTTATCTCCAGCATTATCTAGTGTCCAGGCTTCTGATGTTGAAGCATCCAAGAGTCTTTATTGCATATCCTCATCATTTCTTCCCCCTTTCAAGAAGGACAGTGCTTGGGTCCTCCTTTTCTGCACAAAGGAGCCTAAAGAAAGGACTTCAGGTACAGAGGAACCTGAGGCAACTCCCAAAAATTGATGTCTTGGTCTTCCCCTGCCTGGCACAGGTCAGCAGTGTACATCAAACCCATCCCCAACTACCTTTTTTGCTAGTGCTAAATGAGAACAGGCTTGAAAGTTTTTGTTCATGTGAGTAAACCACAGAGCCAAAAGACTTGTTCATGGTGTAGGGAACAAAGACTCAAGCTACCCCTTTTTCTTTGCTGCTCCACTCTTCTCTTATCCCCTTGTCTGTCCCCCAAGAACCCCAAAGTCTCTGTCAGCTTGTCTCAGCAACCTCTGTTGACTCAGTTGTGCATTTGTAAGGATTCATCCTTTCCCATCCCCCTGGAGTTTTTTGGGAACAACTCCTAAAAGCTGTTGTATTCTCCGACACTAGCCAGGCTATTCTCTAATCATATTTAGTACAGCAAGATTAACTGGTCATTAAAAATGTAATTGTTCTTCAATTTGCACTTCTTTCTTAAATGGAGGCTGAGCAGAGCTCCAAAGCCCTGGCTGGAACTTTGCTGCAAAAATTTTTCCTAATTGGAAAATATGATGGAGAGAAAATAGTGAATCCCCAGTAATCTCCTTCCAAAACGATAATGCATGTGGTACAATGAATATTAATGTATCATATTTATGAAATGGGGACACTGGAAAGTGCAAGATAAGTTTTCCTTCTCTGTGCATTGTACTTGGCAAATAAGACTCCATGGAGTCACATTCACCCAGCAGTCGTCCTGCACACCTCTGTCTCAGACACAGCTGAAGTGCTGCTAGACAAAAATGAACCCAAAATTGCCTTTATCTACAGGTGCCTACAATAGCCACCATCCCACCTGTGCCATCCCCTACCTACAAGACTCTTCTTGCTCATTACTCGTTTCATCCAAACATGACACTTCTCACACAGCCCTGCCCACCCCTGTGAAGCCAGGAAGTCTCGTGAACATGGACCAACTCTGCTGAAAACATGCAGTTGTTCTAATTTCCACTATTGCTAAACACTGGGTATCAACTTAAATGATCTTGGAGAAAAGAAGATGCATTATCTCTATTAACGTTAAATTTCAACATCATCCAACTAGATTTTAGAGTCAGATTTTTCAGCGCTTCCTCACCAGTGGTCACTCAGTCCCTCTTGAAGACACCAGAACTACTTGTGTGAGTAGGTGCTCAGCCAAAAAAGTCAAGAACTCATAATCCAGCCCTTACTGTTTAGATATTAAATGCTAAGAAGTACCAGAGTTTGTCCTGAAGTCCTTGGTGGAGATGCTGTTACTTAGAGATCCCCCTGTATTGGCTAAATTCTTGTTTCCAGCACTGTAACCACAGTGCATAAGGTTTTCTAGGACAGTTGCCTCTCCCTGAAGTATAGTCATTACCTGTTCTGGCAGACTTCTTTGTAATTTACTTTGTAGACTTTAAAAATAATTCCCAGAGAATTGAGGTTTATTGGGGAAAATATTATTTTATTTACTTGCTCATTCCCACACTAATATCTTCCTGTTATCTGCTTCCTTTGGAATTAAGTGGTTAACATAGTTACTGTGTAGAAATGTAGATTTCCCCTGGCACTCCTTGGAGTGACGAAAGGATCATTTCAGACATTTTCCTCTTTAGGTAATGCATCTGCCAGAGCTATCTCAATATTTCTATAGGACAAATGAGACTGACAGCCTGGGAGAGCAGGAAAGGAAGGGCCATCATGCTGATAAAAGACCTGGGTGGGACTCCAGGGATCTGCACTCGGCTCTGGCTAAAACCTCAGTGTGTGACCTTAAGAAAACTATTTAATCTCCCTTATTCCTTAGTTCTCTACCTGTCAAGAATTTTATTTTCCTTCTACTCTTTTTCTACCATGTTGGTGTAAGTTACAAGCTCTTAGATATAGTTTCCGTCTCATCCTGTCATGTTATTTAGCAGAAGGGAACACCTATCTTTGCAGGGGCTTTTAGAAACTAGAGTAGAGATAACAATAACAATGACAATGGGAAATAACATCCTCAGGACTACAAAGGTGATTCCCTGTCTTCTGATTGCAGTCCACATAATTGCCACAGAGATGTTGCAATCATCATGGTCCCACTAGGACTACAGAAATGATTCACCTACAAAATACTTCATCAGTTAGCACTCCTAAGATGACGATTTGAACGTAAGGGTGGCTCTGGGGCTGTCATAGATCTTTACGGAGGTTGAACATGGAGTGTGACAGCAAGTCACGTTCTCTGGCTTTAAACCTGGTCCCTGCTACTTCTGATAAAATAAGGTCTCAGCAACCTGCAGCTTAGAGGCTGTGGCACAGACAAGACTAGTTCTGATTACACCCACGACAGGGTGCCATATACAGGACATAGTGGCATATGTCCTGTAGGGAAAATGGGACATATCCCATTGCAATAGCTTTCGGATGTGCTTCCTTCACTCTACCTCCAGCAAATGCTAGCATTTGCACCCACATGTGTTATTTCAGAAAGCATCTAACGCTGTGAGAAAACACCTCCCCCAGGCTATCCAAAACCTTCAGCCACTGCCATTCAGGGCAATCTCTATATATGGAACAATTATTTTAATCAGGAAATGTGTTAGAAATAGGATATGTGCAGCTGTTGTGTGGTTCCCTGCACTTCCTGGAATGGCTGCCTGAAAAAGTGGATTAAAACTGTAGGTGGAAGGGTAGTTGCCATGGAAACTGCATCATTAGAAGCTTCATTTCAATCTTTTCTTCCTTCTGATAATTTTCTACCCATTTTACCACTCTGAACAGGTACCATTCCATCTTGGTTCTCCCCTGCCTTCATCAAACTATCCGTGATGCCACAAACCAGGAGTAAGGGTTTGGAAGTGAACCTAGTGGAATGAAATATGGGAAAACAGTGCCAGGGTTGCACTGGGAGGCAGTTTTGTGGGGGTCATGAGAGGAGCTGACTTCGCTTTTGGCTCAGAGGCCAAGCAGAGGACCTCAAGGTGTGGGAAGGCATGACTCTTACTGGGCTAGTGTTGTCAAAAGCCACCCCAGTCCCTGCAGGACTGTGCTGTGAGGGCATTGCTCTGGTGGTGCCGGATACCACCTCAGGTGTGCCCGCCTGGGAGAGCAGTGCCCTCTGACTTCCCAGGGACCACCAGACACTTGAACCATTCTTCACGGGCTCATGGTCCTCCAGGACTGGGAGGAGAAATGGTGGTTTTCTATCAGCTAGGTGTTGTTTTGAAATAAGAGGGGCATATGAGAGAGGTCATCTTCAGGGCTGCAGCCTTGAGCACGGCAGGTGCCACTAGCCAATATTTTCTGTGAAAACTTGCTTGTGCTAAAGACTAACTGAGATTAAGTGCCTTGGTGTATCTCTGTGACAACGAAATAAACCCAAATTAGGCCAGCTTCTGAGATGAACCAGTGCAATGCAATTCCAGGTCCCTGGGACTGGAGTGGGATATGAAGTGTCTTTTCTGCAGCTGGAAAGGGAGTGGGGAGGGATGCTGGATGGAGCAAATTCACCCAACATGCAAGTTAAGCAGGATATGGAGGTTAGTTTGCCCTGCTTCTGGAGGAAGGTGCTAGCTGGTCTCTGGCAATTGCAGAATCATATTTTGAAGTCGTGAATGACAGAACTTTTGAATGCTTCTCTGAACCTTGGCAGGTTCATGCACACTAATCCTGTTTCAAACACAAAGAGCTGGATAATTGTAGCACAGAAAGTCCCTTCAGAGGACTTGAGGACAGCTTGCTTTGCAATGTTGCAAGCCAAAGCGAGAACCTAAAACTTCACTTCTCTGCCTCCTTGTCTGGTCTGTGGAGCTGATTCCTCCAGACACTCCAGGCTGCACAAACTTGTGTTATCAGATTTGTCTGGCTGTTCTGGTTTTCACAGCTGCCACTTTAGGGCTGTGTTACACCGTTACATCAGGTAGTGGAGGTGGCTCTCCAGACTTCCTCTGCTTCATATGTGGGATGGAAACCTTGACAGACTCTGATTAAGACAAAGAAATTAAAGGGTAGGAGTGAAATTCAGCTACTTTCACAACAACTGTAATGCAATGGATCAGTTCCTCGCCGCTTATTTTTACAAGGATCCCTACTATTTGTGACAGTTCCACTACTTCATTAATATCATGTATTTCGGTGTTATCTGCACAATCTCTGACAGGTCAGCTGGCTTTTCTGGGATTATTTCATAGCGGGTTGGAAGCCTGAAGGTTCATTCTGGGTGTGCTGAAGCACAAGATTTGTAGCAACCTTTAAGCCTTACCATTCACCACTGAGATTTGGCTGATGAATTTGCTTGCTCAAGGCGGCAAATTCCAAACGCTACAAGATAAATCATCACATTAGCTAATTTGTATATTTCTTTCCTCATTTCAGGAGGACTTGGGGTTGGGAGAAGTTCAATTGAGTCTAGCATTCCTGAAAATGGAAGTCCTCTTGCCAGCTCAGGCGTAATATAGTCCTTTGTAATGCAAGCTTTCAACAGTCTCTGTCCAATACCCACCCTAACATTGGGTAAAAAACTTGTGTTGATGTCTTAAAGAAAATGTCTGGTTTTACTACGAGCCTTTCCCAAGCTCCAAACCCAGATGTAGCTGGTAGAAAAGCAACCGAAGAAAAAAAAAAAAAAAAACCCACCCAAAACAAGCAAGAGATCTGAA
>NW_008795035.1:6802994-6947197 GCF_000699145.1 Aptenodytes forsteri
AAAAGCAACCGAAGAAAAAAAAAAAAAAAAACCCACCCTAAACAAGCAAGAGATCTGCAGTCAAAGCAGTGAAACTTCCCAGCCAACTCCATTTGCCCTGAGGACAAAGGTATACCGTTGCTTTGAGACAACAGCCTGCTTGACTCACCTCTGTGGAGCTCTGTATGAATACACAACCTCTCCCCAGATAAAACTCATGCAAGTTGCCACAGCATCCTCAGTCATTGCTGCTCGTGGTGGGGATATTAGGGCTTCCTCATTACTGGCGGACTTTGCCTTCCTTTACAAACCAGGCTCTGGCTTTTGAAACAGAAGGCCCTAAACTCTTTGTGCCTTCATTGGGAGCTCACTTTGAGTCCCACCTCTGCTTCTCCTACTCTGAACTACTTGCCCTCCTCAGACACCCTTAGGTGTCTCCTGCTGGAGGGTGTGAATAAGATGGACTTTATACACAGATGTCTGTGTAGTATCTCTGGCCAGGGTTATACAGGCAATCAATCAGCCCTGTATAAAGTCTGCAAACAGTCCCTTTCAAACCCTTAAAATCTCTGACTTGCCAATGCTTAGCTTGCGAAGCTAGTGGTTCTGATATTGATATGCTCATGATATTGTGTTATTGGTTCAATATATTATTTTAACCTGCAGTTTGTGCTGAGAACTATTTCCCTTAACCACATGGCTGATTTTTATCTCCTCTTCACTGTACAGAAATACACAGGTGATTGCAACTACCCCCAAGAAGTCTGGTGTGACATTCAAGAATATATTTTGAAAAGTTATCATCAGCATTTTCCTTGCATATTATTGTTCTGTAATTAAGCAATACATGTGGCTTGAAAATCCTTAATAAATCTTAGCATGATTTATGGGGATCATTTGTTTCAACTTTTTGTTAAATGGCAGTAGATTTGGAGCTTTTATTACAAATTGTTTTCATTTAGACTTTAACCATCCTCTAGCCTCCGGATAAAGCACTTATTTGCTGCATGCCATTTTTTATCATTTAGGTGCTAGACCTAAAGCAAAAATAGAATGGAAGAACAGTCCCAGTGGAGAGAAACAAATAAGTGAGGCAAAAGTGTGAGGAGGAGAACGGACAGAGGAGTAAATGAAGAAGCAGATTGGGCAACTGATCCTCTAAGGAGCTAGCTGGAGAAATTGTGGTTGAGAATGGAGGTTTTAATCGCATGTTGTAAAATTGCAAGTCTTGGCATGGTTTTGTTCTTGGCTAGCTTTGAAGTGCAAGTTTATGTAACAGGGAGATCAGCGACTGCTCCTGATGCCCAGGACACATGGGCTCAGGCCAACCCCAGCCACTCCATGGTATCTGTGTAGGTGCAGCTATCCTGAAATCAGGCTATCTACAGAAGAGGGCCACTAGCCTAGAGGACAAGAGCACAGCCTCACGAGTAATTTGCATCCACGTTTATCAAGCACAGTTGAGGGTCAAGGTTCAAGACTGCTAAATATAATCTGAAGTGGTCCTGACAGAATGAATTATCTTCAGTTTAACTTGGAGTTCTAGTTTTGCTTTCCCCAAATACTCAGAGAGCTCCAGTGCATCCAGACCGTGTTCCCAAACCACTAGAGCTTAATGAGTTTTGTTCAGGTCATTATTCAGTTAAAAAAGAACAAACAAACCAACTTTGCAGAAGGTGCATTGTTTGTTATTAGCACTTTTCTACCCATTACTCTCAGTTTTGGAGAAAAACCAAAACCACGTGGTTTGAGAAACCAATCAAACCACATGAAAAGTGAACAATTGGGACTAACGAACCTGAAAATGATCAGTCCAAATTATTGAGTAAATATAGCACTTAAGAGTAATGAAGCTACTTACACAGCACTGGGACTGGTTTCAGAGCTATTTGCCAACCAGACAGCAGTCTAAATTTGCAGCAAATGCTGGGCCTGATTCATCGCTGTGTTTTCTATCCCCGTGTGACTCCGGTGGCTGTATTGCAGAGTAATGAATTGAGTTCATTATTCAAGATGCGCAGTCTCTCTGCTCACACCAGTTCGTCATTTCCCGTTCGGAGAGATCTGGCAGAACTAAGTCGGATGTTATGCAAAATTTAAGTTTTAGTTAGTTTTCAGAGGGTGCAAGAGGCATTTGGTGGGACACAGGAACAAGAGCAGAGCCACCACCCAGCAGCAACCAGTGTTTTGACCTGACTTAAGACAATTTTTCTATAGTTTCCTGGCCATGTCTATATTTTTTCTCCCAGTCCTAGTTTTATCTGAGAAACAGAACCACAGCCACAAAGACAGCTTGACCTTGCAGGGTTGTCTCTGCTTTGGGTCCTTAGAGTGCTCCCCAGAGACATCTGCAGAAGGACACCCTCAGTTGAGGGTCTTAGGCTCACAGAAGTAACTCCAGAGCACGAGACTACCAGAATTACCTGGCTCTCTCCATACCGACTTCAGATTTTTTTCACTGTGCAAATGAAAACAGAATCTAAAACTGAATTGGACGTTTCTATGCTGATTTAACATTGGAAACTTCAAATTCAGCATCAATTGAGATGATTGTATTCTGTGTGGCCTGTTTAACTGCTCTTAATACTAACAACAGTAGCTGATAATAGCAATGATGGTTTGTGTGTGGCAGTGCCTGCAGTGGGAGGAAGGCTCAATGGCAGAGATGAACAACCCTGACTTCTGCAGGTTTGCAGTTCATCTATGTGAAACACTGCAGCCAAGAAGATGAACATTGCTTGGCTGAGAAGAGAGGGGGAGGGATGTGTAAGGGAGATCTTAGCCACAAGGAGAATTCAATCCCCAAACTACTTTCCCTTTTCTGGATGGGGAACAGCTAGAGCCCTGTTTTTCATGAATCGGAAACTTCATTGCCAGCTACCTGCACATAACATCCAGAGCCCTGTGGCTGGGATGTGGAAGGATTTATAAACATGTAGGCTGGACTTTTATTTTCTGATAATCTAGTTTAGTGTGACAAATAGCCCCATGAACAGGACACCCGCTGGCTCTCACCGTACACGTCACTTGGACAGCCTCCAGCTTTCCAGTGCCTGAGGTGTTGGCTTCCTTCCCAGCGCTTCCCTCTATCTGCAGCCCTCCAGCGAGTTTTCATCACTTCAGCCTCTTCCGAGGCAGTGACCCTGATGTACTTGTCACACGGTGTTCTCGAGATAGCCATGACACTTAGCAATGTGCCTGAGTACCAAGCACAATTTAGGAAGTTAGGCAGTACTTCACTTTCTTTATCATCCCTCTGCTCCTTCTCCTTGCTACTCTCTTCCTCCCTCTCTGCTGCTCCATCCAGGGAGGCCTTGGATGAGGTTGTAGGTTGCTCTCCATACACTTCTCTAGCTCTACTACTATCTTACTGTGTAATAACCAGCAGTCCAGTCAGCTCCTCCAAAAGTGACTTTACCTTTCTGTGAAATGGGGATATCATTTGCTTATTCTGCTAGACAGCTCCAGGCTCAATGTCTCCAGTTGTTAAATCATGTTTAAAACACCTCAGAAGGGAGTTTCAATACCACTTGCACCAGATGCTTGGCTTTATCCACTTCTCCATTACCACTCAGCTGACTTCCCACCAGCTTAACCAATTCCTTGCCTGTTGTAAACTGTGAAGCAATGGAAGGGAACCATGTTATCTTTTATACAGAACCATGGCAGCTTGATTGAATGTAAACAATCCTGGCACCCCAAGGTCCCAAACATTTCCAGTTGATGGAATGAGCGTTTGTGAGAATATCAAATATCTCTGCTGAGCCCTACATCAGTCAAATGAGGTGGTCTGAACTGATTTTGTGATTTCAGGGGTATCTCCAAAGAGGCCTCAACCCATCTCAGAGTGCAAAACGTTATTACAGCAGAGTGGAACTTAGTGAACTGGTTTTTTTACAAGCAGCAACAGCAAGATGTACTGAGGTGGGCAGACGGGTACGTTTTCCAAGGTGCAGAATTTATCATTTTGCTTGGGTACTGTGGGCAAAGCCTGGTAGGCATTTGCACCTGCAGGAAAGGTGCTCTCCATTAATGCATATGTGCACAGGTGACATTGATACATATATGTATTAATACATGTGACGCACCCTCGTGCTGCATCCAAGAGCAAATGCTGTTGTGCATCTCACACTCACATTTCCATATGAGGTAGACTTTTATCTAATCACTTTCTGATTATGCCTGAAAATTCAGCTATTGCATTCTCTGAATCACTGCAGTCCAGTTCTTATACAGAAATCATTAGCCTATGGAAATACTCTCTTTTTTACCAGCAGACGAAGCCATATGCTCATCCAGAGGTAATTACTCTTCTAATACAAGTTCTGTAATAACCTTAAACAGTACAGAATGGCATAATTGTTTGCTTTGATAAACACTTCAGAGCACTTTAGCTGCACCGTAAGATGGCTTCACAAAATCCTGTTTTAGCTTCTTCCAATGACCCCCACCCTTCTGACCATTTTTTTTTTTCTTCAAATTTTGCTGTGACATCCAAACAGGGACACTTTGAATCACAAATGTGAGGAGTTAGGAATTCTTTTCTCTTTCTCTTTTAAATGATTTTTCATCATGTACTGGAGCCAAGTACCTATCAGGGTAAAATCAATAGCAGCTCCCAGAACTAAGAGAAAATGCCCAGACTTAATACACTTCATGCACAGCCACTGCAGCTGTATATCTAGAAGGAAGCTAATAGAGTCACTTATTCTACAGGTTACCGATGTTTGAAATAAAACTGTTGCTAAAATGGTTAGGAACAATGTAATTCTTAGCATTACAACCAAAGTAGGACTCCTGTTTCTTTGCCTTTACAGATACATCAGAGCATCAACTATCTCTCGAGTCTCAGTTCTTAATCTCTGAACACTTGTGCATGCTAAAATAGATATAACCAAACAATCTCCTTCTTCCTTTCTTCATTCCTGCGGGAATGCATGTGAAAAGTTGTATGCTGAGTGACAAGGACAGATAGGAACTGAAGAGACATGTCCCTTTGCTGGGACTTCAGCATCCCATTGCCTGTTCATGTGAGGCTGGAAGCAAAGGTCAATGGCCCTCTAGCCTTTTCTGTTATTTTTTCTTTTTGAATATATTTCAGGTGGGTCCAAGGCTCCATTTCCCTCCCTTCTCCCCTGCATGTTGTGAAGCAGCCAGTGAGTTGAGAAGGATCCTCTGGCTGACAAGAACTGTTATTTAAAATAAAATTACTCATCTGAGCACCAAAACTTCGTTGAAGACCATCTGAGTGATACCCATGACACTGAGCTTGCATGTAAACGAAACCTTTGCTCTTTAGGACTACCCAGGTCAGGCACACATGGTTCACAACAGCTTTGTTCCCAGAGTAGGGCACAGCAGGACTACTAACTGCATATCAATCAGGGAGCACCGGAGAAAACAGCAGAAAGACGTTTCTTCTCTCCCTCCCAGGTCCTGCGATGTGATCCATCCAGAATACAAAACACACCCTGTGTCCAGGAAACTGCAACGAAAAACCACCCGGAGACATAAATATCGTGGCTGCAGCACATTTAACTAGTATGTAGATGGACAAAACAGCAACAGTATTACATATAATTCAGGAACATTAAAGAAAATATACTACTTGCTGGAAAGCATAGTGCTGCTCTCCATCTGCCTTATCGCTGGATTCCAATGGTTGGGTGCCCACAGACCTTTTGCATTAAATTTTACATTGATTTTTATGAGCAGTTATTACATGTAATGTCTGAGCACTCCAACTGCTCTGTCTCCTCCCTGGTGTGGTATGAAATAAAGTTCATGGCAGTGGTGTAATGGATGGCTCGGACCAACTCCAAAAGTGGGGGTTTATCAGGTAATTATTTGAGGGGAGTCAGAAAATGTGCTCTTTTATGTCTGCATATAAAAACTGCATTAAATTTGGAAAGAGCCAAAACATGTCGTATCATGGGTTCCCAGTGCTTATTACTTCAGCCCCATTTCTCTTTCCTCCATTTCTCTTCCAGAGGAGCATTTCTAGGCCTCCGCTTTGCTGGGAGGAGGCCAGTTCCAGCATCCCATCACTCACAGCCCAAGGAGAAAGGGATGCACTGGTGTATCCCTTTCTGGAGCACATGTAGGTACTGAGTCGGATGCTGGCAGGGCACAGGCTTTTTGTCAGCCGGCAAACCCGAAGTCTGCACACCTCCCTTTATAAGCTATAATGTGGCTTTCAAAATCGTAAGTGCTATGGCTGCCTCAGCAGGTGTTTGGTAAAGACATGCTAATACTGCCTGCACCCTGGGACCTTCCCTAAAAGAAAGGTGGTTCTTGATGCTGACTTCAAGGGGAACTGCACCCTCACCAGGAAGGCTTAGCAGATGATGGATTTGCCTAGGCTTGTACTGCATATTTGCACATTTCAGCATTTTTTCCTTAAAAAGACTGCACCGTAAAAAAAAAAAAAAAAAAAAGAAAAAAAAGTGTTGAGACATTTGCTCATGTGAGAGTAATGAATTAAAAAGAAATGGAAAAACTCCTGCAGATTTCTATATGGCATTTGCCTCTCTGGGGTACAACTAGGTGGCTGGTGGCTCAGACTGGAAGGGGGATCAACAACATTTGATTGCTGTGGAGGGAATTGTGCCTTTTCTATAAGTCTCATTTATATCTATCTGAGAAGAGCTGGGCCCATTGTCTCGAAATTGCTTTGAGATGGGTCAAGATGAAACAGGCTGTGGATACATGAGCTATTAGAGCTATTAGTGATGGTGATGTTAGACAGTATCACTTGTTGGTCTGCTTTACAGTTATAAATGTGTATAGTTTAAAATACAATAAGGGGCCAGATGCTCAGCTGGTGTCTGACATCTATCCACCGGGTTCCCACTGCTGCAGCTTTAGCATAAGTCATTGTCTTTCCAGGGAAGATAAATATTAAAAAATTTTGTTATTGATTTTGAGATCCAAGCTATGCCCATGACATATGGATTCACTGTCCAGTCACATCTCCGTGGGATGGTATTTGATTGTGTATACATCGTCCTGAGATTGCAAATTAGGAGTGGAAAGGAGGGCCCGAAATAATAAAATAAGACCTTTTTACTGCAAATTGTCCAGGAATGCTTGCTTGTTCAAAGAGAGAAAGTTAAAATGATTTTATTTTTAACATGTCAGGGACCAAGTAATCCCTTTTCTGCCAGCCTGCACATCTCACTCCAGCAAATGCCAGTTTAACATGGGTAAAGGAAGATGAAGAACTCTATGAATCACAGTCCTTGGGTTCACATCACCTACATGTCTGCATAATGCCTCTGGATCAGCTGCTGAACTTTATCTCTGGTTTCTAATCCTCTAATTTCAGAGTTCTTTTGTGCAGATTATTGCTAAAAACTTCATGTAATTAATATCAATTATTTAGATTTGCAGTTTAATCAGTGTCAGATATTTTTCAGCTCAGAAAGCAGCATTATTCCTGTTGCTGTTGTTATTAATTGCTAGTCTTGGTCACCCGGATAGATGATAACAGATACAAATGTAGATTCAGTTAATACCAGGACTATGCATGACACAAACTGATGAAAGACAGGAAATTCATGAGAATCACATTTTTATTCTTGTTACTCTGCCTGAATCTGTCCAGTCTGACAAATCTGGTGTCTGTGTACCTTCAATGTCCCTTTGTTGCCAGGTAGCTGGTGCATTCAATTTAGTTTGCTGTTGAACCACTCTAAATAAACATGCATTTAAATACTACATTTACTCACACAAATGATGCCACGCTCCTCTTCCTCCTCCAGATCATTCTCAAACCTAGAGTACAACCCTTATATCCTTTTATTTTAAAATATGGTCAGCTGTGACTTCTGGACGTGAAGTGCAGTCACAAAGCAGTCAATATGTGTCTATGGCCATTATGTTCAGAAACACAGCAACATTTTTTCCAGTGGATTTCAAGGCCAGGTGGATACTACCCCATGATCTAAGTGCTAAGGGAAAGATGTCACAGAAAAATGCGCGGTTTACCCAGGAACGTGCAAGCTCATGCTGGCAGCTCAGGGAGTGGAGCTGACGTCTCTCAACCCCATTCACAGGCTCAATGCTCAGACCTAAATTGCCCCATGTTTCACCATCTCTGACTATTCGGTCACAGTCCCCTGCTTCCCCTCTTGCGATGCTTGGTATCAGATGGTTCAAGGTGCTGCAAAAATTAACCCTGGCAGATGTAACCATGTATCTGAGATTGGGAAGCTGGAGGAGGGAAGGCCAGTGCCTGGAAGATGGAAGCGAACATCTTGGACCGCGCAGCTTGCCTTGGGTTAGCACAACTACAGCGCAGGTGGGGGGAAGATATGCATTTGCCACTGCCAGAAGATTTCCAAGGTTTGAGTGGTGTCTGGGCTGCAGTTGGAGGCAAAATGAAAATGTATTCCTGAAAGAAGACTAGAGGAGCTAGAAATACTTATATTTTGGTAAATATTTAAGCTAAAAAGGCACAGGTAGGTAGTGCAATAGTCTCATAAGCTATTGGCTTGTGGTATGGCTTAATGCAAACCATTTAGGTACCTGATTTCATGCCAGATGAGTTTGCTTTTTTAATTTCTTTTTTTTTTTTTTAAATAACTTTTAGTTTTCACATCATTCAGCCATTTACTGGTATCCGAAGTGGTAGAAATTCTTTGCTTTACTGATGTTAAGGAATTCTAGCAGCAATTTTATGGAAAAATTTTATAGTCCACATACTCTGCAACAGGAGCAGGAGTGTAATCTGGCGAGGAGATCATCCTGTATCAGAAACATGAGGTTTTCCCTGTATCTCACCTACCCTCTTTCAGACAAGTTACAAACAGGGAAAGAGACAATACGAAGCACGTGGAATGTCACAGTGCTTATATTTCCTGACTGTGTAGGAAATTGTAATTATGGCATGGCTTAATTTACCAGCACTTGATTTTACAACCTTAACACCCTTTCAATGCAGTATTTTGCACGTAATGCAGGACTTCATTCTTCCCTCAATGGGGCAGTATCTTAGAGTGATTTAGATGCTTAACTCCTACTCAGGTGTCCCAGAGCTACAGTGACTGCTGACACTCAGGTATGGGATATCAGACCTGGCCATAAGTGACTGCTCCAGACCGTGGTCAATGTACACAGGCAGGAGTGGCAGAGGGACGGACCCTGGCTTGCCTTTAGAAAGGCTCCATGGGTGGGACGATAAGGCTCATGACCTGCCTGCCTTTTTCTTGAGTCTGAATAATACTGCCAGTCTCCAACTTTTCACCCCAATAAACACATGCAGAATATTTTAAGTATTTTTATTAGAAAAAAAGTGGGGGGAAAAAAAGAAAAATAGAAACTCATGCCCCAAGTGATAAACTGTTTATAATAAACTTATCATTTTGGAGGGAGAGAATGTGGCATTCTGCACTTTCTAAGAGAGCATCAGCAGAATAGGGCAGAGAGAATATTATCTCTAAAAGCTATGCATCATTCTCTTAAAATGTTAATGTCCCATTTCCAGCTGAACAAATAAACCTCTACAAGTTGGATGCAACTAGTACTAATGAATCAGAGTGCAGACTGGGAAAATAAAGAACCAGCCTCTGACTGCAAAAAAACATCTTTCAAGAGAAAAAAAAAAAAAAAGTCATTATTTAAAAATTGTTCCGCTAATGTGCCATGAACAAAGGGCTGTTAGCTTGAAGGGACCAAACAGCTTTTATTTTGGAGTACTTTATTTGCAGCAGGATTATAAACAAGATCCTCAGCAAACCCTTCAAACAGAGCATGCGTTATTAAAAAATTCAGAAGCCTTTTTCCCATTTACCATTTCTTTGAGATGTTTTTGTTTTGTCTCCCTAATGTATTTACAATGAATGTGCAGTTTCCACGTGGTTTAACATCCAAATCAAAGATTGGGTGGAGGCAGACAGCAGCATTTCATGTCTTAGTTTTATGCTTTTCACTCAGTTCCTAGTGCCACAAAACCCGTTGCAAAGATCAAGATAATGCAAGATCTGATCTCATATATGCTCATGTTGAGTGCAATGTTGAATGGAAACTCCGGGCTATTTTCATCATCCAAGCACTCAAGTTTATTATCTGTAACACGTTCCTGACTAGAAGCACTAACCAAGGTTGTGTTAGACACTAAAGAGCCACCTGGAATTCTTGCCCTCAGGAAGAGCTAAATTGGAGAAAACTGGGGGAAGGTGGTTAGAAGGCAGAGGTGAAACGATCTGTTAAGGGATGCAGAGCAGGTCAATGGTATAGATGCAAGCCTGCACGCATTGAGTTAGTAATCGTGTCCCGATGGCAGTACCTTCGGAGACAATGCTAAGTGTTGACACTGAGTTTTTCGGGCAGCAAAGTGCCTTTGGTTTGCTTTCCAAACTGCACAGCTCCAGGAAGCTTGTACGGCTGTGTCTCCCATGCTGAGAGAGATCTGGAGCCCTGCTCTGGGCATCATTTCCGAGCACGCTGCCTCCTCTGTGCTCCTTCCGATGTCCCAGCGCCCTGTCCATGGGATGGCAGTGCTCAGTCCTGCCCACCCTGCTGAGAAACCTTGAGACAGTTCCAAAAGCCTGTTGAGCTCTTGAAAAAGATCATGAAAAACACCATCATAGAGATAGCTGTCCTCAGGAAAGTTGATCCCTGTATTTCACAGGAGCTTCAGCCTCTTTTTTTTTTTTTTCTGTGTTCTTTAAAATAGGCAAGTTCACTCTTAAAATCACTGTCTTTATCTAGCTGGTGGCTTCCAGCTAGTGGTCTCCAAACATTGCAGTTTCTGTTCTTTCCATCCCAGAGAAATTTCAGAAAAGACTGAGCAATTTCTGAAAAAGGACCTTGGCATTTTGAAATTCCTCATGAAATGAAGTTTCCCTTCCCCAAACTGCTTTTGCAAATTGCCTCATTGCAACGTTTATTGGTGTATAATATAATTCGTATGAAAGCCAACGTGATGAGGCTGAAACAAAGTGCTTCAACCTTACCCAAGCAGAATGTTAAATAAAAGTCAGATGAAATTAATACTGTCCCCTGAAACATTCAGATTTTCAGAATCAGCATTTTCTCATAGCAAGCTGTTCCAGATCCCCTGCTGGCAGCAGGCTCAGAGACATTAGCTTTTTCTGGAAAAGCTTTAAGAGCTGGGTATTATTATTGTTATTATTATCATCAATAATATGCAGAGGAAATGGAGCTGGAAAACAGGCAGGAGGATAGATTCTATGTTCACTCATAATATCATTTTGGATTCACAGGGTCACAAAGGAGAGGAGAATTCACCTTTACAAAATACTTTTAACCTCTCTTTGCTTCCATGTTTCTATTTGTGAGTACATCAGGTGTGCTCAGCACATTCCTCCACTCCTTGGCGGACTCATTCACAGTCTACCACTGCCTGGCGCAAAAATAACTCCTTAATGCTCTTTTTGTGCTTTTTGCCATTATTTTTTGCCAATTGGATAGAATAGAAAGGTAGCACCAATGCGCAGGAGAGGGAGGTCTTTGGACTGAAGTGAGCTTGACAGCACTCTAATTAGCTAAGCAAGGTGGACTCATACAGTGTGACGAGGCCATTGCCGCTTGCCGGCTGCACAGATTCATTCAAATATCTGGTTGACAAGTGCAATTTAAAAGCCTTTAGGATGGATGTTAGCGCACACACGCATGGTTTTGTGCCCATTCGATGAGCAATCCCATTAGGTGGCTAAGCCTCGATGACAGAGAGCAGTGGAAATGAGAGTGGGGCAGGATGGATTGGTGTCTCATGGCATGAGCTGCTCTTTCAGGCATCGGCAGTGGATTTATAGCAGGGTGCAGAAAAACAGGCATAACTCTCTGTCTCAGAGAGTTTTCATCCCACCTGGGGAGCCTGTGGCTAGCCACAGGGTTGCCGTTGCCTTCGCATGTTGTTAAGTCCCCATATGGTATCTATAAATATATTTTCCTTTAGAAGGGATTATTGACACACATGGCTGACACATATCTTTCCAGGCTTGGTCCTTCATGCGTGAAATGTATTGTCTTCCCCTTTAAGGAGTTTACTGCCTCACTGACCTTTATATTCTGCAAAGAGGCATTTTAATCTCCCACACTGCTGTGCTGCTAAGTGGTTTCTCATTTGACTTGTGCTACTCGATGGTCTTTCCGCGTTGACGGGCTCTATTAAGACACTAGGAGTTAGTCTGAAACTCTTCTAAGCTGTTATTTTCAGTAATAACACTCTTATTTGTTCCCCAGGTTCGCCGGACCCACAGGAGGTGGGAGGAGATGTGGCAGCACAAATTCTCATTAAAAGAAAAAGCAGTTTTCATTGGGAGTGAGTTACCTCAAGGCAACTGGAAAGACAAAGCACTGGTTCCAGTATGAGCCAAACTAAGACTGGAAATTTTTAAATTAATCAATTCTCCTATTGAGGAGTTTCCCAAAATGATATTTATCACTCAAAGCCTGTCAGGTAGTCTCTATTAGACTAGAGAGTGTCTCAATATTTTACAGCTGAATGTTGTAAATGTTCACTCCTACCAGCATTGTCTCTCTGTGTAGAACTTGTACATAAACAAATTGTGAGTGCTCATTTTTCAGCATTATCTTTCATGTATAAGTTGCCAGCCATGTGACCTATTTTCCTTGAAAGGAATGGGGGAAAAAAACAAGAAAGACCTTAAGAAAACTCTCCGTGGAAGACAGAAGAACATGCGTTTTTCACTGGACTCATCTCTTTAACACAGAAATGATGGGAACAGCCAGGTCCCGTGCCTTGCATGCAGGAGCTGAAGCCACCAGTTAGCTCACTCAGTGTGGGGTGGGTAAGGATAGGGACTGAATGCAAAAATGGCAGAGCTGGTTGGTCAGCCCAGGAAATTCCTTGGCTCCTCTACCCGAGATATTAAAATGAACCTTTTCCACTGTTCTCCGCTGCTGCTTTATCCACTCTTTCTCTCCCCTTGGAGATCTGCATTCAGGAGCCTTGATACACAGCAACAGGGACAGCCCTAATGGTATTTCCAAACCTTTTTTTTTGGAAGTAAGCATAGTTAGAGATCACATAAGGAAAACCTCTGACTGTGAGGCATTTGGTGCAAGTGCCTCGTGTTATTCAAGTTCTTGTTGGTTAGAGACGCCCGCAAGTCTTTACACTTTTCTTCTTCCCCCACTCATTCACCAGTTCCACCCTGTCTTTTCCCTCTGTGCCCATAATATAAGGCTGTTTTTATATGCCTGTACAGCTGCAGCATGATGAGGCATGGGGCTCCCAGCCTAGTGTCTTCAGGCACAGTGACAACCGCTAGTAATGATCACCCAGTTGGGACGGGGATGGGACTGCCAATTTTCCTCGCCTGAAGGCTGAACCCTCTGCACCACTTAAAATAACCAGCACTGGCGTTCGCCACTGAGATTGTTAGTGTTGAAGGAATAAGAAAATCTAATGACAAGGAAGCCGCCTGCGGATGATGCACTTTGACTCCTCCTGACTGAGCAAATGTTCAAGCGAAAGCCTGTTGGAGCCACGTGGCTCTCATCACCGAGACAAGACACTGAGAAATAACAGGAGGGGCTGGAAGTGCTGCATCAGGGCAGCAGGCAGCCACCAGGCAATAGCCTCAAAAACTGGCTGAACCCTACCCGCTACCGCTTAAAGATATTCTTCACCAACAGTGACACATGGAAACCTAAGTGAGAACTAGGACAAGAACCATATTTTCCCCCAAAATGTTGTTCTCCCCATTTGGTTTTCCGGAGGATGAACTCTGTTTTGTAGTATCATCTTCATCTTCTAACTTCTCAAGAAGCTGACAACAGGGAGAAGCTGCTGAGTGTCCGAAAGGACCTGATTTCTCCCAGTTACTGAACCACACGAAGCTTCTTTGGTGTAGCTCCAGCTGGAGAAACCTCTCAGGCTGGGGGACACCACAGAGGCACCGTGCACAGAAACAGTCTCCAAATACACCTCTCTGGGCGAGCTTTTGTTCATTATTTTCTGGGCTAGCCACGATGAAATCGTATACACATGTAATACAACAATAATATCAACCTGATAATGACTAGGGAGAGGATAAAAAATGTGGGCTTTATCAAAAAAAATGATCTCTTTTAACAACAAATTGTAACTAATTAGACTTCGAATGGAAAATCAAATGAAAGTGCATGAAGGCTCAATTTTCCATACAGCTGATGATCTGACCTTTTTAGGAGTGGGAAAGAAAATTATTTTTAATTAACATGACTAATCATTTCCTGTCATTTTCAGATAATTGGCTTTGTCGAAAAAATGAGCTGTTTTGGGGGGAGACAGGGGGGTGGGGTGACAGTGGCAGCTCCACTGTCACGTTTAACCTTTTAGATTCTGCCTGCAAAGAGAATTTTGAATCTTTGTTATCGCGGCAAAGAGGCTTTATATGGAAATTTTGTGCCCTCTCCCCCCTTCCTTTCCATATGGCTCATAGAAATTCATACATAGGGAAAAAAAAATATTTGACACACTGCTAGACTGCTTTCACTTTGAAACAGTCCTTTATTAAAAAACGCAGAGGAGACAGTTTAGCTAATAGACTGTTTTCTGCTACATCTTGAGGTCACTCATGTGATCTAGGACACAGGGTCAAATCTTCGAGTCCTTAATAACATCTTCTGCTCAAGCTAGTTGGAAATTTGGCTTGACTGAGTGTAGCCAACTTTTATTCTGACTGAATGGTGAGCAATTGAAGGTGGCCAGACCAAGTGTTGTAGAGACTGTTTCATTGTACCTGCTTGCCTGAAATGTGGAAGCCTGTAATAGAAACCTTGGGCCATGAGATATGACTTCACTCTCTTTTAAGCAGCAATGAAACCTGCTGCATTGGAGGCTTTCCTAGGCAATCAGCATAAGGTTTTAATGCACGCTTCAAGGAACGGGCAGAGCGATCGGAGAGAGACCAAAGGAAAGCAGGAAAATCAAATGTCTCCAAAACATGACCTGCAAGCAAAGACTGAACAGCCTGGGATCGTTCAGCTGAGAGAAGAGAAAATTCAGTGGGGAACTTAAGTTTTGAATGACATTAAAAAGGCACTTAGAAAGGCTATAATCTGTCCTCCACTTTCAGAGTTAGTGGAATAAGTAGCAATAAGGATAAATTGCAGCAGGAAAGACTCAGAATAGATATCGGGAAAAGCTTTCAGGTGATGAAGAGAGCAGAACACCACGAATACAGTAGAGTCCCTGTCTCTGGTAGTCTTTAAATGGGACAAACATCTGTTAGGGATGACATGAGGACAGTTCATCCTGCCCTGGGGCAGGGAAATGGATCTGCTGCTCTGCTGAAGTCCCTTCCAAATGTGATGTCCCTAATTGTATAGGAGAGGAAACATTCCTGTTTGATATCAGCAGTACTAGATAAGGCTCTAAAATAACGAGCAGGTTTTGAAGCAGAAGGAAGACAAAAGCGTATACAAAGTGACTAGCAATGGACTTTGGATGCAAATGCAGGCACAAAAAAAAGCACCCTGGTTAAACAACTGAGTCAATATACACAGATCCTTGCCCTTACCCAGCAAGGAGCTGGCAATTGTGGTGTGGTGCCTGCTTGTGCAGTGCACTGCTTGATTGGGATGCCCAGTGGTTTCTCAGGCTCTGGGGTGGTTGCTGGTGCAGCAATAAACTGGTTCCTGGTATAATTTGCTAGACTCGATACTGTTTGTTATCTTTTGGCCAGCATGAATCATGAGACCAGGCTGATGGCATTCACCCTGGCGTCTCTTGAAATGACAATGATGTTGTTCACTGACGGAGCGAAGGAACAGCTCAGCCTGTTTCTTCCATCAAAAATCTCCTTTCTTCAGAAGAATTGAGCTCATGGCATGGTTATTCCATTCCACCCCTACCACCAAAAATAAAACCAGAGAGATTTGAGTATAAAGCAAATTAGTACCCTATGTAGAAGAAATATCTCAGACTAAGTTTTTCCAAACCCTTCTTTCTCCTGTTGCTCCCACTTGTCAAGCACTCCAGTTTCAGGAGGATGAGAAACAAGCAGGATGAATTCCTAAACTACATAACAACAGCAACCCCTGTCTCTTCCTCTTCTTTAACTGACATATCCCATAGCCTTGCAATCCCCTATTTTATTGATATCGACACCGTGCAGTCATTTCTATTCATGAAGCAGATCAGAACAAGTTCCACTCATGACTAAGAGATGTATTTGGGAGTGCAGAATTCTGCAAATTAACAATCAAACACAATAAAAAACCCCAAAGATACTGCATTACAAAATACACTTTGATGATTTATTTTAACAAGTATCACTTATTTTCAATTATTTACAGTGCTAGTTAGCATACTCATAAAAGTACTGTGGCACATTGAGTTAAAAGTAATGGATGCTTAGTGCTGGGAAATCTCAGCAGAGCACTCTGCTATTAAACACTGGCAAAAAAAGAGGGACGGAAATGTTACGGTGGGTTGTTTTCTGTTTGTTTGGGGTTTTTTGCTTGTTATGGAGGACTTTTTGATGGGGTGAAGATAATTGGGTCTGCAGATTAAGTGAGTTAGGAATTAGCTGAGTTCTCACTGTGAACAGTTTTGTAAATTCCCACATCACACTTCATGTCTTCCAGCTCCTCTCTCCCTTTAACAAATCCAACATTCAGGGCCTTATCTCAGGGTGTCCTTTTTAGTCTGAATTCTCTGGCTTTCTTCAGCTGCTCATCATTTAAAGACAGTTATTTTTTTGGCATTTCATTTCCTGCTTTTTTCCTCTTCTTCTTGCATCTTTTATAGATGGTGATAAATGTGAATAACAATGCACCCAGTGTGAAAGGAGGAGTGTAAAACCCAATTCCATTCGATTTCTCTTTTATTCTAACTTTAAGCATCAGATTTACCCATGTCTCACTCCACTGGACCTGTCACTGGAATTAAATAGAGCCTCTTAAAACTGATTGCTGCAAGGAAATAGATCTTAAAAGCAAGAACGTAACAGAACCTTAAAGAAAATTTCCTAATAAATGTTGAACCTCATTCAAATTTTATTTCCCACCCCTGAGATATGCAAGTAGCTCAATGCTAATCAGAAAGGGAGAAAAGTGACCTTAATTTTGGATGGTCTATTTTCAAAATCCTGTTGAAGGCAGCAAAATACTCTGATAATTTGCACATCATGTAAACGGCAGAGAAAAAGAGGGGCTGGCAGGCAGGGAATACTGAGACACACTTGTCTGCTTTTACGCATCGCTGCTGACACCTGCTGCGTAACCGCCTGGCAGAGCCATCTTCTGAAAACAGAGAAAGAACCGGCTCCTCCGGCTCAGTAAAGGGAGTCCCAGCTTTTATAGCAGGAGGGTCACTGTCTCAAGCTTGTCCAAACTGTGATGAATGAAGCAGGTTTAACAGCGAGAAAAAACCCAGCTGGCTGGGTTGGGGAGGAGAGGCTTCTTCCAGCTGTATACTGCTTTTTTTCTAGTATTCAGGGCTCTTGCCTGTTTTTTAATATTTGCTTGGCATCTTGGTAACCTGAGGTTTTTTTCGCTATCTCTGAACTGGATGGGACTGAGCTGCTCTTGGACCCTGGCCAAGAGAGAAGGGATCATCAGCAGGGGATGTTGTAGTCAGAGCTGATATAGATCCAGGGCAAGGTTGGTTTAGAAATAAAAGTGACCGTCTCGAGAAACAGTTGTTTCTTTAGCACATTTTGCTGGCTCGTTGAATGGGTATGGGTTAGTCTGGCTGGTTGGCTCCCTGCCGACATGTGGGAGTTGCTCTGGTGAAAAGTGTGGTTTCCTCTCTGTTCCCGCTGTAAAATGAGGAGTTCTCACCTGTCACAAATGTTCATGCTGTAAAAAGCTGCTCAACACAAGGAGATGCCCGGCAGCGCTATCATAGTTATCTGATGTGACACAATAAGCATTTAGGAGTCACCTTACTTTGGCATGGTGATACAGTGAGGAATCTGATGGACAACTTGTATTAACATCATAGAGCACGGGAGGGGAAAAAGAAAGAAATAGAGAAGAATTTTTTCTTTAAATAGATGCTTGATAAAAGGTAGGTAATGGATAGATTTGCTTTGTTAAGAAGTGTCCACGGTATTTGCATTTCATAATTGTTCCTGCAAAGGTTGGTGTGAGCTGAATCTCAGCTCAGCTTTCTTGCACTTTTTCTTTTCTTCCCGTGTGGAGCGGAAGAATGCTAAATAGCTTTGTTTCCATCACGCCAGGGGTTACAGCATGATCTCTAGTCATTCCTCCACTGAATGGCAAACCAGATGCCACCCCACCTTCACCCCCAGCATGCGTCTGGAGGAGAAGCCTGGCAGGGGCCATCCCTGGGGACCACCACAATGGCAGCGCAACTCACCCCCCCGGCCCCGAATAAAACAGACCCCAAGTGGCAGAACGATGCTCCCCATTATTAATCCCACTGTGATTCTAAATGTCATGCTATTACTGTACGCACAAAGATACTTGAAGGTTTTCTGATTTCAATTACAATTATTATCTCCTCTGAGAGATGTTTTTTCTGCTGTTGGGAAATCTCTTTAGCTGATCTGCTCTGAAACAGCAGCAGACAGCAGTAAATAGTCCTGTTTGTATTAAGTGTGCATTCCTGCCGGACTCCCCCTGCCTTGTTGAGGTCCCCTTGCTTTGTCCTCCTCTATGAGAGATGGTCAGAGACTCTCTCAAGATGGGCTGCAGGCAGCAAGGATTCAACACACTCTGCCAGAAACACCCTCTTGTGAAATACTCAGGAACAGCACCTCCTCTGCGAGACGGACGCTGTGCAGGACTGGGAAGTGGTGAGACCTGCTGCATGCACGGTGAGACTTGATATGGGCACAGGCGAGAGGAATCCAAGTGAAATGGACTTGCATCTTTGTTCCATTTAAGCCATTTGTGAAAAGGATGATGACACTGTCAAGCTATGAAGTCATGCCCTCCAGTCTCCAAGAAACCTGGAATGTCCCAGTGCAGGGAGCTGACTGCAGATGATGTGGTTTTGTACTGTTGGTTCTCTTCCACATTTGATTTACACTATCTACCTTTTGAACTACCTATGCCAAGCGGAACTCAATTTTCACTTCACAAACCACCACCTCTAAAAATTTTACTCTAAAGGACACTTGTTAGATGTGAAAACAAGTCAAATACATTTGTCCCAGGCCTATCAAATCACACCCCAAATATTGGTGTGTTTATGTAACCAATCTTTGAGGGCACCACATGCAGTAGGAGTTCATGGAAGCCTTAATGCTCTGGGAACAGCAATGCCATCAGGAAGGGCATGGTGACATCAGGCAGTGTGAATTTTGAGTCACCAAACCACACTCGGGGTCATCAGTGGGACTGTAGCTCTAATTTATGCGTGTCCTTCAGTGAGCAGGACTTAGCACAACATACTCCAGATCAGCAGCAGCTGAGCCCTCAGACCACCTAGCAGCTCTCCAGGGGCCCCAGGCACAACCTGAGAGCCTCGCTCCAGCTCCCAAGGGACAGACATCCATACTAAAAATGACCAGAACAACTCATCGCCTCTCTGTTGGCCTCAGCAAGGCGACCAAGAGCTGAGCTCACCAGGAACAGAAATCACATGTAGAGCAAAAGAAAGACAATTCCACCTGCACTGTAGCTAAGGGGTCAGTCTACTGCACTCTGCAGGATCTCTCTTTTCCCTGATACTGAAAATGCTGAATATTCAGTGTCCCAGATACTTGCTGGTGTCTGTTCCAGTGTGCCAAATCTATACAATCTTACAGCTATCACAACCTCAATCACTTCATCTTCCCTCCTGCTTCTGGATATGAGCTCCCCTTTCCCCCATGACTATCTCCAGAAGTTTCTCTTACACACAACTTTAGTATCAGAAACATTTTCATTTAAAAACCACTTTCTCTTCCTTCCTTCAGATGTCCCTTTCCTGGGGTGAAGCATAAGCAAAAAAGATGAAGATACTTTCTAACCCCAAGGCTGCCACTGGCTGCCATTTCTTATGAATGCTTTGCAGAGCCTCCCAGATGCACATTAAGCTTGATGTGGACTCCCTAAATCCAAGAACATTTAATAAATGGGGAATTAGTCTGACTAAGTCATACTGGAGATGAATTTCTTACATCGATACAATCTCCAATGAGTACTGCATTTCATTTAATAAATGTATTTATTAAATACATAAAAGATTTGTAAATGGAGCTCTTGTCTTGCTGAACCTTATTAGCTTCATCCTTATTTAACATTTATTTTCTTGAGATGAGACAATATTTGTCAAATCTTGAACACGTCATTGCAAAATCCGCCCTGACTCTAAGTATTAAATTTCAACATTTGCTAGACCTGGCTCCTTGTTTAATCTACCAAGATCTCTAACAAGCACAAGGAAAGATTTGCTAACTCAAAAATAACTGCTATTGAATCTCCAGTGGGTTTGTAAAAATCTACATAATATTTAATAAATCTGCCCTAAGATTTGCTTAAATCTGTTTAACCTCCATTAAAACGGGAAAAGGAATTTGTTGGAGTCCTTGTCGGATTCATGCAAAACTTCATAAGTATATCAGATGTTACCAAAATCCTATTAAACTGCCATGTGAGTTTTCTGTTTCATTTGTCATCATTGTTGATTATTAATGTATTTGTGCACAAATAGCAGCGCTCTCCTCCTAGGCATTGAACCCTTCCTCCTGTCCTCACTCACTGCCATCAGAATTCAGCCGGTGGGAAATTATAAGTCACTGCTAGAGCTGATCCCACTGCATTTCTGCTACGCCACCTTTTAGATTGCAGCCCATAATTTTGCAGACCTTTGCTGGGAATGCATAGATTGCCTTTGTCAATTTTATACAGCTTCTCTAAAGAGACACATTCTAAGAAAAAGTAATCATGCTGTATCAATAGCAGAAACAATGCTTACCCACCTCTTATTATCCCAGCATCTTGCCAGACTAAGACAGACAGAATAACAAACATTGTACTTAGTTTTCAACCTGCATGCAGAGCATTTTTATGTCTGTCTGGTTCCAGTATTTCTGTGGCAGCGATCCCAAATTATGTTTGGCCCAAAACCTCTGCCAACTTGTTTTGCAGATCACCCTGCACCCTGTTCGTAAAATTTCACTTGAAACAAGAAGATTGAAAACAGTTATGTTTTTGTGTGCTTCTGTATACCTCTCCCCCGGCCTTTCAGAGTCCAGGGACGGGTAAATCACAGCCCGGGAACATGGGCAGTTTAGAGACATTAAGTGGGTAGGTGATAGTCTAATTTATTTGCTCTGTGTTTCCAGCCTTTTCATTTCTTGACGGTTACCTTGAAATCCCCTCTTTTCCATGACAATTAATGCAGATCCTGTTTTTAGTAGGTCTGACCTTGGAGGAGGTAGCAAAGGGTAGCAGATGATATGCTAAAACTCTCAATACCGGAGATGGAGGTTCAAACCTGCTCAAGGCTAGATTGGAAATGAGCTCAGCCATCTGAATCCTGTCGCCATTTGTCAATAGCATGAAATATCCCACCATCTTTCTTGCTTGGCAGTCTGTGCACAGAAGGAGATAGCAGGAATACAACGGTGGACAGGGCTGCTGGGTGCCTGCGTGAGGACTCATCACCTGAATAGCAGGTAGTGCTGCAGTGCAGAGGGAAGGGGCTTTTGCTGAATGCTACAGAAATGTAGGGCCGGGAGAGCCACCAAGAGCAGCTGTTCTTGGAAACATGCTGGCAGAGCTAATTCTGGTACATAATGGGCAGATTCAGCTCTCCTTATAGGAGTTTCATGGCAGTGCTATCAGACTCTCCCTTTATTGCTTATCAAAATCCTCTTACAAAAACATGATGCCAGTATATTATTTAATATGAGTGCTCTGATACGACAGTGAAGAAGACCAGACAGGCCAGACATGACAGATAACTCTTGGCAGTTAAAGCTGCTACTAAAAATAAAAGAATGGATTTATTAAAGGGTTACAGAGAAAGGTTCTGCTTTCCAGCTGATCCCGTGTACAGGGCCCACATATTAAACATTTGAGTTTGAGCTCAAGTAAAATATGTAAGTCTTGACAGATTGTAAGTTTGCCTGTGATAATTTGCTACTGGGTTCAGGCTATTCTTCTAGTGATTTATAGTCTTGGATGTTCTAAGCAATATTTATTGCATCAGATAGTAGAGCCAACTTTTAGGAAACACTGGTATAGATGACACAAGCCTTGTACATTTGGGGATTTTTTAAATACCATTTTTAGAGTGGCAGAATTGTGTGAAATTCTTGAGGAAAGCAGAAAGGAAAGACACGGACAATGTACAGACACACAGAAGTGGTCAGTGATTTTCTGGGTGTCTTAAGAAATGTTACTACATCTATTTCTGGAAAAAGCTGGGCATTAGCACAGTGAAAATCTGTCCTTTTCCATGTGAACTGTGGCAGGAACACAGCATGGAGATATGCAATATGTGTATCCACTTCTGGAAACCTAGTCTTGTGAATTATTAATAAACAAATAAACAAAAGTGACAAAAAAACCACCCCAAAGAAGATCTCAGACTGCCTATATGCTAAGCCAGTTATTTAACATATGAGCTGTTTTATCCTGAAAAGAAATCATGTCCCAGCCAGGCATAATTCTGCAGTCCCTGTTAATACACGTCAATGTATTGAGCCTGATGAATATAGAAAGGCTGGATACTCAGTTCTGAGATCCTGCAGGAGGAAAAACAACTCCTCATCCAGTCCTGACCAAGACTGGATTTGAGACACAGCTATTTAAGCATCAGTCTGTAATAACGAGCACAATTTAATTCAATTCAACAGTCTTGTAGGACAGAGAGACAAATAAACAAACCCTTCACTTCAGTAGCATTAGCATTTATCTTGAGGAAAGCTAACTTCATAAAAAATGAGGCAGAAAATCAACAGCTAAGAGGGTAAAAACTTTTCCTGTGGCATGAAAATTATTGAAAAGATCACATTCGATGCTCACTAAAATTTATAGCATCAAAAATTGCAGAAGGAGTGAATACGGGGAAAAGGGCTTTTTGCTTCAGCTGCAGATTTAAAAAAAGATACTTTTTTGAAGTAGAAGTAGAAGACATTTTAGAAGATTTCAAAGTAGAAGACATCCACTGAGGAGCAGAAATTGGGCCAAAAAGAGGAAAACAGAAAAGAGCAAACTTGGCCAAGTTCAATGTAAAATTTATCATATGGCAGGGTAAAAAAGATTTTCAGAAACAACTCCCAAAAGGCAATTGAAGTAACAATTCAAGCACATCAGAAACAAGAAGCTTGTCAGATATTTTACACTGGCAGTTCATGATTAGGGTGTAATGGGTGCTCAAGGAAGAAAAGGTTATACTGGAAAAGCCTAATAAATTCTTTTATCAGAGTTCACCAGGGAGGAGGTCAGTAGTTTAAGAGGGATGAATCTGAAGCATTCTCTGTTTGAAATGCTAGTAGAACAACTCTTAGAATATTTTTTTACAAAGGGAACGGTAACAACCCTTCCAGACCAGAAGATATTCTGTGTTGATAAATGTAAAGTGATGCACATGGGGAAAATCAATTTTAATTGTAAATACATAGAAACAGGTTCCAAATTAGCTAGCGTCTCTCAGGAGTTATTTTGGAATCACCATGAATTTCTCTGAAAAAGTCAGTTCAATGCTCAGCACAGGTCAAAAAGGCATATAGAGTATGGTAGTAATAATTAGGAAAGATCTAGAGAACAAAAGAAAAAGTGTCACTATACTGCTAAAATGGCTCACATACTGATCGTTCTGGTTGTGCCCTCTCAGACAAAAATTCTATAGAAATAGGAGGGGCACAGAGATGGCTGGCAAGTACAACCCGATGGGTATGGAGCAGTTCCTGTACACAGAAATCAAAAGGCTAGGGCTCATCAACTTGGAAAATAAATGAGTGAGGGGTGCATGTATGGTTATATAAAATCATAAATAGCGTGGAGGAAGTGACTGCAAACAATTATTCACTGTTTCTTGTAAGGCAGAAACAAGAGGCACCGAATAAACCGATCAGGCCATAGATTTAAATAAACAAAAGGAAGTCCTTTTACACACACAAAGCATAATCAAACCGTAGAGCTCATTGCCCAAAGTATAAGTGGGTTCAAAAAGCAATTAGACAAATTCATGGAAGAAAAGTACATCAAGGGCTTATTAAACACAATGAAGTGGATCCAAGCTCCAATCTGGGACTTTTTAAGCTGCAGATTACTGAAAAATGAGGAGTGGTGTTGGCAGGGAATTTTCTTTCTCTGCTTTTCCTCTTTCTTATATTCATTTCTAAGTACCCACTGCTAGCCATGGACAGGGAGACTATTCTGCTCCAGATCGACGTTTGCTCTGAGACTGGAGGGTTGTTCTTAGGCTATCTTCCCTGTTGTAGAGACTGTACAGAAATAATTTCTGATAGCTGTCAGCCTTGCTTCTCTGAGGTCGCATCCTTTCACCCCTTGCATAGGAGCAGCTGCAGGGGCAGAAAACTTCCCGTATAAGCCAGGACCAAACCACAAAGGTAGGCAGTTGGGTGTCTCACTGGTGCTGTACTCTGCACCTGATCAGTGGATAAACCAGGAGCCAGCAGCACCTTCAGCACTCACATGAAGTCAGGGTCTGGAGAAAAGTCTCCTAAAGGCTGCCCTGGGATCAGGGCATGGGTGACAGCCAGGGCAAGAGGTGCAAGGTGGATGCTGATGGAAGAGCACCAGGCTCACTAGCCCAGCCAACACCCTGGAGATCAAACTTCTGCTGCTCAGACAAAGCTGGTGCTCAAAAGCATTCTTTGGTTTGTCCACTCCCAGCTGATAAATGACCACTAATTCACTTTGCAGACCTTTTGAAACAGAGCTCCAAGGTCCATGTGGTGGGTCCAGAGAGTGACAAATATGTAGCACTGAGGAAACATGGAAGCACCATACCACTCATCACAGTTAATCTTTGGAGCTACTTAATCATACAAGGCTTTCAGTTACTAAGGTCCTTTTTAATTTAGAGTGAGAGTGTGTGGTAATTAGCCTTAACCAGGTCATTGATCTTAGGGGAATATACTCCACGAGAAGCTACATCCATCTTGCATACTTGTGGGAGGGAAGGACTGATAAGCTTGACATCTCAGCTCACAGTATTAACAAGGCAGGTTAATACTGACCTTCTGCTAGAGCCCTTCCCACATAGCTGGCCGTGGAAATGCAAGGGCATTTCTTCCATAAGCCTGATTATTCCTTTGGATTCAGTAGTATAATTCTGATGTGAGTGGAGGGTTTTCACCTTTACCTCACTGTAAGTACATAGAAATTCTCCATGACCTGCCATCCACTTCACAAATATCGCCAAGATTTATGGACAGTTTCAATAAGAGCTTTGCTCCCTCCCTGATTCCACTCCTCCTTGTGGCAAAGCTCCAATCCCAGGTCAACGACTTGCTGCCGCACTAAGAGCTGAGATGTCATACATTGTGCTGTCCAGCTTTCTGTGGGCTGCAAGGATGGAGATGCTGAGAACCTAAGGTGAATAGATTCATGTCAACAGCATGTGCCTTGCTTCAGGGATGGAGGGGTAGAGGCCCTGAATGGGCACTGTTTCACACTAACATTTTCACAGCCGGTTTCTTCAAAATGAGTGATCAAATTCGCCAAAATCCTTCAGCACCTGCCATTTCATCACATGAGCCACTCACTGTGACCCTGCCTGTGCTCGACATTAGGCTCAAGCCCGAGGTCAAGCAGCAATCGTCATTCCTGATCATGCACTAGATATTAAGGCCTGTTCAACATTAACTCTGCAAGGGTTCTCATTGGCCTTAAATTTTCAAATTTCTGCTTGGAAAGGCTCTGTTCTGGCTTTTCAAGAACTTTTTTTTTTTTCTTTTTGCAAAGTTGGCTCTTTAGGAAACTCTACATGGACTAATATCTCACTTTCCCCTTACAGCCTTTGTGGAAGACTAAAGGGGAAGCGGGCTGGACCTCTCCCCTACCCAGATTTCCCACATCACGTTGTTGTTGTTATTGCCACGTTGTGGGGTTCGGGTTTTTTTTTTTTATTTTCTGGGTCTCCTGCCAAACATTTGTCTGCTTTGTCAGTTTTTTATTTTTATTTTTTTTTCTGGGGAAAAAAGCCTCTTTAATCTTAGCAAATGGGTTTTTTTCCACTTCAATAGCCTCAAAATTTTCCCTGGAGAGCTGTAAGCCCTTTAAATATATTTAGGTTGCCAGATTTCTTGTGTTCTCTCTCCAGGAAGCCAATTTTGCTTCTACGCTCTTGAGAAAGGGCCAGTCTCATCTTTTCTTGCACTTTGAAGCCATTGTACACCACCTTCCCTCCTTCCTCTTTTCTTTTCTCAGTCCTCCTTAGGTTTAGAACTTGTCCCTGAGGTAGCATAAAGGCCAGAAACCCTTCCCAGGCTTGTGTTAAGTTCTTATCCGCTCTGGGTCTTTCATCCTATATCCATCAGCAACTCATTCTGGTGTTTCATGACAATCGTCCCCACGTGCATTGCTGTACACCAGGCTGAAGAGACTAACCATGACTAAACACTTCAATGGCTGTGTGCCCTGCTCTGATTCATAAGCTCCATGGGGGATTTTCTTTTTTTTTTTTTTTTTTTTTTTCAAAATCAGCTCTTTAGGAAACTCGGCACGGTCCATTATCTCATTTTGTCCACACCAATTTTTGTGAAAGACAAAGAAGATGTTCCCAAGCTCCCTTTTTTCCTACTGAACATCACCCCTGGAACACTTACTGGGTGTGGGAATCCCAGAACAAAATGGGATCCTGGGATCTGGCTAGTTCCATATGACCCTAACCTCTTTTCCAGATATCTCGATTTGTTTCCGTACTGCTTGAGCATGATCAGACAGATACACTGCCTAACAAGTCTCACTGCACACATGGGGACGAGCCTGGTTCAATTACAAAAGGAAAGTGGTTCCAGTGTGCAAACTGAAGGCAAGACAGCTTGTAGTGTCTGTAAATGAACCAGCAAATGAGTTGTATAATACGTGACCTCTGGGACAAACTCAGGTCCCTTCTTCAGACACTGGCAGGTTTACAAACAATGCAAAAGAAAAAGAAGAAAAAAAAAACCAGCTGAAGTGTTCTGTGATGACCTGAGGAGAAGAAAGATTTACACTGCTGACTGACTGGCTTCATGCTGAGATTGGAGCGGTGTAAGTAATGTATCTTCAGACACTGGGGAACAGGCATGGCTACTCAATAAAAAGTGCTGTTTATTTTATAATCAACAGTTCTATCGTGAGAAACTCTTGGGTTCTCTTATTTCTGATGACAAATTATTTGTGGGATCAATGAGATTCCTTTTTACTGCCCCCCTATTTAACATATATAAAAATATGCACGCATTAACGTGCACCTTTCCAGTCGGGAATTAAAAATGTTTCACACATTATTCCATGAATATGTCAAGACTGTTATTACCCTAAGACAAGCTTTCACTAAGGCACTGTCCATCTGGTGTCACAAAGGTGCAGAGGGGATTTAATAAGCCAAGAGCACACCTGGGAGCAGACTACGGGTGTCCTGATTTGTGCTCTAATGAGCGGGTGTTCATCTCAGAGAAACACAGGGCTGCTGTGTGCCAGGAATGCTGCTCTCGTCCACCCAGCATCCCGGGGATGGGAAATTATCCCCTGGGCTCGTCAGAAAATGGAATTTCCATCTTGTGGGGAAGGACAACATTTCTCTGGTTGCTTTAATCATGAACCAGGACAACAAGTTAAAACATTTTTTTTTTTTCATGAACCAAAATATTCTGAAAATATTTCCTTTCAGTCTTATCAGAACACTCAGCCATGATATTGTATTGCTTGCAAATCCATTCAAATAATAATTCCAGTGCACTCATGTACAGAAAAACGAGACCTTTTGCACTGAAACCACTGCTTGGTTAACCTGTAGCTCTGCAGCATGACCTTGGGCCTGAATGCTGAAAACGCAACTTAAGAAAGAAAAGGTTCCAGGTTTAATTACGGCAGGAGCCTGGCTACTGAGAAACACAGAGCAAAACACAAATAGGATTAGCTTCCATGAAATCTTGATGACGGCTGTGTAATTTGTACAGAATTCTTTGGCTTGTCGGCATCGTTCTCACTTTCTGGGCTCCACTCCTGTTATCTCGGAGCAGGAGAAGGCCACTGTTGTTCTCCTGACAGACCCAATAGCCTTTAGTCAGATTTAAGAGAAAGTGGCTGTGGGAAATGAAGATTAACACTCTGGGGACAGGTGAGATTATCTCGTTGAAGGTCATTATAGTTTCCATAAATCGAATATATATGTCTATGTGTACACACACTAATGTCCAGCAGATCTATAGCACAAGGTATAAATGGAAAGCCTGGGGAATATTTAATCACAAGGACTTATCATATGGGTTTGGGTGAGGCAATGCGCCGTGCAAATGGCAATGCAGAGAAGAGGACTGGCTAGAAACTGCTAATGGAAATTCAATGTGTGTGAGAGACCCAGTGTGTGGGTCCGTGTGTGTGCGCGCACGTGCCTTTAGGTTCTCTCTTAACGGAAGAACAAAAATGAATCAACCAATAATTAAAAATGCCTCACCTTATTTATAAAAAAAGGGTTTTTCCATGGGTAGTCATATTATGGGATTGAAGCCCTGAGTCCAAATGCTCCCTTTATTGATGTATTTGCTCTCACAATGCAATTTCTGTTGCATGATTTTTTCATAGCCCATTTTTTGATTGCTGTGTTTGGGACAGGATTATTGTTCTGAGTTGTGGATGGCCAAATTAATCACTTGTGTATGTAAGGCACAGTGTGCATACTAAGTCTTCTTATTTCACCTGTTGCCACAGGGCCACAAACACCAGACACACAACAGCAATTATGATTAGAGATGGACCAGAGCAAGGGTATTCAGAGGTGGAGCTTGGCATGGGACAATTCACATGGCCTGGCTCAGCAACGACTGTGCTCCAGTACCACAGCTCACATCCAAACAGCTCCAAAACACTCAGACAGGACTTAAAAGGAAACAAGCGATGTCCCTGAGGCCATTCTGCTTGGGTCCCCAATCTCCAGCAGTGCAACCACAACCCTTCCCTGAATTTAACTGTTAGCAGAGAGAGTCAATGGCAAAGTAAGGGGATCTGCCACGAACAGAAAATATGTCTCTCTTCTGTAACACTAATGAACTGTATGTCTGATTTAAATGGCAAAACCCATTTTCTGGTCAAATCTGCTGCTAGCCTTCAAAATATATAAAATGCAACAAGCTGCAGGTTTAGCACAGGGCTCAAGTCTCTGGGTTCTGAAAACATCGCAAACCACTTTTGTTTTGATCCAGTGAGTATCACGTCTGCAGATGGCTGGATAGGCCTGTATAGCAGCTCGCAGACAAGTATTGCGTGTGTTGCATGCATTCACTCCCCTCATTATGTAGCAGCTCCAGCAAACACCCGCTGATTGTGCTTCTCTAATTTGTTTTTCAGGGAGTAGGTTGCCAGTCACCTTGTATCTGTCTGTGATCTGCTACAGATCTGCCTGGCTATATGTCTGCCTTTGGAGAAACCATCCCTCCAGCCGGGGCAGGACCTACCTAGGTTGGAGGGGGAAAAGGTGAGTGAGCAGCAGGATTGCTAAGGAGCCCAAGATGGGGAATTCACTGAAGGACTTGCTTGCTATGGGGTAGCGAGGCCATGCGCTCTGTGCCCTGTGCAATGTTGTCAGAAACTGAGCAGTTGCATTGCAGGGAGGTGGCTTTCTTCTGTCCCCTGGTCCCAGTTCTGGCTCTGTAGTCTCTCTTCAAGCTGTTTCTTTCTCCTTAGTGCAGTTATTAAACAAAGTGAGAACCTGAGGATTGTACAGGGGGAAAATTGAATCCTGAAGAGGGGCCCATCCAAACACAGCACCTCCTCTGGGGTTCCTTGGATCTTCTGCCACTACCTTTTTGCTCTTGCCCACAATGGCTTTCTTGTGCCTCGAAAGTGTAAGGCTGTTTCCTGAGCTCTGCAGCTCACATGTGAGCTGGGTCAGTGGATCCCCCAATGCCATAAATAGAGGGACAGGCATGAATTGCTTGATAGTCTCTCAGCTGGAGCAGTGCTGCTGCAGCAATCCAAATACCTGCTGGCAATGTCAAATGAACCACCGCTCACTTTTTCAAGGAGACTTTATATGGGCTTGTGCTTTTACTTCTGAAATAAAAGTCGGGAATAACCTATTAGTTATCTGTGCAGAGAAGAGCACAATTCTCTCTTTGGGGTGGGTGTGGAGGAGTTCAGTCACCTGAGGAGCACAGTGTGCATCCCCTCATCGGAAGAGATCACTTCCAACTTTCCCACGGGACCTCAGCACCCTTCAGCGTTGGTGACCATCATCTTGGCATGCCACTGAGGCTGCTTGAAATTTTGTACCAGGATTAAGTATGAATGATCATAGGTAATCATCTGAGTCATGGTACATTGATCTTATCACAGTGAAGAAAAGATACCCCTTACTTTCGTTCTTCTGTCATATTTTGTTAAGAAGAAAGCCTGACATTGTATGGCAAATAATTCAGACTTGTTTATTACAACCTCAGGAAAAGGAGCAGAACCTCAGAGGTGGCAATGTGACAATTGCTTTTTACATACCTTTCACCAGACCAGCAGCCTGTCATAGGGACTCATTTCCAGACAGGCTCCCATCAGGATCCAGAGGTAGGCAGAAACTCTGAAAACCAGGTGGCAATCCTGGGAGGACAAAGGAGAGATGGGATCCAAACTGGATCATCTCCTGACTTCGCTAGCTCAGTCCCAGGCACTGTGAGCCCCTCATGCTGGCAAGGGTGATGTTGTAAAAGAAGTAGAGAATGACCATCCCTGGAAACATTCCAGGTCAGGTTGGACGGGGCTCTGAGCAACCTGATCTAGTGGAAGATGTCCCTGCCCGTGGCAGGGGGGTTGGACTAGATGGCCTTTAGAGGTCTCTTCCAACCCAAACTATTCTATGATTCTATGACATAGAGGAATGAAATAATACAAACGTGTAGAGGCATCACTTGTGACTGAGGCTCCTTGGTTTTGGCATTATACCACTACCAACTGAGATATATTTCCTCCCCAGGAGGGAATATGATCTAAATAAGACAGGAAAGGAATAATAGGAAGTATTATTCTTCCAGTGTTACAGATAGGCAGCTGAGGCAAGCAACTAACTCACATCTCTTTAGTGAGTCTGCAATAGAAATTGGTCTTAAATCTGCATCTCCCGGGGCCTATTGCAACACTTAAGCCACAAAATCAGCTTCTTTCCCTGTAGACCAGCTTTCTTCCCTGTACAAATGCTCAACCAGTGTTTAGCTGTTCTGCAAAACAGGCCTGGCCAAGTCACAGGACCAGCCTTTCTCATGAGGCTCTCAGTGCTGCTCACTAGGAAATATCTTCAGTAAGCTGAAGAGTCAGGGAGGGCCCTTGAAAAAACTGGCACTTAATCCCTCAGGTTTCATCTTCCACTTCACCTAAATAGTGACTTTCCACATGAACCGCACAAGTCAGCCACACTTCATTTAATGATGACTTTTAATATGAGTCACACGTGGAAGTAGCTCCTTGCCAGTGTTTCCTAGCCTCCATCCACTAGAGAAGGCTTAGTCAGACATGCTCATATCCCCTCCCTCCATGCCAAGGAGTAGATTTGCTCTCATTCTTTCTGTCCATCTTTCCTGTCACACTTTTTTCCATCTTCTCATTTCCCTTAGATGAGAAAAGCAGCGTGAGGACAGGGCATGTTTTATCTTCTCGTTGCAATGAGACTGAGGTTGTCTTTAGAGCCTGCTGCCTGATAGATCTGAGCTGTCTCCTGCAGTCCAAGCAAAGTTAGAACAGGGTCACCCATCATCTTGCCTGCTGACCATTTTTTGAAACTGGGAGTATGAGTGGTCTTTTGAGCAGATACAAATTCATACAGCTGTTGCTTACTCCTGTCTTTCCTGTCTCTCTCACTTTGCAAACCATGTTTGGAGGACATGGAAAGAGGCATGAAGCAAAATGTTAGACATATCCCACCTGTAAGCTTTTTTTGGTTTTGTTTTTGTGCTTACCAATCATAGCTTTGAGCATGTCAGTGCAGTGAAAAGGATATCTACTGAGAAATGTTACTGGTAGTGAACCTCAGAAAGTAGCGGTAAAGATCTAGCTGTCTGGACATCTCTCTGAATCCTACCAGAGCAGTCTGAAGTTCTAGCATCTGTGAAAGTGTGCTGGGAAGCTTTCAGAGATAGACTCCCTCATGAGCAGAGGTGCATGAATAAGTGATACTTTTTTTTTGTTTGCTTGCAGTTCTGGAAGATCAGAAGAGAGATTGATTTCAGGGTAATCCAAAGTACATATTTTAAAAAACATTCTCAACAAACAAAAGGTAAACTTGCAAATTGCAGTGGTTTAATAGAATGGTTTTTGGTGAACTAAAAACAAAGTTTCTTTCAGCTTTTGATTTTTTTTTTTATATATCCCAAAATAATTGTGCCTTTTTTTTTTTCTCCAAAATGTTCACTTTCTTGAGCTAAAACAACTGGTTGAATTGACCTACATTAATGAAATGTCTGGACTAAATTGACCAAATTGTATTTACTGTTTAAGAAACAAAACAAATCAAACCCCCTTTCATTCAAGAAATTCAACCTCATGAGAAAAAAACTTTCTGATACCATTTCAGTTTTACTGTTTTATTCAGATTGCCATTAAAATAACTAAGGTGAATTATTTGCTAAAACTGGCTCCAGTTTAGTTTTGGACATAAATAATTTCCTTGAATTTGTCTTTATTTTACCTGAACACTGTTGTCAGCTTTTACAAAACAGGCAGCGTACCGTCTTCCTTATTTAACAGACTTTTAAAAGAATTTGAATCAACTCCTTAAAGCAGAACAAAGCAATTAACAGGGCAATGTCAAAGACAAATTGTTAATAGGACCTGACCACTTAAGATCTCTTAATTCGGTGTCTGGCTGCTAAATATTGGTAAATCTAATAGAGCTGGCAATAAATAAAATGTTTGTACGTCAACAGTTCTGCCTGAACACTCAACATGGAAAAAGCAGGCTCTTTATTATCCCGTGTGGAGACACTGGTATCTTGGGGGTATGGGAGGCTTGCACAAGCATCCAGAAATTCGGTTCTTTATTCAGATCCTTGGCTAATATTCTCAGCACTTTTGAGTTTGCAGAGCTGGGCTGAAAATCACATGCTAACATGCTCTCTGCTATTATCAGGGCGGGATATTGATTGTAGAGGTCTAAGTGGTAAACACCATGGAAACACCTTTGCCTTGGCATTTCTGCACTCTGCATGCAGAATGGGAGTGGGAGGAGCAGCAGCAATCAACACATATATTTTAAGTTATCCATACTCCCCTCTGCCCCCTTTTTTGAATCAGAAAAGGTTCTTGCTTCTGAAGTTAAGTGAAAGGATTGGGGGAATAAAATCAAGGAGATTCATAGTTTATCCTTTCCCAGCCATTGAATCTTGGTATACCGCTGGGGCAAATACTGCTGCAGGGTCAGCACAGGACAAAAAAAATCTTGATCAGCAAAACCTAAAGAAATAAGCCTATGGAAAGCAGAGCCTCTTCATCATCACAAAGACTTCAGAGCTCTCATTCTTTGCTCACAATATGCAGGTGGTTTAATGGCATTAATAGAGTTTGTCCTGCTTTGCCTATTGATGCAACTGAGATTGCAGCTTAGTCCAAGAATACCCAACTTCTTAACACAAACACTTGACCATGCTCCCCTTTGGCTTTCGGACACCCGTGAGCAGAGGAAAAGTGGAACCACGTGCTAAGCACCCTGCAGTGAGAAACACCAGAAGATGTCTATGTGGCAGGAGACGAGAGCCTTATGGATACCTTCAGAGCTGTTCAGGAGGACCTCTGCTAAGCGGAGAAAAGGATGGGACCATGTGGCCAACTTTCAGACATGCCTCTTCTCCCCTGGGTGTGAGCCGTGGACAACTGCTGGGTTTCTACAGCCTGCTAGCTCTGTGCATGCCACCACTCAGCCTTTCTGGCAGATCACTGTGCCGTGCTCAGAGTCACAAGCCCCAGCCTGCCATCCCATTTACTTTGTGCAGCACTGGCAAAAAAACGTCGACACTGAGTGAAACACTAGCCTGGATTGAAATCAGCTGCTGAACACACCCAGTGCCCAGGGAAAGAGCCCATCCAGTCATCTTGACAGTCAGCAATGTCGGGGCCAATGTGAGAATTATATTTGCTTTGCTCAAAGGATATTGTAATTTACAGAAAAAGAATTAGGAGCTTGAGGTCAGAAATACTGCAGTTTCTTTACAGGCTAAAGGAAAAAGACTGGCAAAGGATAAACAGAAATGCTCTCTACTGAAGTACATTTTATTTTCTTTTTTTTGCTAGGTACCTGTTAATTAGGATAAAAGTGGGAAACACTATCTAACAAGGTTCCTGGGAGCAAACTGGATAAAGCATTAATGAATTCAGCATTACGAGATGGTTCCTAAGCAACAGAACATTTCAGTTGAATATTAACCCTAGTCACAAGGAGAGAAAAAAATGGTCTCAAGAATAACCCAAATGTCAGTGAATTAAGACAATGTATCTTCTGTGCAGAACTGCTATTGGACATCTTAAGGCAGGCATGGTTTGGGTAATGTTTGAGCAAGCTGGTGGCTGACAGTTTAATTTCCAGACTTTTTGGAATTCATTTGCTGCTTTAGTATTAATCATAATTGTGACTGTTTATAATAAAGCATCTTAGAAGATGAGGTAAATTGTAATAGAAAGACATAAATCCTTTAACATTAAATTTTATAGAAATGCACTCCCACGAGTGTACCATCCATGAGTACGGACTAACCACAATGTATCTTCAGGTAGAAAAGAGATGAACATTGCAAAAACAGTGGTACAGGAGTTAGAGATTTTAAGAGATGAGAGTAACAAGGTAAGGATTATGTAGCTATTTGGCTAGCTAGTGTGTAGTTGGATGGGTCCAAAACATTGCCCAGTACAAAAAATGGGACCACATAATTGGAAATAGGTTATCACAGATGTTAAGTAGTAACCGAGCAGCTAAGGGGAAGAAATTCATTGAACCACGGAAACTCAGTCGTTTTCAATCATGTCATCGTATTCTCGGACAAAAAATCACAAGTCCATCACTCTCCCCTGTGCCTAAGCAGGATTTAGTTTCTTAAAGACATATGAAGGACACAGCTTTTCATCCCTAAAATTATAACTCTTATTCTTTGAGTATGCAATGAAGTTTTTGAAGATGTATGAGTAAATCAATTAATTTGTTTATGAAATAAAATTAATCATAAATTCAGTCCCTTCAAAGAAGAGTAGCATCTGAGACAAATTCTTCTTTGTCCCAAATGATTGGAAAGGACTGCAAATACAAACTCACGTAAATCAAGAACTTGCAGTGTGGTTATATTTAAATAAATTAAGTTGATCACTGTGTCCGAGTTTGCGTAATTGTACGGAGGTTACCAACTTTCTTCTGGTCCACAACCAAGGGAAATCCAGTTTTGAACAAACAGGGAAACTGACTTTTGGGGCAGGTTCACTGGTATGTTTTGGCAGCTCTGCAGATGCAAATCAGGTAGTAAGTGCCAGTTGGTGTTTGCTGGCTGGTGTCTCGGAGCAGTGGTTCACAACCTGCAAAGTCCATGGACTAGATGTGCCCAGGAAAGACAACCAAATCAAGCAAGTTCTTACAATGTGATATATTAAAAGAGGGTTTTAGTTTCAGTAGTAAATTTGTAGACTCACAAAGGCTGAAATTCAATATGAAAATCTGCCCTTAAAATGAATTTAAAAGAATACAATTTAAGGCAGATTCTATATGACTGCTAATCTGTAGCACTATTATCTAATAACACTCTCCTTGGGTTTCTTCACCAGTCTTGTATGACATTTCTGATAGTTAAGGGAAAACAGAAAAGAAATTGAAAAGCGTTCCTAGACAAAAACGAAGTTAAAGCAGAGTTTAAATTGCATCATGTGTGTAATGTACAGGTGAAAACTTTTTGAAAGAGACTGCAATTATCCCCCAAACCAAATCTTGCAAAATCTGGTTCAGAATTATTCTACTGGGGAGGGGAGGGGAAGTAATTTTGCATTCAGGTAGGAAAAGTAAAGGTGATAAGTGATCTCAACTCTGCCTGCAGTGCTGATATGGGGGTGAAAATGTTTGAAACATAATTGAATGAGTCTTTAAAGACCGTCACTTAGAAGCTGATGATATTAAATACCTCTAAGTGTAACCACCTTTTTATTTCATGGCATGACAGTGGCCAGGCTTGGATGGCTCAACGCTTCTTTATGTGGCATCTAAGCACTGGAGCAAAAAAGCTTTATCCATGATGGTGAAAAAGAACACAGCTAAAGGAGGATCTGCTTCGGGCTGTTATATTCTCATTTTCCTTTTTTTTTTTTTTTCACAGAAAATCCCCCAAACCAAATCTTGCAAAATCTGGTTCAGAATTATTCTACTGGGGAGGGGAGGGGAAGTAATTTTGCATTCAGGTAGGAAAAGTAAAGGTGATAAGTGATCTCAACTCTGCCTGCAGTGCTGATATGGGGGTGAAAATGTTTGAAACATAATTGAATGAGTCTTTAAAGACCGTCACTTAGAAGCTGATGATATTAAATACCTCTAAGTGTAACCACCTTTTTATTTCATGGCATGACAGTGGCCAGGCTTGGATGGCTCAACGCTTCTTTATGTGGCATCTAAGCACTGGAGCAAAAAAGCTTTATCCATGATGGTGAAAAAGAACACAGCTAAAGGAGGATCTGCTTCGGGCTGTTATATTCTCATTTTCCTTTTTTTTTTTTTTTGCCTTGGCCCATTGAATCCGTTTCCCCTCATATCTTTTCTCTATGTACGGTTAGATGGTGGACAAGCAGCGCCCACCTAAAAATAACCTGCCTTTGTTCAGTGCAAAGCATTAGCAATCTTGCATGCAGGGCTGGAGCAGACATTCAGACCTAACGGGCTGCACAGCATCAGGCGTATTTCCCTGACTGACATTTACCTCCTTGTTTTGCAGAAGGCAGTGAGGGAGAAGGTGGCTGGGGTGAGGAAAAAGCCTCCGAAGGGCAGGGAGAGAAACCCTGTGCATGACAGCGTGCACCGCGCAGCAGGTTCTGCTTCACTAGGAACTGTTAATTGTCCTCCACGTGGAATTAACTCTCCAGTCATCCCAACAACCACCGCTGCATCTAAATCTTCCCTTTAATGGGCTCTCAGGGAGCAAGCGGCGTGCAACCTGAACTGTGCTCGCCACTACATCAATCTTCCCCTCATCACTCTCACGCTATGCAGCAATCGAGAGGAACAGCATTGAGTGGAGCCGCTCGCCCTGGCTGTAATTCCCGACCCCGAGCTGCCACTCTAATGCTCAGAGAGGGGATTTCCTCAAAAAGGGAGGGTGCTGTGGCAAGAGCATCTCCCACAGTGGCAAAAAACCTGGGGAATGGGCAAGAGGGAAGACGGGATCCAGGGCTGGGCATCAGAAAACAAAAATGTCTCTGGGAAGGCATCAGAGAAAGCAGAAGCTTCTACAAGTTTTCAAGCAGGAGGCAGCTCTTGATTTAAAAGGCTAATCAGATGCATTAGAGACATGCTTCGGCTGTAAGCATTCAGGGATCAGTTCTGCTTCTGTGTTTTCACAGTGTCCAGCACAATGGGATTCTGGAAATAAATAGCACTAAGGGTGGTTGGTTTGGGGAGGGAGCAAGAGAAGGAGCTCATTAGGAAGAGACAGTCATTCCCACGAGTGGCAGGGGGGTACTTTTTATTTCCATGCACGCCAGGGGATCCTTACCTGAGGAAGAGGTTTGGTTAATTATAACTGGTCAGGCACGCCAGTCATTTGATCAGGGATCTGAAGCACGTGTACACAACTTTGGGAATCCAGTAATTGTTTATAAGAAGTGAAGGGTCAAGGTGAACAACTTTCACCATGTGTTGAAGGCTTGAATTAATTCCCATAAAACTGCCAGCTAAATAGTCCAGCTGGCAAATATGAACTCATGAAATACTTTTGCAAACAGGAAAAAAAAAAAAAATCAGTTGATAGATGATACTGTTTACAAGGAATAAATTCTCCATCTCTGCTAAGAATAAGGATTCATAGCTAAGCAACTGATTTCACAAAAGAAGCGTGGGAAGTGAGCTATTTTTCCCCCTGTGACCAAATTACACACTTTCCATTCACACATCCAGGTGCAAGAATAACCTTTCTGCAGACATTATTTTTTTAACAGTTTAATTAATATTTCTGTTTGCCTTCAGTAGTTCACAGAAATTGGGGAAAAAAAGAAAAGAAGGCAGTGTAGCAACACAGAAAAAAGAAAGAAAAGCCCAGCGTTACTTTAACACTGACAACAAAAGTCACCCTTAGATGAATTAGTGATAAACTCCCGGGGAAGACTCCAGCTCCATATGGTGATATTTAATATTACTCACATAGAATCGGCCAAATCAACTCCACATCCCGCGGTACCTGCGGGACCCGGTCCTGCCTGTTTAGCATTCCACTGCGACCACCCGTGAAACACGGCAATTGTCTCTCCTGATATAAATAAATAACTCCAGAATGCCAAACATAAAGGGGTGGGGATGGGAATGATAAATCCTGAGTCAGAGGCGACCACATGAGAAGGAGAGCGGCAGGGCTGTGGCTATGATTTAGTGGTGCTAATGAGCCCCGATAGAAAGAGCCTCCAACAAGCCCATGTCGGTAGCATAGGTCCTGTCTAATGAAAACCAGGTGTTCAAGGTGCTGCAAGGGTTCACAGGCTCCACGTCTCTGGCCTACCTTTTCATTCCTGTATTATTAGATAGAAAAGCACCTACTCCTTCACACCAGAGGATAACTCTAAGCCTCCAAGTCAGTGCGTGCATCCAGGTTTGGCTCACTGCGGCGCAGGGCTCAGCGTGTTCATGCTGGAGATTTGGGGTTTAGGCTGAACTCGATGAAGGAGGCAAGGCAAGGCAAGAACAAAGCTTGTCTGGGCTCTGCCTCATCCTGAACAGCTGTTGTTCAAAAGCTGCATGTGAGAAACTCACTTTCTTTGAGGAATAAGCTTCCCTGTTTGTCTTTGCTCCCTGATGCTCGCACTACAACTACTAATCCTGGCCAAGCATCCTGTCTCTTGGAGCGTAACCCAAAAGCTGGAAGCATTCAACTCCTCTCAGCAGGACCAACGGAATCATTCCTCTTCCTCTGGTGGGACCACCACAAGCCCTCTCCAATTAGCCTTAAACCACCAATACACCCAGAGCTGTTTTCAGGAACAGAATAGAAGTTGTGCTTAATCCATGCTTGTTTGCCATGTGACACTGCTGCTCCCTCTTGAATGTAACGTTCACAGGAAAATAATACAATCCTCTCCCAGCGCCAGACCCACACACTTGGCATGGATATGCACTGCTAGTACATAGGTATTGCCACAGATCGACAAAGACATTTTATTTGGCGCTTGTTTTTTTGCAAGCCCATTGACAGTGCATCCAAACTGTACTCTCCAGAGCTTGTCACTACGCAGAGTTGTCCTGTTGATCTCCCAAGGGCCAATACTCACGGAAGACTCCAAGGCCGTGCTAAGGTGGAAAACCCCTGGCATACAGTCTTTTTTTGTGGATTTTAATTGTTTCTTTTCCTAAGGCGATAGAAGCAGGGAAGCAGCAGCCACCAATGAAAATAAAGCCCCACATGGGGGGGACCCCAGGCAAGGGCTGGGTCCTGACTGAGATGAATATCCTGGGCAGTGGCTTAGGTTAAGTTCCACCTTATTACCCTCACACATGTGAATACCTCCCCACATGCACCCAGCACAGATAAATGGCCCACGTGCACTTACACAATATTTATAACCACAGTTTTGCTTTCCCTGCCCTAAGTCAACTTATTCTTTGGTTTCCTACTGCCCTGAAGTCCATCAAAGCCAGTTGCCATGGAAATGGTTGTGATGTGCTTTCACAACGTCCTCCGCCGTGAGTGTATATCAAGAGCTCTCTCTGCTGGTCTGGAATCACCCTCCCTCATGGCTCCAGATGGTCACGTCACTGCTGGTACCTGGACGCTCTCAGAGGTACAGCCTGTGTTTCTAAGCATCGTCAGGGTCTGAAGTCTGGCACAGTATCTCCTATTTTCGAGTTACCTGGAAATATTCAGCTTACTGAGAAACTGTAACGTCCAGCCTCCGCCTTCTCACAGTCTGCTCATCATTTGGTAAAGAGTGTTTAGCTAAGTGACCCGGGGGAGCAGTGGGGAAGGAGAAACCTTGCCTGTGGTGGGACTCCTAGAGAAAGCTCCAAAGCAAGACCATAGGAAACTGGGGGGTATGAGAAATATATTTTTTTTGTACTTCAACAGTACTGTCAACTTAGGAAAATTGGCAGTGGCCTAACCCCTTGCCCAAGCAGTACTTTTTTTCACTTCAGCAAAAGGCGGAGTTCCTTGTGTAGGGTGGTAAAAGTCCCCTTTTCACATTTGCCAGGACAATCTTAGGAAGAATGAGATTACTGTATGACTTTTACCTTACAGAGTCTCAGTAATTCTTCCATGGGCTAAGCATGCTTTGCTGCCTCCAGAATACTCCCAGGAGAAGCAGAGCTAAAGGCTTATTATTAACATCATTTGTTATTATTATCTCCTTCATAAACTATGGCTTTTTAGGAGACCTGCGCAGGACAGAGGCTAGGTCCCAGAGGTTCTTACATGCAAAAGATTTCCAGGAGCCAATTCTAGGTTTGCCTTCCACAGCCTGGAGGTGCAAGGCCATTAACAGACACACTGTGTACCAACCCTCTGATTTCCCTTTCTGCTTGAGTGTACATCCTCTGTACGCTGGAAACCCACTAGAGAAGGTTTCTTTGCAATTGGCAGCCATGGAGCACCCTGAAACAAAGCCAACTCTTCCACCTTATGCCTCTTTCTCATAAAGTCAGTCTCAAGGAGTTGAGCTCTCAGAAACACCACCTTGAAAAACATTAGGATCTGACATAATTGGTGTAATTACCGTATAAAAAGAAGAAAGTAAGATTTCATTAACCAGGCACTTCTACCAAGCTTGCTCTCTGCTAAGCACACAGCTGAAGAGCTAAGCATGCTATTTCTCAGAAAAAGGGTTTGATTTTTTTGTAACTGTCATGGCGATGACATCTTTCTGATGGACCCAATAGCAGTGAAACAGCAAAGAGAACACTGAGGTGTTACTAGTTGTCTGCCTTCCACTTCTTGCAGTGCAAGCTAATTGCTAACTTTCAGTAGAGCCCAGATGGGCCTTTTTTACTTAAAAATAATAATTCACAGAGTTGTATAACACTGTGGGGTTTTTTTAAGGTTTTGTTTTAAAATTGTTTACTTCAGAAGTGCATGGCATTGTATGAAAGCTTCTTCTAATCTATGCACAAATCATCCAAGATACTTTCTAACCCCCAAGTCTGTGTTGAAGTTGCTTGGAGTCATAATTAATAAGGGACCTTTTGTTTCCTCCAACCACTGTATGTTTTTGCTTCACTTTATGAAAAGCAGAGAAAAAATTTACCACAGATAATTTAGGAGGGAAACATAGCAATTAAATGGTGCAATAGAAGGATAAGGGGCAGAGGGGGCTGCTGATGTTGTTATCTGAAGATCTCAGAAAGAACAAAGTTGACCAAGCACAGATTATTTTCCCTCCAATCCTGATTCATAGTTAATAATCGGCACAAATAATCAATTGGAACCATGGTGCAAATGCATACAACAGAGGGGCCCTGGTAAATGATTCTCTTCCATGAACTTAGTCGAGCTGATTAAAATCTTGCCATTGATTTTTTTGGGCCATCCTGGAGAGACCAGACATGAGGTTAAGCACACAATGGATAAGTGTATCATTAAATCTCGTCATTCTGAGAGTTAAGAAGAAATGCCAAGAAGTTAAATGGAAGTTTTAAGCGCTCATCCTGAGATCTACCTGTTTCATAATGTTTCATTTTGACAACAGCCATCCCCCTCACATCCCACATCCCAAACTAATGAGATATTTAGCCACCGAGAAGAAAGCATTGTGCCAAATACTAGCTCACAACATTTCCAACCTGGGGGAACAAAGTCAGGCTTATCTGATCACTTTCAAGCCCCTAAAAGAAAAACTTTCAGTTGTCAAATCTTATTTCTTTCCCACCCATTTTTTGGTCTCTCCTTCACTCAAGACCATGGCCGTGGGACCATTGGGAGGGGGTGTATGGTATCCTGGAAAGGAAGAGATGTTGCCAGGAGCAGGTTGTGAGTGAAGATTAGCCCAGATTTATCCAAGTCAACCAAATTACTCTAACCTCTAACTGTAACCTCCTGTATAGTCAGTGGAAAGACCTCCAGGAGTGATTTATTTTGCTACTTTCTGGAGGTGCTGGTATCTCTCAGTGAGTTGGTCCATGGTAGTTAAACATCTCCATTGAGTACTTCACCCAGACACTGCCATGGCTTTATAAGGGTTGGGAAGAGAGAGCTTTTGACCACCTATTACTGCTCATCAGTGCAATTGATGCAAAACTCACATATCACACAGTACAGTGACAACTGGGCAGTCCCTCCTGCACTCTTTTGTGTATTTGGGGCTGTCTGCCCCAGTTAGACATTTAACATTAAGTGAGGGGAATTTGAGCTTGCACACAGATTTGAGGAAGATGCCATTCAGACTACTAAAAATCCTCAGACACTACAATTATTCTATTGAAATTTATGAAGGAGAAGTTTTTGGGTGTGGAGTAACACAGGAAGAAGCCTCTTTGACATATATTTTGGATGCCTGGCTTGTGTGGCAGACTGTCCAAGTAAAGGCAAGGCACAGGCTAATGGAGCAATGGCAAAGCTTTAGCCAACCTTAGTCTTTTTGTGTGAGATGCTGAGCACAACCTGTGGGCAGCCAGATTTCCTCAATGGCCACTAAGCCACTGAGAATCGAAAGCACATCGAGCACAAGTTTGGATCAGGCCCATTTTTCCACTTCCTAATCCAACTCCACCTGGCACAGCAAAACCCTCGCTGTGTGAGCGGATGGTCCATGTGTGTCAAGCTTGGAAGCAACTGCCGCTCCTGCTGTACCTTAGCAAACCGCTGCCTGGGAAGTTGGGAGAGATCCAGGTTCCTCCAGCGACAACGGACAAGATGCCGCCTCATGTAAACCTCATTTGCATTTCTACTCTAAATCTGTTTCAACTCTACCATCCATATGTTCATCAGGGAAGAAAGGCAGAGCAAATAGAGAGGAAAGCAGGTGAGTGTTTTTTCTCAAATCATTGCGCTCTCATTTTAACTTCCATTTGGTGCTGACTTGTCTTCCCCCGCCCCCAAACATTTTCAAAACCTTCCTCCCACCTTCCTTCTCCTGTTCACTTGTCTCAGATCTTCATTAACACTACAAACCCAATCCTGGAAATGTTTTCCCTTTGTAAAGACATCAGATTTAAAATGACAATAACAGCGCGGCATCTTTTAATCCACTAGCACTTTTACTGTCCCTTCAAGAATTATTTTGGTTGAAACTCAGATCTCTCTGGGTTGACTGATGGCAGAACCACATGGGAAGTAAATAGACAGTGAACTTGGATAGCAAAGGCTTCCCAGGGACTGGGAGAGTATGCATCAGTTTGAAGGGAGTGATTTAAACCAAAGAGATGCTTCTTTGAACTCCCTGCGTTGGTAGATGTGACAGGTTCAGCTGGAAAGGAGGGACAGGAGCTCACTGCATTGCCAGGCAGTCTCTTCAGCATTTGATGCTCATAACAATATTGTTCAAAGTGGGCAAAAAAGGACTCTGTGAGCAGTGTGTCATCACCCAAACCCTGTGAACCCATGGGGAATGGAAAACAACTTTTTCTGGGAGGTGGTATGAAGAAATCTAGGAGATTCTCAGTGCTTCACTTCTGCTTTTCTTTTAAACAAAACCTTTTGAGGTCCCATTTTGGAAGCCGACAGATTTTTCTTTTAAAGGTTAAACCAAAGCTAAAAATGAAATGCAAATTGTTTCAATTCAGCTCAAGTGAAATGGGTCATCTGGTCTGGGAACATTTCCCCGTGCTGCCTATTTCCTCGGTTCAGCAAACAGCATGAAAATGGCAGGCAGCGCCCCAGCCCGGGGCTGCTATGGAGCTCCTCAACTTCCCTCAGCCAGAGAGAGGGAGTGAAAATTTGAAATGAGGGTTTTCCTTCTGGAAACTGAATGATGACATCCAGATCTCTCTGCTCAGCTTCTTCATCCACTGCTGAATTGAACAACATACCAGACCAGTCGCATATTTCTGTGCAGACAAATACAGAGCTCCATGGGGAGGACTGAGGCTTGTTCTCTGGTCTGGAGGGAGACTGGTTATTTTGCCAGATGCATAGTTTTGGTTTTGGTTATTTTGCTTTGTGTGAGACTAGGAGGAATTTTTCCCTCGTGTCAGCTACGCTTTCCTGTCCCTTCTGGTGTACTGCGTGGTCTGCCTCATCAGCTCACCTGGAAGTTTCATGTAACAGACACACTGCTACTGGAAAATCTAGGACATGGGAGACATCCTCTGTCTCTCGTGCTGTCTTCTCTTGTGAAGATTAGCTGTGGGATTTTTTTCATCTTTCACTCCAGGTCACTGATGCGGGGCGGAGGGCAGTGGGACATGTTCTTTGACGGCAGGTAGAGTAGCCGTTCTGCAAATATTTCTTAGACACATATCTACTGTATGGTTGCCTCTGATGGAAAGGACAGGACTCGATGACTCGAAATGGTCCCTTCTAGTCCTATGCCTTAAACAGCTAAATAGTCCCTTACTGGTCTCAGAAATAAACCCTCCATCTCTCTTGGACTCTGCTGTTCTCAGGGATGTTTGTGAAACGGGTCAGTGCGGTGGCACTGCAAATTGAAGCTTAAGTGAGCGGAATTCCTTCCCCGCCAGCCAGTTTTCGCTAACTTCCTCCCACAAAGAATTTAGTTTAGAGTTAATTGAATTAGCAAAGGCCTTCAAATACTTCCACAAGGGACTGGCTTCATTTTGGCCTTACAAAGCCAATCAAATCAGCAGAGAAGCAGAAAAACCAGTCAATGACTCACATTAATCATCTGAGAGAGCAACGGGAAAAAAAGAAACTCCAAACACAAACAAAACAGAACGGCAAAAAAAACCCCAGACTGCAACTCTTAAAAACTTGGCTCACCCCAGACATGGAACACTAGATGAAAAATTGACTTTATGAATTGCATTATAGATTTTGAAGATGGGTCTGTTTCTGAGAGTCTGAGATTGAAAGTCTGGTACGTGCTGCCGAAGCACGCTACAGCAGGGACCAACCTACGCTAGGAAACTCTGCAGAGCACAAGCAACAAGCCCAGGGCTCACTGTACAGATGTCAAAGGGTCTCTGCTCGTGCACACTCTGCCCAGGGTGTTGGACTTGCTGCAGGTACTCAAGCCATTTGCCCCTTGCAAGAAAAACAAGCCGAGCATGTGCACCGCAGGCACATGGACAGCAGCGGGTGGCCCCCAGGGTCGATCCTCAGATTGGAGAGGGTACCTGAGCTTTGTAAGAGCATTGTTATACATCTAGTTTTTTCCCCGAGCTAAAAGCAGGACGGCCTTCCTCAGTTTTTCAGTCAGATAAATTAACTGAGGAGCTTTGAATTTTGCAGGTGGGTGTCCATGTACCTCACACGAAGCACATGGGGCATCCTTCACCATACTAGGCAAGTTCCTGTGATACACAGATGTGGCATCAGTATCACACAACTGGCACGACATGCTTCACTGCACATTTGCTCCTTCAGTTGCCGTAGTAAAGGTACACCTCAGAGTGCTGCAGGCTGCAGTCATACGGTGTATTAAATCCATGCAACTTCTCACCCCAGATGAGTACAAAAAAGGTGCCAAAATCTGCCAAATCAAAGGCGGCACTACAAAATACGATCAAAACAGGAAAGATCGATTCAGCTACCTGGTTTATTTCCCTGCCAGGTAAAGAATTTTGGTTGGATTTGAGGCCTATCTTTGCATCTCTTTCTAGTTTTTATTTATAAATGAGTCTGTTATAGAAGGCACCAGACTGAAAGCCTGTTCTTCTTCCCAGTTTTTGTATGCTCAACACTTAGATTTAGAGCTGGTAAATAATTTTTTTAAAGATCGTTTACTGTCTCCTTTAAAAAAATAAGCTGTATAAGAAAAAAAAAATCCCAGGAAAAGGATTAATTTTTATTAATTTCTTTGTTCAAAATATTTCAGATCTTTTGCACATGTAGGTTTTTTGGGTTGGTTTTGGTTTTGTTTTGTTTTTTGTTTGCTTGTTTGGGGGGTTTTTTTGACAGAAAGCCCTAGTTTTCCTTACTTAGCTAGTGAGTTAGTAAGGGTAAAAAATAAATCATCTTTATGAGTAAGAAAAGATGTTTCAGACTCTTGCAACAAAATTTCCAAAGTATCTAAATAAAATATTCCTTTCAGATTTTGTCTCAAAAATCATATTGAGACATGATTTTTCCTCCAAAAATGTGGGACAGAAATACTTCTGAAAGACTTGAATAATTTTATGGGAAAAAACCTAATCTTGAAGTTGTACTACAAAAGCTCTTGAAGGTAAAAGATGAAAATAGAGCCCTGTACTTCACTTCTATAGTAACAAAAATAGTAGAAAGGGACAATAATTATTTTATTTTATTGATAGGAAATAGTTATGCTAATTTTGATGGAATAAATGGGCACAAAAGATCAAAGATAACAACATGTCCAAAGCAAGTAAAACACTGAAAATTCTTAAATGAAGTTCAGAGGCTTTTGTTTTGTTTTGCTATAGAGACTTTAGTAAGCAATGACAAGCTCCAATGGCAAGCAATCACAATTAAAAATTATTTAATTCAATTACTAAATATGCAAAAAAGGGAAGAAATCTCAGCTAAAAGTCTTTGTAGTGTAGAAAATTGTGTAAAGCTTTCATTTTACAAGATCTCTCATTCCCTATTTCTTTAGCAACAACTTCAGTTGCATAAGATGACCCCTCCAGACAGTCTTTTAGATAGAATTAAAGATGGTATTAGCTATCCTTTATTGGAAAAGGAAAAAAGTATTGTGAAACTTGTGTTCTTGCCCTTGTTTTTGGAGCCAAGGTTTTTTCCTTAAAAATAAAACAAGATAACCACATGAGGAAACATGACGAAAGAGAAAAGAGCAAGAAAGATAGCAAACAATGAGATCTCAGTGCTGGAAAAGGGCAGGTGAATTCTCGGTCACCGTAGCCTCTCAGAAACTGGGCAAAATCGTATCACTGCTGGATGTTTAAGATATTGCTTTCAGCTGCCTTTTTGTTCATTGTTGTTTTGTAGTGTTATCGCAGAGATACAGTCTTGGTTAAATCTTTTTTCTTTCTTTTCTTGTTTTTTGTTAAACAAGGCAAGACAAAGATGAGGGGAAGGGGGAAGAAGAAATAAGGTAGGGGAAAGAAAAAAAGAAGGATGAGAGAAAAGAACAAACCCAGCTGTCTGCACAATTGCCAGCAGTTTGGCAAAGCTGGTGGAGACAGCACTATTACTTGGAGCTTTCTCTAGAGCTCATTGCGGTGAATTTGTTCTCCCCGAGCAAGATGGCAAAGGCCTGAGTTGTCACAGTGACCAGAAGACCCTGTGGCCTCAGCACCTGCAGTGGTAAAGCCTGTTTCATCTATACTCCTCTTTTCTTCTAACATCATACAAAGGGTCCTCAAGGATGGACACAAAAGGCAGCCTAACTGATCATCACATGAAGTCATCCAGCAGATGAAGAAAAACTAGGAATAAAACAGATGTTTCCTGTCTCCCAGGTGAATTCCCTGCCCATTGGGATACACTGCAAACTCTGCCAATCCAGGATCTCCTCATCACCATTTCCACAGCTCTGGAAAAGGCAAATGAGCCATGGCCAAGAGAGCTCAGGCCTTCCTGTTCTACCTTCCACTTGTCGCTTCTCATTCAGGCGATGAAATAATCTGATTAGGTGAGTTGGGAATTATCAAGATTCACTCACTATCCATATTTTCACATTACAGGCAAAGGTAGAGATTGCTGGCAGACTGTGAAGCACGTGCTGAGAGCCCGGTTCAATTCCCATGGTTCCAATTTTAATTCTGAAATCAAAAGATCTGAACTGTCTTCCTGCTCTTTTCAAAACTCTGCCTGTCTTCCAGCTTCTGTGAGAACCCTTTTTCTCCAGCAGGATTCTGCCTGACCTATCCACACACTCAGGTGTCTTTCCTTCCTCTCCCTTCAGCATGATAGAGCTTGACTAGTGACCTTCATCTTGATCATTATAGTTAATAATTATATTTACTAATAATAAACATAGAGATTTTTGTGATAGACTAGAAAACCACCCAGACAGGTTCCCAATATACATAAAAATACTGTAAGTGAAGATGCTTCTGCTACCAGGGGGTGAAATCACTGATGCAGACATGGTACATCAGTAGGGCTGACTGGGTAACCCATTAAGCTCCACAGATCTCAGCAGAGTGCATCTACACTAATGAATGCCAAAATGCACAAAAAGTGGGACAGATAGCTCAGTTTATTACACCTCCATTCAAATGCAATGTCTTTCTGGCCTCAGTTTCATGTAACTGTGTTTTTCAACGTCTTGTGCTCTATGTGTCTTCAAGCATGCGGTCTGTAAGATCTTGAAGAAAGAGATGGATCAGACCTTGCATGTTTGTCATGCATGATCTACCCATTGGCTGACACCAGCCACCTGCAAAGATTGTGTCATAGAAAGGACTGAGCTTTATGGATGGTCTCCTAGGAATTGTCGTTGCCTATTAGTTACGTATCTTGGAAGGGAGAGGCAGGACGCTCAGGGAGTGGGAAGAGGGCACAGGGGTGGGAGGGTCCATTCTTCAGCTCAATCACAGTAGTCAGTTTACGCTATCACAATTAAAAAGGAAAATAAAGAAGCAGTAACATGGCACTGAATCCTCATTACCTTGCTGGAGAGGGGACTGCAGCTGCTGCTTTGCCTCAGCCAAGCCAAGAGCTTAGCACTTCTGGCTGGGGGAGGGGGTGGAATGTATTAGGTAGTGCTGACTTGATCTTGAGCAGTATAAACCGTATATGTACTGATTAATACTTCACAAGCTTTAAGCACACTTTTCTCCCTTTACCTCCTCTTTTTTCCTCTTTGCAGGTGAGCAGGTAAGATGCATGACCCAGGTTTCAACCACAGCATTTGTGTTCTAGGGAGATATTTATTTTTGTTGTTTAATCCTCAGACAGGAAGAAATAATAATCCCAGAAAATGGGACGGAGGCAGGTATCAGAGGGAGCAGAGAGAGCCAGAAAGCATGCTGACTGAGGCTCTGGGTAGTGAGCAGCACGGGCATTGCCACACAGCAAGAGCATTTCAGATGCGAAGAGAATCACTAAAGGACTAACAGCCAAAAAAAACCCCAAAACCCAACCCCCCAAAACCCTAAAACATTAAGCAACTGGATTTCACAGGAGAAGGGGGACTTTTCTGGGGAAGGTCCCTCAGCACACATTTTTCTCCAAGTCAGCACTATTCTTAGAAAGCCACGTGGTATTCGGGTACCACAGTGCTGCTGAGCTACAGAAGTCAAAATAGACAGTAGAAGAGACATAGTATTTTGCTCTGCAAACAGAACAATGTTATCAATCAGAGTTGTGTTTGTAATGAAAGGTTATTCATCCAGCAACTCATACTCTCCACGGACACTCAGGAGACCCACACATTGTTCCCGGCTTTATTGCACAGCCTTGGAAAAGTTGCTTCACCTTCTTGCTCTTTTCGAGCTTCTGCCTGTATAAAGCCTTGGTGTCTTTGAATACTGACTCTGTTGCCATAGGATGGAAAAGTTTCTTGACCCACAGAGCTGCATGCATAAGATGAGAGGGACTTTCTGTAATTATTATGGTAGCAAAAAAAAAGAAAAATAATTATTTGAAAGTGCTTGATGCCTTGCTACTGATTGAAGGATTTGTTTTGGTTTTTGAAAAGAAAAAAAAAAACAAACCAAAGACAAATTGATGAATGAATTCCACCTTTCCTTTTGGCTGGATTTTGCTTTTATTACATCTTTTCATTTCAATTTTGTCTGTTTTGATAAGACAGTTGATGTTTCTTTACTTCCCAGCATAAATTGGATCAGGACATTTCTGACTATTGTACCAGATTTTCATGACCTAGCATTCAAGCAGCACTGCTATAAGCTCTAGTTGAACCTTACTGGCAGTAAAACTCAAAATTTGTGGAAACAGCAGAAGCAAATGATGAGAACTTGTTTAAAAACTTGAATAAATACTCACCAGGGAAAACAAAAAGGCTGTGCTGCTTTCATAGAGCTAATATTAATTTACTGATTTCTTGATTAAAATGAAAATGGAAAAGTGATTCCCAGCAGGTTCTTCTTCTCTTACTAAGTTAATAGCAGGGATGCCATTATCCTGAAAATGATACATTTGATGCTAAAACCTAGAAATGTGTTCATTTCTTCAATTCATTCACCTCGTGAGGCTCAGTGATGTTCCACTTGGCTGGGACAATCTTCCTGCATTCATTAGATTGAAAGAGAAGGGCTGAAAGAGCAACTCATCATTACGTGCTCTAACAACTGGCTGTTAACTGGAGCCCAGGAGTCTGACACTATGAAATGAACCTGGAAGGTCAACACAACAGCAATACAGTATTGCTGCTGGTCAGCCACCGTGTCCTACAGAGTGGGAGCAAAGAGTAAAAGTGACTTGGGAAAGAGAGAGCAATGTGGAATCTCTAACTCCACAGAAAGAAGGAAGATACCATAAGCAAAAGATAGATGCATGATCAAAGCCCAGGAAAGCTCGCTTGTTGAAACGTGTTCTTTACAAGGAACTCGGTTCAGGCAAAGACAGAGGCTTTGGGAGGTGTTCCCGGGCACGTGGAGCCCAGCAGTGATTCCTGTTACTTTCAGTGGTATCTCTCCAAGACGTGTTTGGTCTGGCAGAGGACTTTTTGCCTCTCTCTGGTGCTTACCAACTCATATTGACATTGATGTTAATAGCAATTGAAGATCCTCAAAGATTTGGGTCCTTCACAAAGATCCGATGTTATATATTGCTTGTAGTGCCATTTTGCCCTTGCCATTTCTCCTTCTTGGGTGAAGCAAGTTAGTGGAGATGAAGTCAAAAAGTCCTTTCACAGAGACCCCAATACCTTCTGGGAAGGCTCATGAGGTTGAAAGGGAAAGATCCAGCTGCAAAAAATCATGTCCAAAGTGCCTTCAGATACCTGTAGGATGTGCTCCCTGGCCTTCAGCTAATGGTTTCAAAAGGTCAAAAGTCTCCGCTGGGTCCTGGATATGTCTGCCAGTCTCTGCTACCCTTGGGCACCTAAAATGCCACACCTATGTTCAGATAACTGTTTTTTGTCTCAAAATGTCAGTGGCTTTCTAACATTTATGTAAGGGGGACGTTTACTTTCAAGAGGAAAATTTAATCCCCGAGCCAAGAAACTTGAAGACAAAGGGTCTGATGAGGTACAGCTGAAGTGTGCAAGAGTTTTGCACAAGTGCCCAGCCCAGCCATGTTATCACCTGTCTGCAAAGCCTTGGCTGTTTCATGTCAAAGAATGATCCTTTCTGGGCTGTCAAAACGATATGAAGCTGATAGACAAGTCCTGCTTGTTATACACCACGGCTAAGTGCTGCCCACGCACTCTGTAAGTACCTAAGGGAAAAAAGGGCTTCACAACTGAGTTAGAGTACAGATCCTCACAGTACAAGATAGCAACCAGCACGTGTAGTTCTGAATCAGCTGCCTTTGGAGAGCTGAATGCATTTGAAAAGGCCACTGCTACCAGCTGCACTTCTCTAAGACGAATTTTGCATTTAGCACACAATTAATTTTCCCTCGCACGAATGAAAGGGACATTGGATTCCTCAGGGACAAACATTCCTGTGAGCTTGGCTACTGGGCATGAAAAGTTCCTCATCATGGATTCTGGGTCAGGTTGGGGCAGGGAGGGTGTGTTTCTTTTCAAATATTAACCAGGATAAGCATTTTTTGTTGGATTCCAGAAACTCCTCAGGGAAAATGTCCTAGTTGTAGGGAATGCGTGAGCAGTGAAATTCCATCCATTGAGCGTTGACTGTCTGTTCTACTTGCGTTGCTGCTGTGCCTCCAAAATCAATGCAATGTTAAGCAGTCAAACTAGGCCATTGTAAGGCTCAGTCTGTTCAGTTGGATGCATAACGCACTTGGACTTATGGTGAGGTCTGCTCTGTTCCCAATAACTAGAATCAAATGAAGGCTTGGCTTGCAGAAGAATGTGACTTGAGCCATTTGTGTGCAAATTGGCTATAGGGGCAGTGTTTGGGCATAAGCTGTGGATTCCCCAGTGTCTAAACTTCCCGGCCTGGAGAACAGATTTAGTAGGTCCAGACAAGTAGAGTGTGACACAACACAAAGGCAATGCTAAGGATCAGGAATATAGCACTAAATAACTAAATAACATTATAGCACATAATGGTATAGACATAGACTACAAGGCTGTAGAATAGCAGGGCAACTTTTAAGGCACAGCATTGTGAATTGCAAAATTGATACCATCCCTGCTATGACTGAAGAAGAAATCATCCCAAGAAGAGAAAAAGCAATAGGAATAGCACTGCAACACATCCTATCATTGTGGTTCCAAGGTGGTCACCTGCTCTTGGATCGGGAAGTTACCTGAGGAAGGAACATGTTTGTACTCCCCTCCCTAAAAGGGAGTGAAGAAGCTGAATGGTATCTGAAGGGGCTACAGGATACCCAAAGGGAGAAGACATCACAACTAAGTATAGTCTTCATGGCAAACTCCAGTGCTATCAAAGTTGTGGTTGTTCAGAACCACTGCAAAAAGGTTGTATGGATCCCTCAGGGAATTGACTGAACAACCAGCTCCTGGCAAACAGATCACCCTCGGCCTGCCTTGTCATAGTTGTTCTTTCTTATTTCACACTTGTAGGAAAACAGGAGCCTGATCTGAGGTGTGTGCTGCACCCAGGCTGAGGATACCCTGGAACTCCAGGGGTAAACCTGTGCCTTTGATATGCATGAAAAATGCACAAATAAAACCTGAAGGAATCAAAAAAGGAGAGAGCCTGCCTTTTCTGAAAAGGCCCTTTAAATGACCCAGCTTTTGAGTCCTCTGTGCACAGAGCCAGCATAGTTGATACAATGATGGATTATTGGATCAAGCCTGGCAAATGTCAGAAGAACCCACATCACTGAGCTGGAAGACTTGCTTTGCCACATCCTAGAACACCAGCCAGGCTTTGAGCTCACATCCAAATCTGTTGGGTTTGGCCATTGCTTTCCCCCCACAAAAGAGCTGAGGAGAAGCGCTGTGGAACACTTGTACTTTGCAAGGGGAGCTCCGAGAGCAGGAGCTGATGAAGGGAGGCAGCTCACTCGACTTAATGCAAAGCTCAAAGGCAAATTCCGGCTCCAAAGAGCATGTGAAATATGCAGTTTGCTGCAAATGGTTTTTGCTGATTGTGTCACACTCAGTTTCCTAAGGAGGAAGCAGGGAACTCAGCCTTATTTGCATGAGTTTCACATCCCTCTCCTTGGCTGAGAACACACTGTGCTATTCGATGGACAGCTCCTTTCTGATTCACTGCTCTAATTATGTTTTACAGCCGGAATATGGTACTTATGTCAAAGCTGATGGGTAAAATTCTACTGAGAAGCAACAACGTTTTGTAGCATTCTCCTGTTGTTCATTTCCATGGCTTTCCTTCATTTTTCCCCCCTCAAGGCTCATTTTCCAGGCACTAGTCATTCTGCAGAGAAATGTTCTCACCTCCTTGATGCTTTCTTTTGACTAACAGCCATATTCTTTTTTTATTTGTTTATTTATTCTACGTTGCAGGCATATGGTGACAGAAAGAGAAAATAAGTAGAATGGGCTTATGATTTGTCTAAAGTAGCTAATAAAGAGCTGGAGTATCTGTCTGCAGGTAGACCTCCACAGTGACAATAATCATTTTGCACAGGAGACTAGGACCATACAGGTTTAGAGATATGTATACATATTTCCAAGGCTAATTCAGGCCCCTGTGCTACATGGAACCGCCTCTGGTGTGCTCTATTATCCCCACTTGCAGAGCCTCTCCTGGACCACGTGTCAAGAGAGGATATTCATCAGTCGGCTTCCCCTCTCATCCCGGGCAAAAGCCACCAGCAAGAGCTGGGCAGTTATTTCTTGGTCCCAGCCATCACTGGAGGGACTATCCCAAATTTAGGGGATCTACTCACTCCGTTTTGGCTTGTTTACTTCTCCTGAGAGGCTCAGAGAAGCCGTCCCTCAATTGCAAATCTGTCCTAATCATTCCTTATGCAACCAACTCGCAGCACTGTGCAGCCCTTCCTGAGGGAGAAGGGCTGGTGCGATTCACCCCCACCCTATGGAAGAGAGGAAGAGGCTATTTCAGAAGAGACGCAGTCATAGACAGTATGGACTCCAGAGCACCGGTGCTGATGGGCTTAGCTTCACGCCATTTTCCTTGTCTCTTTCTTCAGCTCAGCTGATGTTGGAGCTGTTCCCGGGGCTCGATTATTCCCTGGCTATTTCATGCTCTAAACTACAGCAGGACTCCACGCCGTTACTTACAGCCAGGCAGATCTAGTGTTTCTGTGCGTGTTTGGCAGGTACAGAGAGGAAAAGGAGGGGAGAACATTCACTGCTGCAACAGCAGCAGGATCACAGCTTGGGTAACAGGGAAAAAAACAAAAACATGATCTCTCATTTAACTGTGCTAAATGACAAATTGCTTACAGGCAAGGCTGCCCACTGGGGAAACCAACATGAAAGTGATTGTTTCTCATTTCCTAGAGACTGCTGACCAAAGGAGGAAGGGAAAGAAGGTGCATTTGAAATGCTGCTCAGGTGCTTTACACTGCTTGACCGCAGCTATTTTCTCCATTTTCGCAAGAACATTTGCTATAGCATTATTCTTAGTCCTTGGCAACATTCAAATGAAAAGAAACTCAGGTGACTGTTTCAAAGATAATTTTCTTTCATTGCTTAACTCCAAATTCTGCTTCAGCAGAGCTTGAGGTACAGATGGTTTTCTTTTCTTTTTCTTCTTCTTATTTTTTACCTAAACTTAAACCTGCCAAAATTAGGGTTCAGAGATCTGTCTTTTCACACTGCACCTGCTGATGGTCCAAGCACCTACACTGTGCTGGAACAGCACTTTCGTACAACCCTTCCCTGCCAAAAGACACATTCTGCTGTTGCTAAGGAAATCTTGTACCCAAATCTTGGCAAGGGAAAATAAACGCTTAATTTAAAAAAAAAAAACCAAACTTTTCATTCCTTTGTTGTATTTGTTTACTGTACCATACAGTGCCTATTCATAAAGCATAAGCCTCATTTTCTTAGAATTATAGGGTAATTTAGGTTGGAAGGGACCTCTGGATGTCACCTAGTACAACTGCCTGCAGAGATAACTTCAAAGCGAGATCAGGCTGCTCAAGGTCTTTTGTAGTCAAATCTCGAAAGCCCCAAGGATGGAGAGCCACACCTCTCTGGGCCCCTGCTTCAGTACTTCAAAACACTCACATCGTTTTTTCCCTTATATACAGTCAGAAACTCCTTTGCTGCACTCATACCCACTGGCTGTTGTCCATTTAATGTGCACCTCTGAGAAGAGTTTGGCTCTGTCTTTTCTATAATCTCTCCTTCAAAGGTCCATTCACTCATTAGCTGGTCACTGTGGAGAAGCAAGGGTCTCCCAGCCTCACACATGTGGGACTGCTCTGCTCTCCCCTCCTCACATACCTCATCCTGTTCACATTTTCTGCCCAGTTTTTCCTTTTATCTTTGCCTGAGATGACCCATCCCACACATCCCAGCATGACTGGGCTGGGCAAGCCCATCATGTAGAAGATGAGAAGGAAAGATGCATGAGACAGATCTGAACAAAACATCAACACAGGTGTCCAGGCAAGGGAAATAGTCCCCGTGGCTCCCCCGTACTCATTTGAACACTCAGTTGGGACTGACTGTCTGCTGACTATTTTGCAAGCATGAAGAAAAGCCACATTTTCCCCATTTTACTGGCTCAGCTTTGTTCCACTCCACATACACATCTTGTTTTTGACAAAATATGTGTAAGTCCAATAATGAGTCCAAATTCAGCAACAATCTAACCTTTTCCTCCACACTGTGAAGGAACACTTGATAGAATTAACATACACTAATTAATATACTCTTAGTGTCAGAAAAGGTCTTTGATAAGTTTTGATTATATTTTGATGCTTGATCTTTGCATTTCAGTTTCGGGATGCTTCACTGTGTGTTTTTATTCTTTTCCTCTTACTCATCCTGATCAATAAATTTCTAAATTCTGGCATGAATCCTCAGGAGTATTTGCCATAGCTCTCAGCAGGCCAAAATCTCTGTACTTGACAACTCAAAACCACATTGAACTTTCTGGCATTGTACAATGACAGAGTCGTGTTAATAGCTTTGACTCTATTTTCCAGCCAAATTGCAGATAACCTTTAAATAGTCTTACAGAGGGATTTCTCCAGAGACTATCAGGCCAGATTTGTACTTAGAGATCATTTTGTTCCCTGAGTAAACCAAGGTTACCAAGAGGTGACATTTCAACAATGGCAACTGTTCTTATTTCTTCAGTAATACATTTTGATAGGGCCTGGTCTGGGATGTACTAACGTATTCCCCAGATGCATAAAGTATAAAAACCTAGTAACAACAGTTGATACTGAGGTGGGCTAAACCTGAATTCATGGCCCAAAGTCTGGAAAGAGCTCTACAGCCTTAGTCTTACACTGTTTCATCATACTATTGTATTTGTTTTTATATGCAATTGAGTATCAACAGGAGGAGGAAAAAAATGCCAAAGGGAACAGTCTGTTGCTCTCTCTGTCAAAAACGTTTTAAAATGGTTCATTAAATAAGATAAATTGTTTTCTCATTACTATTCAAATCAGTAAATAATGCATTTTTGAAGAACACTTTATTAATTAAAAATGCTTATGTCTTTACTAAACAGAGTGCAACAACTCTTTCTAGTATCAAAGATTATGTTATTTCTCTGGTGGTGTCATTTGCCTATTAAATTACCACTAAACAAACCCAAAACATTAAATATTTACCCCAGAGTCAAACTTAGCCTATAGAACTATACAGGGAGCAAATCTCCATGCCTGACATCCAGGCTGTTGACTCCCTTGAAGGAACAAGGCTGATACTTTGCATTAGTTGTACCTTTTGGCTTGAAGAAAAATACCAGCATGAGAAAAGCAAAAATACCACAAGAATCAGAGAGGTGGGTTTATCTAGCAAGCATTCTGGGTTGTGCATGTACCTGAGCAGGATCCTAGCTCAAGTTAAGAATAAACTGCAAAAATAGTTTTTGTGTGGGTGAATTTGGAAAACTAATGTTGATTCTCACTGTTTGCACCAGGTTGGATTGGAGGGATGGTCGGGATATTTCTGCAGAAGCAGGACTGTGAGACCAGCTGGAAGACTAGATTGCAATCTCACCTGAAAAGGCTTCAGTTTTAACCTCCTGGACATAACGTTAATATTTGCTATGCAAAGCCACATGGCAGTGCTGTGACAAAAATGGGGTAAGAGGATGTGTGTGGCATTGATGGAAATTGCTTTGGGGATGGAACCAACAATTATGACTGTTCATCCTAATGAATTGCTCTTCAGAAAAGCATTTGTCACCTTTCCAGCGGCAAATGGAAATTGCTCAGTTGCCTCACACAAAACACAATGTTTTCTTCCCTGTGTGACATTTAGACCAAAGGCTGCAGAAGTTATTACATCAAAAAATGGTGGAGTATTACTCTGTCAGAGAAGTGAGAAAGACATCATTCTTAATGTCATTCCTTGTTCCATGCCCCAGCCCTGCAAAGATAAAACAAACTCCTTCTGACTCCTGAAGGAAATGGCCATCTCTTCCCCTCATAGGAGATGTTTAGGATTGCTGACTCAACTGCTGAGAAATAAATGTTCTTTTATTAAGGGAACTTCTGGTTTGAGTGTATGTTTACTGTTCTTAATACAATGTTCCAGTAAGGGTTTTTGTCTGTCCTCCCTGGTTGATAAATTCCTTCCTTCTCCTAGCAGGACCCAACATGCCTCTTTAATGAAAGATCCAATGTTCTATTTCTCTAAAGGTCTAAAGGTTATGATATTTCATGACTGCGATCATTTGTGCACACCACAGTTACAAGGTAGGATTCAAAGCAACTTTAAGCTTATGGGCTGAGGTGCAAGGCCCTTTTTTTTCTGCCAGCACCACACCAGACAGTGCTCCACAGCCAGGACACGTCTGTCGTAGTGCGTCTTGTTACAAGCTAGTTTCAATGGCTGAATAGAATGACAGGACTTTCTGTTGCACGTCTACAAGGTCCTCTGACATCCCGTTGGTATTTTTATGAAAGAAAAAGAAGATAGGGGGGATTCAGTTTGGTGCATGTGCAGAAGCCAGTCCAATGTTTGCCTTGGAGATGTTTGGAGTTGATGTTTCAGCTGTTCATAAATGCCCTGCGGCAGGAGCTGCTGACTCATGGCCCAATTTAAAGTCTGATCCCAGCACAGCTCAGAGACGTTGTTCCACAAGAAGGAATTATCCTGCTCTGCCAGTATCTTAAAGGTGCTGCTGAGCCCAGTATTCGTTTCAAACAGTGATCCAGGAAAGTCATGTGCAAAAGTGGGAGATTATTGCTGCTCCTGGCAGGAGCTGGAAGCTGGGAGCATCTCCTAGACCATGCTGCCCCTGAGCTCCCTGGGGTCTTGAATCACAACCCTTTCTCTTCAAGCGATGGTCTGATGTTTACTCATCTCAAAGCACAGGATATAAAATGGATTCCCTCTTCTATCTTACTGCTGTGACATACTATGATCCTTTTTATAGGCGGGCACTAAGCAAAGAAACAGAGAGATTAAGACACGAGGTAACAAACACGTTCCTAAGTACGACAAAAATGCAGTCTTAAAATTTCACAGCCTGGCCTTTTATACCTCTCTCCAAAATGAACAAAAGGACATATCCAACATAATTTGAATTTTGGAGCTCCCACTTGACTATTCCCACTGAAGTAAACATGTGAGGTGAGCAGGGAAGGCAGTGACATTAAGTGGAAAAAATGAACACGGCAACATAGTTACTCTGAAGTTACAGGACTTTGGCTGCTCTGCGCTGATTGCTTGAATGCTTTTTTTTGTGAAAACCTTTTTTGTAAGGCACAGCTTCATTTCCAAAATGTTAACAAAGCTAAGGCCCCAGGAGCAGGCAGGAAAATTAGAAATGTTCACACATTTGAAAGCATACAAAAATAATCTCTTTCCATTTTCAGGACAGAAACGTAGGGAGCTGCAGCAGTGTACATCACCCTGCTGAGGGTACCTGGGGCTTTGCAGATGGGAAATGGGGCAAAACCAGCCCAAGCCACATGCAGGCAACAAGTATTCCATTATCAATGTGTTGTAATCTGACGATCACTGACTTCAGATTCTTAACAGCGAACAGTAAATCTTGCTGATCAACAGGACCCCAGGGATAAGAAAGCTACTCTTCACTTATCTTCTGAGTTTTGGGCCTATTTTGGTCCCAGACCCCTCAGTCTGTATGGCGTATCACAAAATCATTTCAATTACGCGATGTTATTCCAGCCTGGGCTAGCCAGAAGGTCTCTGTAAATGTTTATGAGTGCACGTGGCAGAGCACGGTTACCTCCCAGCTGGCGTCCCTCCGTACCATGAGTCTGGAGAGGTATGGAGGGCGGTGGGAGGGACAGGAGACTGTTTTTCTTTCCTGGCTGGGCAGTTATCAAAAAGGGCCCAGAGAAATCAGTGACAGCCTTGCTTAAAGGATCAGGAGGACAATGAGCCTAATGAACTCTGCATGAACATCCCAAATATCTTCAAGGTCTTGTTCCAGGTGTCTCATAGGCTTCTGCTTTATGATGCCCCACAGAGACCAGTATGCCTGACTTGGAAAAAGGTGCAGGATGATGTGAATGGATCAGCAGCAAGGGTCTGAGAGAGGTGACCTGCTGAGGCAGGCGATGAAGGATTTAGAAGGGGAAGGAGTGGAGAGAAAGGGTGTCAGGGAAGGTAAGGCAGCAAAGGATCACAGGGACCTGCTGGAGCCGTGATTGAGAGGGAAAAGGAAGCAGAAATGACTGATTAAAATAATGTTGGCTTTTGAATGTGCCTGACATTTGGATGAGACAGCGTCTCTAGTCAGTATTCAAAGCAATAGCTGCCCAGGCTGGTTTCCTTCACTAAAGGAAAAACAGCTTTCCCCTGGATATAGAGGCAAAAACCCTGATTTGATTTCTGGGGGGAGTGCTTTGAAAATTTTTTAATTACCAAATAAATTAAGAAGCTTAAAGGCAGACAAGAGTCTAGCCAGTTCCCTGAACACCTCAACTGCTGAACCTCACTTAAGACAATCCCACCTTTTGTGCGTCTCTCATTTGAAAAAGATGATTAAGTGAACTGGAATAATTCTGTGAGTAAAAGCAAAACAACCTCAACTTCAGGAGGAGGAAAACTCGCTCCGAGCACACATTTCAGTCTTTGTTCCAGTTATTTATTCCTTTTGTCTTTCAACGTCCAGCAATCAAAGGAATTAAAAGGATTAAAAATCACGCACACAACAAGTGATGGCTTAATACATCAAAGCAGGTGTGACAACGAGCAGAATAGGAGCCAGGGAAAGCGACAGCTTCAAATTAGAGCTCGAAAGCCTACCTGTGGAGTGGTCACAACATAACACACGGATCCCCCTAAAACACAATTACAACTCAAAATGCAGCCTGGGATAAAAGCAGAGCAAAATGCACTTATCGATGTTACTGTGTCCTGTGGCACTTCAGATTAGAGATCACCAAAGCACAGCCCCTTCTGTAGTTAATGCCAGCACAAAGCTACTTGCCCAGTAATGCATTAGGTTGGGCTGTGCCGCTAGACACGTAGGAAGGTTTAGATGTGTCTGCCCACCCCCCTCACCTCTCAGTTACTGCCAAATACTCTCTTCCTAAAACGAACAGGTTTTCTTAACAGTGTATTTCTTCCTTTCCCAGCTGAGGTTAATGGCAGAGACCCTAACCTGCAGTGACAGGAGTGTCTCAGCACAAGTTTCCCAGACAGATTTAGCCTAATTAAACCGTCCACTGAAGTAACATTCAAAAGCTACATGCAACCTTATAAATATCCCACGCAGCTGTAAATTGAGTATTTTCACACACTTACAGAAAAGGTTCCTGGCTTGCCATGTGCTCCAAAATGATCCACAACTATGCCCCAAAGGGCTGTAAATGAGAATAAATTAATGGGGGTTTCTGATGACCCACACTGCTGCGTATGGAGGTGGGGAAGAGATTCAGGGCGCTGCCAATCCCATTTTCAACTGTACCACGCTCAGAGTCTAGCAAAAATCATGTTTGTTGGATAGAACTAACAATCTAGTTGAATCAGGACAGTCATGGAGTTGCCTCCAGCACAATCAGCATGTCCCTGCAGATCAGAAGCGATCACCTGTAGCTGAGTATCCTCACCCACCAGCGGGAAGCTGGCTTCTTCCCCACTCCCACCTCCCTTCGACTGAAACATTGCAACAGATTGCGCAGGCACTCCTCAATTGTTTCAGTGCAGAGTCAGTTTGCCCAGCTCAAGTCCCTTCCCTTGGAATACATCGATGCTGTATCACACTGACATGATGTTGCCGCAATTGGTACTCCAAGGGGAATGCGATTCCCCTTCTACACAAATAACTGAGATTTCAGAACGTACTTTTCATTTCAAATCGGAGCAAAGCGAAGAGAAAGTGCACACTTGCTGCCTCAGAGCAATGCACATGCTCAGATGCTTCGCCGGTTCAGGTCCTCAGTGTAGACAGGATCAATAAAGTTCATTGTTATGAACCACAATATAGGATTTCAATGCCCTGATTTAAGCAGCTCCTGGTCACCTGGGACACAACGGCTGCTGGTGCTGTTACAGTGGAACATCTTGCGGTTACTCAACAACATCAATACACTGCAATGCAGCGTGCAAGTCGGAGCATTTGGCCACTTACAGAGAGTGGTTGGTTTTCCTCCAGTACATCTGGCAATACTGCTCCCAGTGACTATCACCAGCGCGTAGTACAGCAAGGCACCATCAGTATTGGCCAGCTTTGTTATACAGTGAATGTAGGAGCGATACATTTTCCAGACACATAATAAATCTATGCAAAATGAATATTGTATTTGTTGCCCAGAGACATGAAAATTTTGTCTTCCCTCCAATTGTTATCTTGGAAATCCAAACTGATGGGGGTAAGAAGCAGCAGGGGAGGGCTCAGGATGCTCTGGCTGAATGACATGCTATTCAGCCTGTCATAATGGCCAATAGCAGACAGCCAGGTTTTCAATTAACTCCCTCTGTGTGATGGAGTCAGATAGCTCTTCTATTAGCAGTACTTCAAAAGGCCAAAGCAGCAGCAACACTTGTCCCCTTGAAGTACCACAACTTCTCAACACACTCAAAGAGGTATGCAACTTCAAATAAGCCCTGAGCCAAAACTGGATCTTGATTACAAAGCTATTAGAAGGTGAAAAAAAGTGCAAGTTGAACAGAGGATATAGTTGAAGGTACATCTCTAGCTTTCTAAGGAGAGACAAGAAAGGGAATTCTTTTCTCATTGGTGAGTGGGTCAATGCAATTTGCTGGTCTGCAGATGAGAGCTGCCTCTGTTAACAATGCAAGTGAAGTGCAGGGCTGTACATGGCTAAACAGGAGGCATTTGAAGATCTTCTCAATAGGTGTCTGCAAGGAAAGTTTGGGAATTATAGGAGATGCAATTTAGGTAAGCCTCTGAGGGAGCTGAGCTGATGATGAGATGTGGAGATCTTTCTCCTAGCTAGGTTCTTCCAAGGAAGTGTTAAATGGGGAGTACCTCTCGTGTCTTTGGTGCCCAGTGTAACATTGAACAATGTCCTTAGGACATCTTTTAACAGCAGAAATCCTTTCTACCACCATCAGCAGTGCAGCTGAGCTTGGAAACAAGTCAAACTCCTTCTCCAGTGGATCAGTGTCCTATATCTCTGCTGGCCTTAAGAAGCCCAGTTCTCACTCATGATTGCCCCTCACACACAATCCTATCTCAGCCCTGAAGTCTTCCCCCCCCATTTCTTTTCCATGTCATTTGCATAAGGCAAGAAAAAGCCCATGCTGCGGCTGCGTCAGTCCCGTGCTGACCAGCCATCTAGACCAATGCAGGACAGGTAATACTCATGGCAATCCTCGTTTAACAGAAACTGTAAATCTCACTCCTTTGCCTATTCTACTCAAAGCAACATAATTTCTTCTGTCCAGAATGGCTGAAATTGGTCAATGAATTCAGAGACCATTAGAGGAAGACTGAGGGACTGACAGACCAAAGGTGAGGGAGCACATGATTATGAATTCTTAGCTTCTTGGGAAACCAGGCTAAAAATAGCAATAGACTGAAAAAGCACCAAACTGTGAGATGCCCTGAAGAGGTCTGTCTGCAGCATCGCTGAAGCAAAGGCGGGTGGGGAAATCCTTCTGAAAAATTGCTCAGAAAAGAAGTTCATCAAGGGAAAGTCAGTGCTTGCTATTATCTATCTATTCCCTGGCCTCAGGAAGAACATAATTGCATTTCAGTTTAACTGTAAGGAAAGGAGGGTGAGACACTCCCTGTCTTTGATCACATAAGATGTTCTAACAGGGAGAACCACTGTCTCCCCCTACAGGGTGATCCATATCCGAGGCTAATGAGTCTGCTAATGAGGATTACTACAGCTGCCGATCTCCAGCTCCAGAGAGACACCTTGCAGAGCAAAGTGTGCAGAGTTCAGTTCCCGAGGGAGAATCGCCACAGGAGGACAATGCTGGGACACCCTGGGGTGGCATTGGATATAGTCGTACAGGGTAACTGAAGGAATCCTGCGCTGATAAAAATTGTATTACTTCACTGCAAAACTCTGATTTGTTTCTTCCCTCTCCTTATAAGTCAAGGGAAGGAATATGTTCTTCCTTTCCCCCAGCAACACTCATTTGGATGCAAGCGGGAATTTCTTTTGGTGCTGTTCCTGGCTCTTCTCTTCAACAGACAGGAGAGTGCTTATTAGAGCAGATGCACAGAACATAGGAAAAAGCCTGATCACATTCCCAATGTCAGTCAGAGAAAATTCAAGTAAATATCTGTCCACCCTGCAGTGAAATATTTGCCAGTCTTCCCAGACTGTTCAAGAACAACTTAAGCTCAAGCAGTGCTTTGAGTAGCACCACAATGTGTACTGCCAGTCTCCGTTAATCTGACGAATGGCAGATTTAAGCACTGCCTCTCCCACCACAAACCCACCAGAATCCCTTAGGTTAAACGCTGTTCAAGGGAAAAGGTTCCCACCTTCTTCATTAGGACCTAGGAGCAGACTAGGCAGACTAGCTCAGCAGCCCAGGAGCCGTAGTCCTTAGTTCGGAGCAGATCAGCATAGCAGAATCTGGTCCTTATCTTGCACTGCAGATAACACATGCTGTCCTAAATCTCCCGAGTGTTTAACAAAAAGAAGTCTCCCCATATTAGACCTGTTCCTGGTCAGATGCAGAGGGTGACCCCACTACTTAGCAGTCCTTCACGCCATCAGGTCACCGATACACTTGAGCAAAATCCAGACAAGAAGAAAAACAGAAAGAGGAGGTGAAGGGGACAGGAGAGGCTGCAGTCTCACCTCCAGTTGGTGCAGTGGGATTTGTGATGTTCTGTTGCTACGGTGCCAAAGCAACATGAAACTTTCTGCTGCCAGAGAAGGAAAAGGGGGGGGGGAGAGTACCTTGCGAGGGGCTTGTTGCTGTTACAGAAAAAACAAGATACCAGATCAAAAAGGTCTGCTTAAAGACAGTACATATGCCAGCTCCAGGGGATTTCAAATATTTATGGTTTACTACATTTTTAATCTTTAAGAGTTCCAGGGATGCTGCGTGTAGAATATGATGTGAGCACATCCCATGTCTGACGTGACTGTGGCTTGTAAACCACTGGAGCAGTGGGAAGGGGAAAGCAGGCTCTCACAAGGGTTTCTGAGGCTCACCTCGCTGCGGGCCTGAGGGGGTTTTTCCCTATACCCTCAAAGCAAAATCTGAAATGTGCCCCTTCCTGCTGACTCTGGCCCTGTTTCTGCCCCTAGCTATTCCATCCCAGGCAACACGCACAGCACCTTCAAAAGCGCTCTTGCTGCAGGCAGAAAGGTACAAAGGAGATACAGTGCGAGATGATCGCCTTAGGCCCACTGCCACCACTCCAAGATGTGTTATCCCACCTCTGTCGCAGATGACAAAAAAGAGTCCCCATTCTACTGCATGGCCTAAATAGATTTCTTGTCTTCCAGATTAATAACCTGAAGCAGATTAATACATAAGATCACACTGGGGAGTAATTTGCAAGGTACAATGAAGGTTTTGATTCTTCTGGTACAGGAGCATGGACTGAAGAGCTTTAGCAGGGGTTTGGTGTGTGTGCAGAACACCTTAGGCATACACAGGACTAATGCATCTAACACAGGTGCTGGAATTCATGGTTATTTCAGCTCATGTCAGCTTCGATTAGAAGAGATTTCAGGTATGCTTGCTCATATGCCTCCTCTTCTCTTCCCATGTTTCTTGAATCAAATAAACCTAACACCCAAAGCTGAGGCAGTATTTCAAGGAACTCAGTGGCTGCTGCACACCGGCTGATGTTTGTCTCTTAACTTGGGATGGAGCTGCATAAATTATTCAGATTCTTGTATTTTAACTGTCAGAGAAATTTAGGATCCTTAACCCATTTTGCCAACTATCTTGTGAGCTAAGGGAGTTTGGGAGAGAGAAAGTACTTTCTGGAGGGTAAAAATGTTCATGCTCACAAAGAAAATATAAGATGTGTTGTTCTCGGGTATAAAAATCATGCCCTGCTCCACTTTTCTTAGGCTTTACTTCCGCTCACTCCGAGGCGGCTGTAAGAGCCTGTCACATCAGCACTGCTATGGAGGTCACCATTTAAGTTGTCCCTCAGTAATTACACCCAGGTCTCAGGTGCTGATGAGCCAATGTGCCGGCAGGCTTTCCCTGAAAGCCCTGGTACTATACTGCATCTTTCCTATACTAACGCGCTCTGAGACAGCACAAGCATCAGCTGTCTCCCCCATGCCATCCCATGCATATCACTGGAGCTTATAAACCTATGGATTACAGCAGAAGAGCACATCAGAAGACTGGCCTGTCCCCTTTCCTGGGCCTGATCCATTTTGAGTGAGCCGAGTTCTCCCATGGGGGGATTTAAACACGCAGTACTTTTCTGTAGGGCACGTAGAGATTGATAATTTTGCCCGGCTTTTGCCTGCCTACCGTAATGTGGCAATGCTAGATGGTGTAAGGACAGCTCATTTGAGCAGCAGTTAAGGGATTACAACTGGACTGTGTCTGACTGTGCTTGCTTTCTCTGTACAATGACCAGGTCATAATTAGGACAGGAATGATGGTGTTCAGTCATGTGGAGAGGCATTAAGCTGTTGAGCTTCTGGCGCTGTGACCAGGTACGTGCTGCCAGGTTTCAAAGTTCGATAGCTTTTAGGGCTGGCAAAATGGTGGCTTCCCGCTGTGGCAGGGCAGTGGAGGTACACTGCATTTCTGCAGAGCCAGGCTGTGCCATGAAAAGCTGAGGAGCGGGCACGGCAAGAACCGCAGCACAGCCAGAGCAGCACGGCCTCAATGCTCAGCCCCTCTACCCCTACCCAGGGAAACACGCATGGCCCAAACCCTGTCCCTACCCAGGAAAACCCTAAAGCAAGATGCTTCACTGTTAAACATGCAGATCAATGGTAGTTTCACTGGAATTCAAGCATACATCCCAATTTAGGCAGAGCTGCTGGAAACGCTATGCCAAAACAGCCCCTTCCTCATCGATCTATTTGTAAGAACCCAGAAGCCTTGATGCTGTTTTTCTCCCTTTTTATTTTTTAAACCACCTGACCTTTTGGAAAAGAAAATGCTATTGACTGGCTTTTGCAGTGTTGTCACTGTTCTGCAGTGTTAATTATTTATGACCATATAAAAATGAGGCTAAGCACTGAAAGTTCATTTGCCAAAGCCTCGTCTCTACTCCCGTGCATGCTTTTTTATCTGCTCTTCATAGCAATGTCTGGGTTGGAGAGTTTTGCTGTCAATTCTTCCCTCCTTGTGACTACTCAGTCAAGTAAAGCATTAGCCAGGCTTGGCCCCTCTAGCATTTGAGTTAGGAAATTCTCACCAGCACAGGATCTCCCTGCATTGCTCGTATAATGCCGTGTAACCCTCCCAGCAGAAGTCTGGATGCTTCAAATTTACAATTTTTAAATGAGTTCTAAGAATGCAATGCAATGCGTTTGGTCCACATAGATAAAAAAAAAAAGCTTAGCAATTTCAATATGACAATTTGTCAAGAAATAAACAGCAGTACACAAGACCCTGTAACTTACTGGCTATTCATTGCCCTAAGGGAAATAGCTTTCCAGTCATTTTTATAGGTATGCGTGGGTGAGTGTAGATTTCTGTGAAGACGTGCATACACAGGGAATGAATAAAGGAGTGTAAAAATATGTTTGGCCATATGTGTCACAGAAAGGGTATCCTAAATATTTTTGGAGCAACCTTCTATTGATAAGACATTGGTATTTTTCTTTAATTCTGCAGCATGGCCTTGTATTTTGAACATGCTACAAACACATGGTATGACTTCAGAAGAGAAGGTTTACTTCATCTGTGCCTTTCTTGAAAAAAGTAACTCCGCTTTCTGATTTCAGATGATTGGTTAGTTCAAAAATATGCTAAAGATTTTACGGAGTGTTAAAACATTTTCCTTTTATGTCTACTTTGTTTCAAGCAGTAGTAAAAGGTGGTATCAAAGGATAGAAAATGCACCTTTTTCTGTTGAGGAGACTACCCTGAAATTTCAACCATAGGTTTCACCATCCTGAAATACAGACTATGAAAGATTATTAATTTGCCTTCCTATCTATCTACAGCAATATGGGTATCATCTGCTTCTATGATAAAAGCCCCCAGGAGGCTATACTGTGCTTATCAGATGTAGCAGCAGTTGAAATATCAGACAAGTAAGATAATAAATAAGCCTATATATTTTAATCTGATGTAGGAAAATGTTAACTGTTAATCTGGATAACGGAGACGCCATGTCCTAAAATCCCCTCCCCCTGAATTTCACGCAACCTCTCTGATAGCTTCAGCCTTAACTTTTCACTGAAATCAAACTTCTGAAGGTATCAGCATTTCTCAAGGGCTTTCTCAGAGGAAAGCACAGCCCCATACTAAATAGGTTCATTTGCTTGGGGCTGATAATTAGTATTCCTCAACTGCATTTACCATCTCAGATCCTGTGCTTTGAGAGACATTGGGAAACACTGCTGGTTCTTCTGTCAATTTTCCCCAGAACAGCACTTTCTGTAAGGACCTCTCAGTCCCTGCAACCTGCTGAAGCAGCTGGGGCCTCATTCTTCTAAATCAGCCTTTTCCCCATCTTTGATTCAGCTGGAAGATTAACATTTGAAAGCAAGGTGTTATGAGTTTTTAAAGATTCATTCTTTGAAGTCATTCTGGAGGGAAAAGACTTGGGAGCTACAGGTACAATAAGAGAAATGGAAATGCTAGTTCAAACCAGGCTGCGGTTGATTATACCTGAAGGTTGCTACAGCATGATCACTGCTGTGATTCAAGCGATGCTAGTGAGCACAACCCAGCACAACCTCAGATAGGTACTCAGAACAAAAACCCTAAGCAGCAGCAATGCTCTTAGCCCCTGGACTGCGGACCTCTGCTGAGAGACCAAAGACTGGAAGCTAACACCGACCTTTCTCCTCATCTCTCCTCGCAGGGCAGGGACCAAAGTAGCAAGCAAAATAGTAGCCTGTCTACAATTTCCGTGTGGTGGGGATGCTCAAAGTAGGGGGAGTCTGCAGCACTTGTCACATGCACGTCCCTCCCAACAGCTCAATTTCCCCTTGACGTGACCCACGCCTTCTTGGCAATGAGGGGTGAGGAATCGAACTCCATCACCGCGCTACACTGTGCTGAAGAAGCAAAACCAGGCACAGGAACATAAAGCCAAGCACTAGACACTGGAGAACCCAATCTTGGCAATTCCTCAAATGATCACATGAATGGTGTTTATGTCATAGGTAGCTTTTGCTACATGGAGCATCAAAATACAGCAGGTGTTTTATTTACAACTGCCATGGGGAAATATAGTCTGATGTAATTGTTAAATATCTGTTCGTATTCCAGGCAGCAAACTACCATTTACAGGCTGAAATTGTTTGCTGTTTAAACACTGTGAGTCAAGGACATTAATTGCTGTGGGTTAAATTAAACTAGGTGGCACAGCAATAAGATTTGAAGCCTGGGAGAGGGGTGGGGAGGAAGGAGGAGGGGAGGAACAATCTTCTCTCATGAATAATGGGATCTGAAAAGGAATCTTTATAGGGACAGATTAATCTGCAAAGAGCCAAGTTCAAATCTAGTTCATGTCCTACAAGTACGCCAAGCAGCCCTGGGGAAGGCAGATGCTGCCCCCACCCCAAAAGCAAGAATTCAAGCTTCTATCGGGGTATTTATTACAAATATCTGATCAGCCTCAAGTGCCATATCAGAAGCTGGCTGCCTTCCAAGATGGGACAAGCCACACTACGTGACAGGGAGAGGAGATGCTGTCTTGCCATTTTTAAATGAAACTGTAGTAACAGCCAGTGGCAGCAGGCAGGCAAAGGGGCAAGTCCTCATGGCAACCTTTTGTTTCAGTTCCTTGCAAATCTTTTGCACGCATACACATGCGGACAAAGACATACAGAGCAATATGTTCATTTTACTTTGCAGGGGGAGAGGTAATTTTGGTCCAATGTATTGCACTTGTATTCACCCTGGGTGTCTTGCAATAAGCTCCCTTTCTCAGCTCATGAGCAGGCATGTTATTTATTCCTTTACAAATGTAAACCCATTGTAAATAAATAAATAGCAGCTCTGGGCACTTTTTTTTGGAGCTGTCTTTAAAAACACTAATCGAAATGTAATGACAGGCTGGCAGCCAGCTTCACTATCCAGACTGTTGATAACCAGCTAAGCTTTCCAGCCACAAAATTAGCATCGCACTCGCAAACAAAACTATCCTCCTGTCATTCACCCCATCCCAACCCTTCGGGGAAAAAGAAAAAAAAAACCAACAAAACCCAACCCCAAAACCAAGAGCTTTGCAGCATGTTTTGAAGGTCAAGAAGTTATGGCACAGTTTAGATCAAGCATAGAATGAATTTTTAGCATGAGATCATCAGAGGATACCTGCCATTTCTGCAGTATCCACCAGCCCCATCTCCTCTGGCAGTGTTTTATGACATTACTGTCAGTAACCAGTGTTTGATCTTCTATAAACACCTGCATTAGGTACATCAGAGCAGCTATGACCCTCCCAGGATGGCTCATTCGGTTCACTCCACGTGAACAGGGATTTCTTCTTCCAGCCAGGCAGGAGGTGGGCTGTGCCCATGAGAAGGATAACAGTCTTTGTCTTCTCATCCTCAGCAGAAGGGAGAGGACACTATCACTATTTGTTTGCAGTAATTGTAGGAGAGACAACCTGCCAGAGCAGGGCACCGGGACTCCAACACCGCGGACACCCATGGGCATCCCATGCATTTCTGCCTCTATTGGGAAGCTTAGAAGGAGCAGTTTAAATACAAGCGCAGACAGAAATTGACCCTCAGCATTAAATTAATTTCTCACAGCTCCAAGTATTTTGTTTTAAAAAATACCTTGCAGCACCCCAAATTAATTGCATGCCTAGTCAAATGAAGACCATAATTAGCAAGCCAGGACCTGATTCCTCAGTCTGTGCAATCAGTTTTACCCTGGGGTAATGCTGTTGACTGCAGATGATCTGGTATGCACAAGTGAAGGCCTGGCATTTTAATCATTGTTTCCAAAGATGTAGTGCAGGCAGCAGTGATAACACCAGCATTACTTGCATCTCCCTCCCTCAGGGCCATCCAAGAGCTCCCCGCTAAATATTTGGCACTACCAGCTTTTAGGAGTCAAGCGAATTGAGTAATTTTCTGACAATACTATACCTAAATCAGTATTTAAATTGTATGTTAAATAAATGCTGTGATTATTAGGAGCAGACTTCTTGAAGTTGAACCACCAGGTAGCTGATAGCTATCCTATTACAAACTTCAGAAGCCTCAGTAGAGATGTACTTAATAATTGTTTGACATTAATTTGTCATGCAATAATTATCCTATTAAATCTAAATTAAACCCTCCACTCAGACACTTCATTTAAAGTGTGAACATAACAATTAAGAGAGAGGGGGAAAAGGGGGATGATTTCCGCATCATTTTCAGTGTAAGATTTTGTGCTTTTGTGACTAGCAGCAACAGCAGCAAAAGGGATTTAAGATATTGCATTAAAAAGAGAAATCATTCTGAAACCGAACCACTCACACCACAAACAAAAATCCATCTTCCTAAGTTACAGATGGTGCACAGCTTAGGATAGTATCTTGCTATACTGTAAACTTCAATGCATTTATTTCTTTACCATAAGGAAGTTCTGTATTGCACTTCCTTTCTAAGGAACAAAGAGGAATTAAGAAAACTAAATAAATTTAGACAATCGACAAAGGCTGGGGTTGCTCTCATCTATCTAGCTAAATAAAAGCTCCAAAACCAGGCTGATTTTTTTTTTCTGCGAGCTCCTCCTGTTGTCAACAGCCAGAGATCAGGCTCTCCAGAGAGAGATTCATCCCACCCACCTGAGAGCTTAGATCTGACAGCTAAAATGAGAGAAGAACGAATCCCATCCAAAAGCCAGACAGGAAGCCTGCAAAGAGAAAGACTTAAATCTAGTTCTCATGTCCTAAACTGAGATTTGAGGCACAGAGCTGTTCTTCCACATAGGATAATAGAGCTTGAAATGCTTAAAATGTCATTAAGTAGCACTGCTGAGCTGAGGACAGTCTGTGGGTGTGTTAAATAGTTTTCTGGCCTCTTCCTGACCAATTTAATTTTGGGATCAAGAAGAATGGCTTTTCGAAAGCAAGACAAGATCTCTTTCCACTTGCAATTGCTCAATGAATTTCCACACGGATTGCAGAGTAGCGCAGTACATGACAGTCGCAGGACGTTTTCTCCATCAATCCAAACCATTCCTTTCACAGCATTTAGGTGTCATTTTAAAAATGCAATCTCCTTCCCTAGAAGAGCATCCTCTTTATGTAAAAGCCCTGTTTAGCACTTTCTTCTTGGCATGGGCTTTAGCTTTTTTTTTTGTGTGTCATGTTTTCCTTAGAGACAGCAGTTCTTTATATCCTCCAGAACCGCAAAATACCAGTTGTATTGGTTTTATGGTGCATGATATTCTCTCTCCCTTCCCAGGCTGCCTAAGCTGAGTGTGTGTCTGTGCCATTCTCCTAGGAGATAATTACCTCTTCACCTTTCTCTTCCTCTGCTAACACTCTCTACTCTGCCAACTACATTTTCACACAGAGACGGTATTACTCATCTCTCTAACAAAACTCTGATGATTTCTCAAATTATACTTAGCTCTCCAGTCTGACACTTGTGTCTCTGTTCTTCAGCTGTATCAGTTTGTCTAATAAATGTCTTATCTAGATCCTTAGACTATTACAGCTACAAACAACACAGTCTTTTTCAACCAAAATGTTTTCCTCTAAATCACCCAAAAATGTGACAAGAAGGTTCATTATGGATTAAACTATTCACTGACTCTGTTTTGCTCCCATGAGCCTGTTTCCAACCACACAAGTCAGCTTGGGTTTAAAAGGTTGGTTTAAAAACTGGCCCTGCAGAAAGCAGAGACCAAAGGGGGTAGAAGTACATTAAAAAGGAAGAGCAACACATTTTGATAGCAGGAACAAGAACAGTAAGTAACCAGATCTCTGAAAAGTTTATTTGTAAAATTTAAACACAGATTAAACTGGAAAGGAAACTCGTATATTCAGAGACATCTGCCAGTAACAGACTGAGAAAGTCAGCATAAACAAGGTCTGTTCAGGTAATCATAAGTGAATGTAACTCAAAGCAGATGAAATCAGACTCTGTTTATCATGAATGGCACCCACACACGGTATATTTAGCAAAGTTTTCTTTTAAGTGAATTTAGTGCTGGTGAAAGTGCGAGACGGACAGTCCAGCAGGCTCATTTCAACCCATGGGGACGGACGGCCAGGCCAGAGGAGCACCCACTTCACTGCTGCCAGCCTTGGAGGGGCAGAACCTCCTACAGACATCTCCACGCTCACCCTGTGGATCAGCCAGTGCCTTGCAAGTCACAGACAAGCTAAACCCAGGTCATTATAATGTCTCCTACAGTATCGTGAGAAGGGAAAACCCTGGAATCTATGAAATATTCTGCAACAGGGACAGGGCATTTGTGCCCAGTCCCTATCAGGAAAGGGTCTGTGCTCCAAAACATTGCTTCATGCAGGACTGCAAGGCAGCATTACCTTACTCCCATGACAAAAAGGTCTTGGATCCATCATAACTATCCATAAAACATTTCCTCATTTGGCTACAGACAGGGAAAAGCTACATATGGAGCTGCAAAGGAGACCTAAAGTTTTCCTCCAAGGTAATTTTAGAAATGAAGCAAAAGATGGTCATAGGAGGGTTGACAGTGTGGCTCTCTGAAATATCTGTCATGGAGATCATTGCTGTTTAAGGACTGGAGATTCATTACCACTGTTGCCTTTATGGAGCTAGTGCCATTAATCCCCTTACTTGAGCAAAACCACAGGGTGTGTTGCTAATGGCCTCCAGGTTGCTTTTTGGATGGTGTGAAACCTATTTGATAATTAGTTCTCTAAATTAGTGCTGTTGCCATTGTAATCACTCCCCTCCCCAAATGGTTTCACATTACTGTTTCTTTGTAATAATTTTTTCTCTCATTTCCCATTATCACCACTGGAATCACATTGATAACATTTATTTAATCTTTTTCCACAATTCTCCTGTACGTTTACTGTCACCATCTGCACACATATTGCATTGATCATATGAGACTTCCGAACTGCGTTAGTGCGTGCGGACTTATGAATATATAGAGTGTTTAAAGAAGCCTTTTTAAAATTTGTTGCTGGCTGGCTGTGTCCCTGCCGCAGTCCTCTGGGGAGACCCAGGGAAGAACAATTGTTTTATCCTTCCTAACAACACTAACACTGCTGCCTAATCCTGTTCTTTCACAGGGCCCTGGAGATCTTTTATAGCATCCTACACTGGCACTGCTGTGCTGTTAAACCCTCATGAATGCAACAATGAATTAATAACACCACTATATACCATAAACAATTGCTAACGTTGAGGTAGCAACAGCTCTCCACCAACACCACCATCTTCTGATGCTCAGTCAGTGGATAAAACAAAATTGTCTGGTTCAGCTTGCTCAGAAGACATTTACAGGCTGATTTCCTTCCCTGCTTCCCCCCCCCCACAAATCCGATTATCCTGGGGCTTTTAACTGCCTTATAAACAGTTATAGTCATTGATACATTTTGGCATGTAATAAACCTTTAATGGCCAGATTGCTTGTAAAAATACATATTGATGTATGTAACAGTTGTGCCTGAAGGCCCTTTTTGCTTTTTGTGAGGCAAACTAGGGCTCAAAGCCAAATCCGATATATCCTGGGGCTTTTCACTGCCTTATAAACAGTTATAGTCATTGATACATTGTTGGCATGTAATAAACCTTTAATGGCCAGATTGCTTGTAAAAATACATATCTATTATTGATGTATGTAACAGTTGTGCCTGAAGGCCCTTTTTGAGTTGAGTTCCCCTTAATTTTAAGACCTAGGCATGTTTACATTAAACAGACACTCTGTAACTCGAAAAAACTTAGCAGCCTAAATATAGAATCTAGAGAAACTCAATGATTTGACAGAGGTTACAATGAAAGTGTGCGGCGTACATAGGAATAAGAGCACACCTTCTCTGGCAATTAAATTATAAATACTTAATTCACCCACCGCTTACATTGGCAGGAGATTGGAAGGGAGAATAAGCTGGGAATGTAATGCTCAGCCATAGATGGCAAAATTCTGGCTAGGACCTGCTAGAAAGCCAAAATAATAATGCAAGAAAATAATTTCTGCTACTCTCTGCCAGTGATGTTCTCCCCTTCCAGGGTTTCACCTCCAGAAGAACAAACTCATGAGCTTCACCTTTTATCTGCAACAATGCATGATTTTTTCCAACATGCCTGCTCTACGCACCATGTACTGTAGGAGCAAAATATCATAGCCTCCATGGCCAAAGTTTCTGTCTTTTCCAGCTTTGAGACTAAATGATTACTACACAAGACCCTGCTGTCACCACACCCCTGTCAGCAACAAGCAGGCACTGGGATTCACCTCATTTCTGTCCAGGGCAATGACCCTGCGCAAGCCAGCCTGCTTTCAGCCTTGAGCAAAACCAACGAGCAACAGCTATTGAGCCAAGTACAGCAACCAAGCTACATACGCCTAAGTTACAGGAATTTGGTCTTTCAGGGCAGCTTCTTGACCTGCTGACCCTAAAATAGGTAGGAATTCTCTGAGTCAACTTGTTAAATGCATACATATCTATGCAGGCACAGAGGAAGTGCCTTGGTAGACTGACCTTAGGCATTAAAATGAGCAGCAAAATATTTAGAGAAACTTTTAATACTGCGCTTTCTGTAAATATACGCTGTAGAAATTGGTGAAATGCGACCTAAGGAGCTCATGTTCTAGAGAAGCCCTTGTAGTTGTAATAGGTAGGCAGAAATTTTAAACGAGGATAACATGCCCAGTGTCTTACGGATCATGCATAATGGCTTAAATCATGTTAACATGGTGTTGGTACATGCATATCATTTCTGCTTGCTCCTATTTGATTTAAGCATTATACAGAGCAGTCTCACATATGGAAGACATGCACAGCCATTCTGCTCATGTCAGGGGCAGGAGGGAAGGACAGAGTAAATTACTCTAGCATGCTCAGGGTTGAAATACATTGAGATCCTGTGACTTTCAGGCTGTGTAGTAGCAAGTGTGTAGTAACAGACAGGTAAATTACTTACACCAGTGTTTCTGAATTTGTATCTGTATAAATTTTTCTATATGAAGGCCTAGTTTAAAATTCTTGAGGTGCTAATAAGTAAGAGATGTCTCCTTCCTCCAGGCACCACCACCTCCTAGAGTGACTAGCAGAAATGCTCAAGTAGGAATCCCTGGGTTATCAGGGTCGAGGAGAAGCTGGAAGAGAGTCCCCTCATGAAGTTGGCTTTCCTCAGCTTGAAGAGCTAGTAGATAGGCAGAGATCATAAAACTTGTGTTTAGAGGGAGTCATACAGGTTGTGGGTATAGGGAATACAAAGACATGGAGGATTGGGCAAAATATGTTACTGAGCTTGCATTTCAAGCGTTCCTACTCAAGACACCAAATAGAGGCCGTTGCTACATTAGCGAGCCACTCAAATCAAGAGCAGCTCCCACCACGTCCTTGGTCCTCAGTCTGGGCAACGAAGGTGTGAGACAGCCAGCATATTTAGTGTCTCATATAACAATCACAGCTCTGTTACTGGGGGTAGAACTCATGGAAAATGGCTTCAACTGAGCCAATTTAACCAAGGCTCATATTCACCAGTTTCAACAACTTCAAAGCTAAAATTTGCATGCTCAGGGGATCCCACCCCTCTGTCAGCTTGCAGCTTATTCACATTGAGGTCCCCTTCCTGTAGTTAGCCCAGAGCAGTCTTTTTCTCTTAAATAATCTGGCAGTTCCTTCCAGTCTCTGATTGCTGAAGACTCTTACCCACGTAGCAGTACTAGCAGCCCATAATACTCTAGTTTAAGGAATGTCACTGTTTCCAGCAGGAAGAGTGCAAAAAGGCATTGGAAATCCCCAGTGGTCAGGGAAATTTGTAAAAAAAAAAATCACTGCTCTTATACACATATTTTCATGCCAAGTTTCAGTTCAACTCTTTTGAGAAAGGCTTTGCTAATAAAGCTTGAATTTAGACATTCCTATACATTAAAATACAAGAAGCTGGGAAGCACGGCCGTCGGATTGTTACTAAGGTGTGCAGGGCTGTGCAAGACCTGGATTCGCAATTGAGGAGTCTCTGCAGGAGGAGCCTGCTTCAAAGACAACATTCCCAGTGTGCAATTGTCATTTTCACACTATTTCTTAGTGACCTTGTTTGTTGGGCAGTGAGCGTAAGAATTTAACTGCAACTTCCCACCCCCCTGCCTCGTGATGGGGACGGCTCAAAGAAGAGCGTTGGTTATTGTTTGTTCCCCTGAACATCCCATGGAAACTTCAAGACTATTTACTGCACTTGTTCCGAACCGACAGCTGATAAAGTTTCCATTACAGATCTTTAATGATTGAACATAGCTGGAGAAACAGAGAATTTACCTTCCCTTCACTTGCTGTTCACTGTTTCCAATCATAGAACTGGTCCCCTTTCCCCTGGCCCCAGCTCCTCCTCTCCTCTCTTTCAATTTGCCTATAAACTCGAGGGTCAACTCTAGGTCAGAGATAGATGGAGACAATGTGAACAGATGTGACCTTGCCAACCTTGGTTTAGCAGATGGTTTCTGGATAAATTGGATTAAAACACTTTGTCACCTCCAGAGCATATCTGTCCTCACTGTCAGACACTCTCATTGTGCGGCTGCTTCCCTGATTCACCAGCTTCACACAAGTTGCACTGGCCATGCTTTCTTTTGCCCACCCAATTAAAGCAAAAGCCAGTAATAGGCAGTGGAGCTCTGGAGGAAATAAGGTTTTGTTCTTATTTCAGATGATGTTTAAGCAACAGATAATATATAATTTTCTCAGCACTGTCACCTCTAAGCATTACAAGAAACCATAGGGAGACGGTGCCAGCAACATTCACTTTTCTAGCCCCTATCAGCCTCTGCTGCAAAAATCTTCCAGGTGAAACTTTCTGTGGCCCTCAGCAGTCATCATCCATCCCCTGCAACAGCACTCTGATTTCCGCCTGTGTTTTTATTCTCCTCTTTCTGCCAATGGACAGATTGCAGTGCATTAACACCTCAGGCCTGTGCATTTAAAAATGTGTCAGTAGGGCTCGAATGATGACAACCTAAGATGAAAAGCAGCGATTCTGCAGAAGTCTATGGGAAAGCAGTGAGGTACCCCAGACAAAAAAAAAAAGAAAATAGCAAGCAAGCTTAAACTGCTCTCCAGCTCCAAAATACAACTTTGTGGATTCAAAAAGGCCAAAATTTGCCTGTCTTTCCATATCCCTAGAAGAGTCATCAAATGTCAGTCAGTTATTCCTAACACTGGCACATTCTAAAGAGGTGGCAAATCCACCATTACCTGACTAGGTTATTCCTAAAGCCAATTTCTCTTCGTATTAGGTATAAATGTAAAGTAATGTGTTTCTGTGAGTAGTCAAAGAGAAATGAGAAACTGTATGGATTCGGGCACAATTCAATAGGAGTAAAGACAATAGTATATGCTTAGGAAACATTTACGTGATTGCTGTAGAAAATACACTTTTGCTAAGTTCCCTGTATTACATTTTAGCTGAAACCAGATACAGAGAAAATCCTTAGGAAAGTCTTTCTGACACTCTTTCTGCCTTGCCCAAAACTAAGCAGCAATGTTGAAATCTTGCAAGGAAGCTCATTCCCATGAGGTTGCTAATCAGCATTTTAGACAAAAGTTTGGGGAAGCTTCCAACTAAGACTTCAAACTTTTATCTGAAGCAAACCAGACTTCCAAATTGCATTCTGGTTTTGTAAGACAATAATTAATAATAATAGCAAAATGAGAATTATAAAGATTATTTTCTCATGTGTTTTATTAACAGGAAGGCAGAATCATGCTGGTCAGATCAGCACAGTTACATCAGAGATGAATTTGGTCCATTATTCAATTAATCCTTCAATGCACTCCTGTGGTCGAGGTAATATATTATTATTATCTCCACTTCTGTTATTCCCATTACGGACATTAGTTCCAAGAATGTGAACCATTTATTGTTGAGGGTCCTGATCCTGTAATAGGATGTACTGGCAGAGACCCCAGTGCCCACAACCAAATTCCACTACCCCGAATGAAACTCATCATCCTTCATTAGGACAATTGATGCAAAGAACCATTACCTCCTATGTGTCCACCCAGTTGAAAAAGTGCTTGGAATACTTAATTTGAGCTGGAAGTAATTAAACAAAGAACCTGTTTGCATTTACTGTAACTGGGGCATATTTAATTGACCACCTTGCTTTTGGGAACATCCCCTCGTCCACAAAAAAAAAGGGAGAGGAAAACACAAGCAATACTAAGCATCAAAACAGAAGTGCTCTCAGTAATCAAACAGAATAGATATACAGTCAGCACACTCCACTTCCCTGCCCACCAGTCAATACAGCTGACTAATTTTAAGGTAGTGGTAGTAATCTTTTTCCTCTTTAAATAACCGGTGAAAAACTTTTCCTCTTTTTGACCTTTGATACACCTGCATTCACGTTCTATTTTGCATCAGGACTGCGCTTTTAAAGAGCATCTCCAGATTGTTCCTACTCACTGTGTTTTGACTCACACTGTGGAGTGATCTTAGCTAGATTTCTTTTGGGTGTGTTAACCAGATTCCTTTTGAATGACACTTAACTTGAAGATACGCTCCAGAAGCATTTAAATGCTTTGACCGCTAACGAGTATTCAGTCTGTAAGGCCAGACTAGAGCTTCCTAAGGGAAGCCTCTTGAAATGTATACAGTGTGGACACAGAATCCTCAGCAACAACTGTTTTGTTCTATGGTTCATATTATTTACTAATGCAGAACAATCCACTGTCTTACACCCTTGACCCACAGCCAACTCCAGTGAAAACAATATTGCACAAACCAGTCAAGCCGACTGCATTACTGTTAGAGCTGTGAGCATAGACACCTGCCCATTGTGAGCCAGAGCAATATTCTAGCTCTGACAAGATTGGTCTCCAAACAGCTATTAGATAGCCCGGGAACCTTAGCTGCAAACACAAAAATTCAGTAAGAAATAATTCTGCTTCCTAGTTAAACTGCAAAAAGCAAATGCTAATAGCAAGCAATGCAGGAATGTCATATTTTATTCATTAACATTGCTAACGTGGAAAATGTTGCTTTCCCTGTGATGAATCTTACTCATTATACTTTGAGTATAGAACATATTCAGAACGTTGTGTCAAACATACAAGCACATACTATATATTTAAAGTAACATGGAAAACGGCCAATTTTGAAATATTTTAAAAAAAAGAAGGTTTTTCTATTGCCACATATATTGTACACAGATGTTCAATACATTTTCTGAAGTATATAGTATATCAAACATACAGGAAACCTTCCCCTCCCTTCCTACGCTCCACCTTCTTTATGGGGTATACTAGCTAGATTAATGTTCTTAGTTAAAAACCCAAGGGTGATAAGATTCATGGTGTGATCCCTGCAGCTTCTTGTGCTCAAGACTGGACGACGGTCCCTAACATTTGGAGGCCTATCAGGTATTGCAACTGGTACCAAATTGCCTCAGATAGAGCTATAACTTTTTTTATTATAATTCTTGCTGGAAACTGGTCCTCCTAGCAAAATGCAAACCAAAATAAAGACCCTGTCTTTTTAATCCCTGAGAGGACCTGTTTATGTTTGCTTACTGTTTAGTTTTCATGGGTCCTTGTTGTGGTTTAACCCCAGTCAGCAACAGAGCCTCACACAGCCACTCGCTCACTCCCCCCGGTGGGATGGGGGAGAGAATCGGAAGGGTAAAAGTAGAAAAAGACAAGGTTGAGATAAAGACAGTAATAGGCAAAGCAAATGCCACATGCACAAGCAAAGCAAAACAAGGGATTCATTCACTCATTCCCATCGGCAGGCAGGCGTTCAGCCATCCCCAGGAAAGCAGGGCTCCATCACGCCTGACGGTGACTTGGGAAGACAAACACCATCACTCCGAACGTCCCCCCCTTCCTCCTTCTTCCCCAGCTTTATGTGCTGAGCATGACGCCATATGGTGTGGGATATCCCTTGGGTCAGTTGGGGTCAGCTGTCCCGGCCGTGTCCCCTCCCAACTCCTTGTGCCCCCCCAGCCTGCTCGCTGGTGGGGTGGGGTGAGGAGCAGAGAAGGCCTTGACTCTGTGTCAGCACTGCTCAGCAGTGACGGAAACATCCCTGGGTTATCAACACTGTTTCCAGCACAAATCCAAAACACAGCCCCATACTAGCTTCTATGACAAAAATTAACTCTATCCCAGCCAAACCCAGCACAGACCTAAAATTTGCACAGGGCCTGCTCTGTTCCATTAAGTGAAGCACAAGGCCAGAAGTGCCGTTCTACAGCTCTTCAGTTACAATCTGCTTACAAACAATAGATCATTCCATGGTGTACAAGAACAAATACATTTTCCTCCTGTCATTTACTAACTCAGAAAAATGCTTCCTTATTTACTGCCATACTACAGACCATGGAGAGATCAGGTTCTGCGGTGGATAGGTCACCTGGATGGAAATCGGATGCCTGATGTCATTCCCAGCTCTGGCACTAAAGCTCCGTATGAATTTTGAGTCAGTGTCTTCATTCTTTCCATTGTGTATTCTCTTCCCCCTTGCACTAATGAGGACTAGTCTTTTTCACAGTGGATTCCTCCACTGACTACTTCAAAACAAACTATTCCACTAAATGAATATCCTTCATATCCCCTGGAGGAAGTGACAGTTTCATTTAGAAGGTAAATGTTTATATGCTTTGATTTCTATATCTTTTTTTTTCCCCTCTGTATACATACACAGTGAAGGGAAGTATGAGGTATGAGTATGCACATAATCTCTTAAGTAACTTACTCCTGTTATGGTTTTCTTTGTAGATAAATAGAAAGGCTTCAAACAAGAAATCTGTCCAACATAAACCGTACAGTGATACGCATCTCATTGCGTTAGCCAATGATCCTGCATCTTGGACTTGCTTTGCCAGTGCAGTGGTGGCAGAAATGGCTCTGTGTACCATCCACCCTTTGGGTTCATTGCCAAAACCTGCTAATGACCACGAGGGCCCTTACTTTGCTGATGTAAATAACAGATGCCACATTATGAACATGGAAATTCTAAAGTCGTTTGGTTGAAGCATCAGTTTACTAACCTTTTGCACCACATGAAACCACCAGCTGTAAGACACGAATAAAAAATTCTCTCTGAATGCTACAACAGTACAGCCAGAGGAACAACTCTCACAACATGAGTAGGTGTGAAAAACAGAAAAAAGCAAAATAAAAAAATCACATTAAAGAAACAGCAGCCAACAGTAAACTAAGAAAAAAGCTTTTCCTTTGCTCTTGTAAGAAATAATGCCAGTTGGAATAAAGATCAAGTTTCCCATTTACACTTTCCATGGCTTTTTTTTTCCCCCGGTGAATAAGGGAATCCAAATATGGAAGATGACATGCTTTCTTGTTGAATGTAACCAAGTGTTTCTCATGGAGGCATGCCATGCCACCACATTAATGGATTTCCATTTCACAGTTGCTCCTGCAGATAGCAACAACCTTTGCCTTTGTATATATCAGAATCCAAGCAGACAAAATAACTTCTTTACTAGCAACAAGCACTTCCATAAGCAACCAAACAAACCAAGGAAGTTTTTGGTTGAAGGAAAACAAAGCAAACACAGAAGTGACAGCTGGAAATCTGTTTTCTAGCATTTACAAACACTGATAAGATAGTGAAACATAGGATTTGTTTTGGCTTATACAAATAAGTGTTTATTTCTAGAGAAGAAAGAAAATACTTGCCAGAGAATAAAAAAAAATCCTACTATAAGAGGCACATGTTTAACATCAACCATAGCCCTTCCCAAGCAGAGATTACATGAGAAAGACCTCTATTTCTTCCTTAGTCATATTCAATTTCTTCAGGCTACGACTATTAAAATGAAGGCTGAACCATCAAAGTGCCATTGAGCTCTGAGGAAGGAGAATGAACTGAAGCTAAAGCAAACTACTCATTATGAATAAAAAACAAGGGCATTTATTTTAAGCAGAAAATTAATATATTTCATATTAACCTTGTGCCAAAATCTGACTGCAGGAGGAGGATTTCCAATTTGTCTGTTTTAGTTACTGCTGAAAAGATCTTCAGGTTCGATCCCTACCTTATAAAATCCTTTAGTGAAGGGACAATGAAGCAGACTATGATCTCGCTTATGGCTGTGTAAATCTCAAGTAACTTCACTATAAGCACACTGCTATAAATATTTACAGTTCATTGTAAACATTGAGAATTGTAGTGGGATCAAGCTTTATAGAGTGCAAGATATTTTAAATATTGGAAATGTATGTTTTGTGCTTGCAAATGCCATCCACAGGGCTTAAACTTCCCACTGTGAACACCACTTCCCGCTATAATGCAAATCCAAATGCCTCAGTCAGACTCAGAAGGCATCAGTTAGCCCCTTGTTTCTTCTGTGGGAGTTGGAAGGGACTCAAGATGGAAATCTCAAAGTAGCACTGAATGAGATCACATGCAAAGGTGGATGTCTGATTCCGGTTAGGTCCTAGCAGGAAGCTGGGAGATGGCCTATTTGAGAGAAGGGAAGGAGATACTTTGCTGGCATGAATCCACTGAGAATCTTGTCATCCCTGGTTCTTTTGTTTCCTAAACGTGACATGCACATTTCAAATTACACATATTTACTTGATAATTATTTAATAAGATAGGGATGGAGTAAGCAAATAATGGCTTGAGAAGGAACATTTAATTTCCAGGAGTGTCCTGAGAGATGCTTCATTGAGGGGAGCCATAGCAATTACTTGCAAATTCAGTGTCAGACACATCTCACTAATTCAAGAGTCAGGAAGACAATGTGCATTAACACTAGGAAGGTTGTAGGTATTGATAATCAGATAATGAACATCACAGTGGTGAATCTACAGGCAGAAATTACACAGCTGCTTGCCTGAGATTTGAAATGCAAATTATTTTGCAGATTTACTCAATGAACACCCAATCCTTTTTAATGCTTTGCCTTGGTATTGTTGGGATGATTCCTCATTTACCTCATGACCTCTGGCAGATGTTTGAATTTGCCTTGGTGATGAGGATTTTGGCTGGTAGGTGCTGAATGCAATGTACTTTCAAATTGCAGGGAATTTAAGGACAAAGAGCAGAGAAGGAAAGTCCATTAGTCAATGGTGTTACATCAGTGCTATTGGATCAGTCTTCATGAGTATATTTCTAAACAGCTGGATCTGACTACATATTAATACTGTTTATACCAGGCCTTCTTGGGAGAGTCATATGCTTAAATATAACCTCCAGGCTTAGTTAAGACAAAAGTCACAAACTGAAAAGCAGAATAATGTGTTACCATCCATGGATTAGATCAGTCTCCTCGTTGACAGTGTCATGAAAGATATGGAGCATAGTAAAACTGCACTAATTCAGCTTTTGTGGCAAACAATACTTAAGACTCAATGACATGAATTGAAAATGGAGATAGTCAAGCCTTGGAACAGAGGACTGCTGTCCTCCTAGGTCCTTCCACGAGGGAAGTCTACACCAAGGGACGACATTGAGTATAAGACAAACCTGGCTGCTAACCTCCCGTGCTGCTTTTCATATTGCTGCACAGAAGCAAAACCACTGACTGATCCATGCAGGAGTCCCTGATGACCGAGAGATTTTCTACAGAGCATTAAGACTTCTCCATAAATACAGGAATCAGCTGTACCACCCTAATTGTGCTGAGTAGTACTGTACTCCTGGAGTACACCAGTTGAAGTTATTGGTGGCATGAATCAAAGTGGCAAGACCTGCCTCTTATCTGTGCTCACTTAAATTGAGTACTTTGTACGTGTGTCTCTAATACAGTTGGGTAGTATGTTCAGCCACAGCGATAGAGAATCCTCAAGTACAAACATGCACCAAGTGATATTTCTGATATAAAGGTTAACACTGATTCAAATTACTTTTATCCTTCCCTCCTGTTGGGTAGGAAAATGTTCTTCAGATTTACTGTTCCAGAATGTTCTCTTTCAGGATCTCACTACATTGCCCATTAAGGCTTCCTCATTATCTTCATCCAAAGTTGCAAGAACAAATTACAAACATGATTATTTGCAACTTTAAATGTCTTTGATTGCAAAATACTAACAATCTTGATCCTAAATCTTATCGTTGGACACTGGTCAAATAGCAATTCTGACAGCTGTTGTCCTGACTTCCTACCAATGTTAAGTCATGAGTCCTTCAATCATTTGCTAATAGATGGAAAGATTTCCTTTTGCCGAAAACTGTTTTGATATTACACTCTGTTCATTGCCATCCCTTTGAATTGTGATGGGAAACCTTAAATGCTTTGAGATTAGCTGTGAAATTTTATCAGTTAATATCTGCAAAGCGCCTAGAGATTTTTGGAATAAAGGACGCATGAGAAATGCGGAGATTTCTTGTTAAGTTTCAATGCACGAATGTGAAAAGAAGAGAGGGTGGGAAGAATCAAGTCAAATAATATGGTAGGCCTCAGAAAATTGATCGCTTTAATCCATGACTTCCCTGTTCTCTACCATCTCAATTGGCACTTGCAGAACTAGACTTCATTTGTTTCCTCTGAGATTTTCCTTTAAAAAAGGATTTGAATGGAGCTAGGCGTTTCTATAGAGCACGGGTAATTAGTGCTGGAGGACTCTGATTATCTCTTTATACCACTCCTCACCATTTGACACAATTCCACATAATAAGCCTTCCCTTGAACAAACCTGGTCTGAGAGAGTATCTCCTAGGAGGCTGATTCATGGTGCAAGGAGAGCTTCAGCTTTCCATCATCTACAGACACCAGGTTCTTTTTCTTCTTTGCCTCTCATTAATGCTTATTGGAGAGCAGAAGAACGATATATTGCATTTAAAGAGGAAATCCCTGTCCCCTACCATTTCCTGCTGGTAGGAACTGTGGGACAACCAACTGCTCATCTTTTTTCTTGTTTTAATTTCCTTTCTATGCTTGTCCTATTTTAATTAAAGTGAGATGAACAATCCACAAGAAAACAAGCTCAGGAAACCTACATTGAATATACATCTGCAATTCAGTTTATTATAAATTTAAAAGTTACGGTATTAAATAAAATTAAACAATTTCCCCTAAACAGAGTAGGAACTAAAATAAAACCTGACAGCAACAGCAAAACCAGGAAAGATCATGATCAATTAGTGATGAATATTGCATTGCTTTGTGTTTGCCATATATCAGTTCATGCCCAAAGAGATAGTTTGGAAGAGGGGGAGAACTATTAGGGGTGTTTAGGGAAATACCAACAAATCCCAAAAAGCTAAGCTATAGGAGAGAATAACAGGCAATAGCAAAAGATCTTGAACATGAGACTAATTAGAGAAGTCGGCCATGCGTTTTGTTATCACTCCATTACAATGAATGGAAATGAGGCCAGGGGTTGAACATCTCCGCTCAGGAACACCTTGGGAACAGGAGTAGGGAAAAACCTGATCTACCCTTGTATTAGTTATTTAAGTTCAGAGAACTTTAACTGGTACAGAGCTGATTTCAAAGAAAAAGACATAAAAATTAATAAACACTAAAGATCAGAAGTTCAGAAAACATAGTCAAAGAGGGACTGGGTGAATAAAATTCTCAGAGACTTTTTTATTTATAACAGTCAATGGGGCAGGTGAGATAACGAGGGAACTCATGACATAGAAAAATAACCATTAAACTTCAGGGATACTTGTGGAGAAATAACCATTAAACTTCAGGGATACTTGTTCAGAAACAATTTTCTTGTGCCAATAGCTAGAAATGGTGCGAGCTTCAATACTTTTATTTGCACTTAAATGAGAGGCCACTCGTCAAATATTTGCACAGAATAAACCTCAGTTCAAAGCATTTGAATGTATGCTTTGCTTTAAATATCGTAGTAATCCCACCTCTATTCAGCTAAATACTTAAAGTCATGCCGCACTGAACCATCTCTCAGCTGTCTCTTGAGATTCTGCAATGAAAATTGTTGTTTTGCATTTCAGCAGTGAACAAAGTGATTCCCATGTACAGTTTGTTTGTAAAACACTTTGTCAACCAAACGGATCTTAAGCAACTGCATATTCTTATAAAGCAAAAACACAAACAGAAACCCACCCCACCCTCTTTCTAAATGTGAATGGCAGTAGACAAACATGACAAACCAAAGCCAGCTAGACTGCTGATTCCTCTGGGAAAGACAAGCTTTTTGCAACAGCATCAAAGACAGCAGACGGCCAGCCCAGCCTGCTGCTGGGATGATGATGATGCTAATAAACAGTTTGAAGGTGCTAAACTAGACGACATGGTGCCATTTCAAGAATCAGGCCCCATAACAAGTACCTGAGGACAGGCTGGTGAAAATTCCTACTGCTTCTCTTTCTAGCCGTTTTTCAGAATGATTTTGCCGCTCCTGCCTAAGCTTGTGATAGAGGCAGTATTTTTCTTTCTGTAGACAAAGACCCATTGTTTAATGCTTCTGAATGCTATGACAACTAGAAGGGTGAAAGGCAACCTGCAAGTGACAGTAAATGCATTCTCTCTCTTTTTTAATATCCAGTGTGTATATCTGTAATGCACTGTTCAGCATGATTCTCCAAGGCTGCTTCAACAGACAGCTGGGAAAGTCAATCCATTGTCAAAGCAACAACAGCTTTTGCTCTTCACTCAAGAAGTTTTGGGTTCCTTGTTTCTACATTTTATGATGATATAGTGGCATCAGCTGGTGGCACAGACTGATATGGGTTGGATGCAAAAAGTGAAATACATTCCCCTATCCAGCCGACCCTGCTTTTGTTTGCCCTTGCTTTCCCTTCCTTTTTGTAGCTTGGCTCAATAGATCCAAATAGCCTTCATATCACAACAGAGAAACATTTCCTGCCCGGTCAGTGGAGCTAGTTTCACATTTCTACTTAAACTCAACGTTCTCAGGACACAATCAAAATGGAAGACAGATGTTTGATAAGTATCCAGTCTGGGTGGGAAGATAGAACATCACAATATATAAGGAAGGAAAGCAGAACCTTTTCATTCCTCCTAGGTGAAAACCACATTGTTTTAGCATTTGCAGTGGAAATCTAGATTGCATCACGTAAAGGTATGCCAGACAGTGCAAGTTTGCAACTGGCTTTGTTCTGGTTTTGGAAGCATTTTGATACTGATACCCATCTCAGACTAGTAAATTTGACAGTATCTCTTGGCTAGATAAACTGCTGCTCCTTTGCAGGTCACTAGGTGGTGATGGGGAATATTTAAAAGCCCTTAATGGACACAGTGAAGCCACAGACCTTGCTGTAGTTAAACAAGCGAAGGAACACTTGCTGCTCCCCGTCATTCCTTTCAATTCTGCTCACATAGAATCATAGAATCATTGAGGTTGGAAAAGACCTCTAAGATCGAGTCCAACCGTCAACCCAACCCCACCATGCCCACTAAACCATGTCCCTAAGTGCCTCATCTACTCGTCTTTTAAATACTTCCAGGGATGGGGACTCAACCACTTCCCTGGGCAGCCTGTTCCAATGTTTCACCACTCTTTCAGTAAAGAAATTTTTCCTTACATCCAATCTAAACCTCCCCTGGCACAACTTGAGGCCATTTCCTCTCGTCCTATCACTTGTTACTTGGGAGAAGAGACCGATACCCACCTCTCATGCAATCTCAGACAGCACAAATTACCAGTGTGAGATACCAAGAATGCCTCAAAACCACCGTGGAGTTCAGTACAAGAGGTGGAGACTGAACAGCATCTCTAGGCCATCCCTCTGGGGGATAGCTTTAATTAACAAGCTTCTATCTAAAGAATTTGTTGAGTTGGTTATTTGAAAGAAAAAAGTTCATCCGGGATCCTAGAAACAGGACCCGTTTTGAATTATATTCCTTTTTATACAGCTTAGACACAGCAGAAACAAATGTCCAGAAGGGAAAAAAATCTTCCTAAGATAAAAAGGAGCTGGCTGCTCTCTGCTGATCCTTTGGCACCATGCCTACCAGTATTTGAGAAGAACAAAGCTGAGAAACAGAGATTCAGCACTGGTAAGATGGAGCCACTATCTCTGAAGCACTTGCACCCCACAGCCCACTAGAAAATCACTCATAGACAAAGCCTTTAGCCTGAGAGGGAGACAGGGAAGGGGAAGCTAAGCCTGTGACACTTACAAGATGAGTCTGTCTTGTTAAGAGGAGAACTGGAGAAACAAATACAGAAAAAATATTAGCTGATATCTTTTGTTACAGATTTCAGGGGTGGGGAATAGAGAAACTCAGAAGAGCAGAGGGGACAATTCTTTCGTGTCCCAGACACCCACATAGAACTTGCAGCAGGAATTCCCAGATCTACCCACTCTTATCTATTCCCAGTGGCTTTGAGCTAAAAAAACCCTTCTCTTTTCAGGAAGTTTCTCTTCTTTTTTTTTTGTGCCTGCACATATTAAAACATCCAAATAAGAAATTTTTTAAGGGTTGACAAACTGGAAAGTATTCAAAGAAGAGCAAGGAGAAATGAATTATGAGTGTTGGAGGGACTCACTCACAAGGAAAGATTAGAAGAACTAAATATGTCTAGCTTGGCAGAGAGATGACTAAGCAGGAGGGGGAAGTGACAAATGTCTACAAATATTTGAAGGGCGTATACACTGAGGAAGGAGAGAGATTCTGCAGTGTGAGCCATACCAGGTGGTGGGATTAGGAGCAAAAGGATGGAATCAGAAAAGGGGAAAAAAAACAAAACCAAAAAACCTCACAAAGCAAAAATTCAACTGAAGGCTAGATGAACTAAAGTCCCCATGAAAGTGATATATATCCACATCCCCCACACTGAGGATGCGGAGGTTTTCTCAGAGGTAGAAAGCTCAGTATACGAGACATATGGGAGGGCTGCGTGAGTGCTTTGATGCACGCAGAACTAAGGGAAAGAGTTGTGCCTTGATGCTGGGAGACCAACAGGAGCCTCAGTGGACAACAGGTGTCCTACCACCACTGTCAATTAGAGACCCTCAGACAGGAAGTGAAGGTAGTTGTTGTATCCAACTGAAATCACAAGAGGAACGTTTGTTTGGAGTAATTTAATGACCTTGAACATGGTAGAGCTACAGGACTTTATCTAACCAGATATACTCCAGCCAGATGGTCCCTGGGAAGCAGAAAGCTTTGGGTCTGTTAAGCATTCAAAAAGATGGCTGTGGAAAGCCTGAAGGATCAAGAGGGAGGACAAAAGCATCATATTCCTCCATCTTAACCCAGGTTAGCCATCCCCCAGCTTAACCACAGTGAAAGTAGACAGGGGAGAATGTGGTTTATCCCCTAACTTAGTTTCTGATGCAAAGCACACCAGTGCTCCCTTTAGCACCTTGAAAAGTCAGGAACTAAATGTAGCCAACTCCTCATTCAGGAAAACAAAAAACCTACTTTCCTTCCACTGTCAGACACGAAGGACCCCAGCCACTGGCATAGACATCCCCCCAGTACATCATTTCAAGACCCCCCCTGCTCCATATTAGAACATCCATCTATGAACAAGTGGAAAGACAAGGCAATCAAGAGATCACTTCCAAGGGCATGTAATTGAAGGTTATATCCTAGACCTAGTTCAGCTGGATTCTAGCCAGGCCACAGAGCTCAATTGCTTTAGAGGCACAGATGAGCAGTGCCTCCTCCTGCCAATACATGAGAGGCAGACCTCTCTTTTTGTCTTCCTGGAGCTGTGTCACTCAGCTGTTTTGCCTGAGAAGGTGGCATGGGTCCAAGGTAATGCAATAAAATGCTTTGAGTCCTTCCGTAAGAGATGCATCTCCAGTGTTAAACCCCTCCCTTGGGCAATCTTGTGTAAACCAGGCAAAAGGAATTCCCGCAAGCCTGGATACAGGAAACATGTCAAGGCCCTTCTCTTTAAACTGGATTTGATTTAAAGTTTGATGGGAAGCCACAGCCTCAGCTTGTATTTTCAGGGTGTTCCATGTCCCTATCAGAGGGCTGCAGGGATAAAGTCCCATGCCTGTGACAGGGCACTCTGTAAACTGTGTGATGCTCATCTGTTTGGCAAGCAAAGCTAATTCTAATAACACTCTACTTTTGTAGGAGGAAGCAAAAAGAGAGGATATTTAGCCAAAGTGAGATTTCAAGCTGATGACTACATTCCTCTAACAACCAACTGAAACAGGGGTGCAAATGGGGCAGCCAGAGGTCACAGCAGTTTGCGTGGTGGATCAGCCCAAGTGGACAATAGTACCATAAGGGAAAAGACACATTTCCATCTCTCCCTGCAGAAAGCTAACACATTGCTAAGTATGGCCCGTCACACTTGGAACAGCAGCATTAAAAGCCTCAGTACAAGGAGTATCCCATTTTGGTTGGGGAAAGCACAGACAAAGGGAGAACTTCATCTCTGAGAGACAGAGGTGGTAGAGGCAGAGAGGAGATTTTCCAGGATTTCCAGTATTGCAGGCACTGAAATTCAAATGCAAACCCATCCATTGTTTCCAGTAAGCCAAAACCTCTAAGGAAAAGAGGCTCTTAGTAATATAATTCCCACCAGAAATTACACTGGAGAGCCATCACGAGGTCCTCCCACCCCAACAGAGTTGGCTGCCCAACAAATAGATCCTTATAATCTGTAAGAACCAAGCCCCAGAGCTCCTTGTTTACAAGCCAGTCCTAGGACAGAGAAGCTGCGATGACCCTTATATGTGGAAACAAGCATGAGACATCCCAGGACAAACACAGGGAAAGAGGTGATAACAGATACGGTCTTCTCTCTGCTCTTCCTAAAAACATGATCCTCGTGCTGACAGAAAGGACGAAAGATCTCAGCGGAGCTATTATGGAGCTCCTGCTCTCCTTATGCTGGATGAAACATAATGACATACCTTGGTCTGAGTGCAGCACTGGGTAAAATAGGCGTTGAGTCCGCTGTAGAGGCAGGCTGGTTTTTGACTCATCAGGAAAAGCAGCAGCTACTGTTCAAGACTCAGCTGAGCCACTTTTAGATAAAGTCTCAGGACCCACAGCAATGCAGTCGTAATGGAAGAGCCAGGCTTGTCCTCGCAAAACACCACAGATTCCAGTGTCCCGGCATGGCTGTAGGGAGTATAGTGCTGTTGCAGCTCTTTTTATTAATTAACCAGATGTTTAACTTCACTATCCTGGCTAAAATCCAGCGTGGAGAATTACATTTCCTTTCTCTACCTAGCCTTCACTCAACAGCTTCAGCCAGAGAAGTTTTCCCCTCGCCATACTCCTGGTGCAGTTACTGCAGAGCAGGTGCAACGTGTCACCCCAGAGCAAGCTGCATTTCAACAGCAGGTGAGAAACTGCTCTTCAGTCTGCCTGACTCAAAGTCTCATGGACCCTACTGTGTAAGCATAAGGCACTATTATCTCCACTTTCCACATGGAATCACTTTATGGAATTTATTATTATTATTTGGAGCTCAAATTGAAACCCTCTGGCCATGTATGAAAACTAAGCCTGCTTAGGGAATGCAGGAAGCAGCTAAAGTGGTGAAGAGGCAAAGATTTATGACAGACAGAAAAGAAATTTTCTTTTCTAGCAACAAGCTTCACATTCCTAATCTATTTCTGCTGTTCTTGCTACTCTCTACCAAACTTCTGACAGGTCTTAGAGACTAACACTTACCATGCTGCAAGCTGTTCCTCTAAATCCTATTTTATCATAGTTTATAACCACCTGGCTAGATTCCCTGGGTGGTATTTTTAACTTTCTCATAGTCCCTAAGAGTAGCTGTATTGCCCATGCCACACCCTCCATCTTCACCACCCCCTTTCTTCCCTCCAGCATCATCTCAGTTGTTGCTAACTAGGCCTCCTTTTATCTCTTCCCGGGGAGCTCCCACCCTTTCTGATACCCATTCAAATCATCACATTAGTGAGACAGATTGACAATGGCTTTCACCTGTTTCCTAAACAGGATTGCAGCCTCACGCCCTCCCTTTGCTTCAGTAAAACCTACTTCTGTAAGATCTTTACGAATGTATTTCTTCCCCTGATAAAATGATATTAGGTCTCCTTTTATCTCTTCCTGGGGAGCTCCCACCCTTTCTGATACCCATTCAAATCATCACATTAGTGAGACAGATTGACAATGGCTTTCACCTGTTTCCTAAACAGGATTGCAGCCTCACGCCCTCCCTTTGCTTCAGTAAAACCTACTTCTGTAAGATCTTTACGAATGTATTTCTTCCCCTGATAAAATGATATTAGGTGAGGATTTGAAGGGAGATCTGTGAAAGGAGAAAAACAGCAGTGACAATGAGGAGTCCCTCCCAAATTGTCTTTCTGAAAGCTTCAAATGGCTTTGTAACAGCATGAAAGTGCTTCCTGATTATTTCCAAGCTGAGGCTCAGGAAAGCCCTAAGGGTGGACAGGAGAGGGGAGAGCATGGATGTCAGCAACTGGAGATGAACATGTCTAAAGGGATGGGGGGGTAAGGAATATATAAAAAACTGCAGGAAGAAAGGGTGTGGTAGAAATGTTGTGGTCCCTGCCACTTTCCCTGTGATGCTAGAGGAGCCCCAGTAGCAGAGTTACAAGGGGAACTCGGGGCTCCATTTCCCCACACACACACTAAAAACTTTCAGCTATTCCCCATGGTGATGGGGGGGCAGTCTCTTAGTCTCTAGGTCCCTGTGGACCCCCCTTATGATCTTCAGCAAGATTTTACAGCAGAAGTTTCAACCAGGACTTACCAATTTCCCTCCAAACTGCCAGACACATCTTCCTACTTTACAGTGACTTGTCCCTTCAGATCTTCCTCTCGTAACATAAATGGGGCTGGCCCCCCACTCCCAGACCCAGACACCCTGGGAGAGCACGTGGGCAAGACCTGGACGGATGCCATCAGTGCTGCTCACACCCATCTCCAGAGCCAGCAGCGCTTGCTTGCAGGAAGGAGCACGGCTAACACAAACCTCACGCTGTGTTCCCATGGCAACCAAAGTGTCACGTTCATCATCGTCTCATTTCTGGAAGAAAAAGATATAGGTCCGATGAAGAAAAATCCAGGAGTCCCAAAGGGCTTTGCTGAGGCTGGGCAGATTTTTAACATGATTGCTTGCACCGTTCACCTCAGGGGCTGCCGGGAAGCACAGCACCCAGCTCAGTGATGGCACATAGGTTTGAGCAGAAGGCTGTCTGGGATTAAAATGCATCCAGTCAGATACATACAGTTCATGTCTCATCTGCTTTGTCTCACTTCGAAGCTGGGGACACATGATCAAATTACCACGGCTATAGAAGTTACCAGATGTTAGCAGAAGAGGTTTCAGCTTCACCCGTCCTATCTCACATTTGGCACAACCTGGGGATAAAGGTTGCTATCAGTTATCTTTGCTCAGTGGCACACGGTGACTTATTAAACTGCAATAATTTAATAATATGGATGAATCTGGAGTTGCTCTGCCCAAGGCAGCAGAGACCTTTGTGTGCATCAAGTCCCCTCCTGGACTCGGTGAGCTGCCACAGCCTCATTGTCCCATGCTTTTCTCTGCTGATATCTGTGTCCCAGAAACCAGACCCAGCTGGTCTCCAACATTTCCATTAGCAGAAATCTGTATGAGCTTCTCTGCTGTGAGTACACAGCAGCAATTAAAGCATTGCCATGCAGATTTGTACATGGGGGAGCTCACCTTTCAGTTCTAGGACAAACATGCTACAAAAGGGAGTCTGGAGATGCATCACTGGACAGTTTCAGAGCTCTCTGATGTGTTCTTGCTGGAGGCGTGAGAAGATCTAAGGCTTGAGAATTCATTTCAATCACTTTAAAATCAGTTCCCCCAATTAATAGGTTTTTTTCTACTGGGGGGGAGGGGGGGAAAGTAAGAGGAACTTCCAGCCCAAACAACAGAAAGAGGAGAATTTTAAAATGATGCTTAGGAGAAATCATCTGCCTCCAAAGGAAGATCATGCTTTGTGCTTGAGAGGAAAAGGGGAAGGGAAGTGTGGAAGAGAATGGCAGCGTTATACAGACAGTCCCTGGATAGGGCAGGAATAAGTGGTTTTAGCACTCCACTGTCTCTACATCCCCACAGTGAAGCATGAGTCCAGCAAGGTGCAATATTTAGATGATCTGGTATCATAAGTCAATGCAGATCAAAGGGTAATATCCCTTGACATTTGGGAGTGAGGGATGTCTAAAGAACTCCCAAATCCAAAACAATAGTGAAGTTGCTGTTAATTCTTAGTTTGAATCCTCAGTTTTATTTTTATTTGGTTTGGTTTTCCCTCCCTAAGCAGTTTAGCTGGCCCAGCAGTGCAGTGTTCAAGTCAGATTTATACCTGTAACTGGGGCAAGCACCTTAGCTAAGAGGTTGCCCTTATTTGGAGGAATCTCTTCCTCCTTAAAGACCAGACAGAAACCTCATGCAGGCAGCCTTTCATGAGACAAAGAGAAGCTGCTTATAGGAATTCACCGTGCTTTTATGGGAGAAGAAACTAGGGATTAAGGATGACAAAGGTCAAGGCAGGTGGTTCCATGGATGTAATGAAATTTCTGTCCTCTGCATGACATCTACAAAGGATAGCCTACAGGAAAGTGCTCAATATTGTCCAATGGGCCCTGGGCTTTGATCCACCTTGCTCAAGTCACTCATCCATTTTACACCTTTGCTCAACCTTTGGGAAGCCCTCTGCAACCAAGAGATGAACATCCCAGTCATTTCCATTGCCCAGACCATAGCTCTGAGCCTCTGAGCTGAAGAGAGAGAAATAAGTTTCAAAGCTTACTATTTCCTTTCTGGACTAACCCAAGCTAGCAATCGGCTGCGATGGTATATACAAATGGAAATACCTGAGGGGCCATTAAGATTCAGCCTGGTGTCCTGTTATTCCACTCATAGGCTGGGAAACAAAATACTACCCTCAAGGTTAGGTGATGTAAAGGAGTCCATCAGCCTATAAGGGCCTGAGATCACAAAGAAAATAGTTATGGATATCCTTAATTAAACACAGCAGTGTATTCATTCATGCCTTGCTGAATGGCATTTCTGCAAAGGGGATGAGTATCTGTACAATTCCCTCCTCTTCCCGTCTGGAGCGGCCAAGCGGGGCTCAAGGCAGCTAATGCGAGAGATGTGCTGCCTGTTTGCTTGCTCCTGTGACTCGCTGCCCATTTAGAGGGTGCCAGGTAGCTGGAGTGTGCCAGCCAGGATTTTGCAAGTATGTGAAAATTAACAAATCTTACTCTGAGCTGGAAAAGGCAGATAATTGAGAGAATTAAAATTAAAAAAAGAAAAAGGAAAAATGTGGAAAAAGAAAGAAAAAACAGGATTAGCCAAAAGGAAACACTTCAAAGGCCCATAGTCTGCCGCCCTCATTAATGACAACAAGAAAAAGAAGATGGGACCCTTACATTTTAATCAAAGGCAATTATTTTTTTTGAAAAGGTATTATAACTCTGCCGTGCAGGACCAGGCCTGGTTATGGCCCCCTACCCCCAGAGGTGTCGGCTGGCAAACAGAAGTGAGGGTTTCCTTGGCCGCCTTGTTTCTGCACTGCCTGTGAACTCCAGCGAAAGGAAAGCATGAGTGAGCGGGTGCTTCAGGAGGAATGTCTCTGGGGGAGAAGACTGAAAGCTACAGGAAACCAAAGGAATTAGAAACATGACTGAAATCTAAATCCCAGCTTCCTCCGGCTGACCTGTCTGTGAACATTGCATGTAAGATGTTAACTTGAAACCCAAAGCCAGCTGAATCAGCACCAGAAGGCAGCAGGTAGGCAATCACAGGGCACTGGGACAGAGAGTGGCACCCACCTGGGTAGATTCAAGCAGAGATGTCAGGACTACAGGTATATAGAGTGACTCAGATGTATAGATATACACATATTTGTGTGTGACAGCAAAGCTAGAGAGGGTAAGTGTGACCTCCTCAAAAGCCTAAGAAAGATGTTTGTTTGTAATCCCTCCCCTCCATGCAGTGAAGAAGTCCTTGTCTCCACTGCTGAGGCAGGACCAAATGCCCACCTGCAGCCAGTGGGGCAAGTGGTCTTCACAAGAAGGTTGGGTGGAGGATAAACCAAGGCTTTTGCTGGGATACGGGTGTTGAGGTCTTTGTCCCCCAGCTCATCTTTGCTAAGGAAGGGGGAAAAATAGAAAAAGGGAGAGGAATTTGAGCAGCACAAAACCTGAGTGAGGAAGAGCAGAATAAGGCTGAGTGTGTCACAGGATGAAGAAACTGTCCTCAGGAAAGAGCATGTAATCGTTTCGATTAGTGTAAGAGACGAGACAGTGAAAAAAGGAAAAGAGTTTACAAAGGCAAAGCCTCAATTAAAAAAAAAACAAACCAAAAACACTGAGAAAGAATAATTTATGAAACACTGACTTATTTACGTAAAAGGAAGACAAAAGATGGTGTATTTAGTTGTAGTCAGAAGCTGAAATTTTTCACGGGTTTTTTAATGTAGTGCCACATACAGCCATAAGCAGCAATCGCCTGTGATTCTGCAAAATTTCCATAATGGCACAAAAAAATGAAGGCCAGAAGCTATCGCACCTGAATTAAACTTCTCAACCTACCAAGGCCTGTGTTTAGGGAGCAAGGCAATGAGGAGACATCACGTTTGGGTAGAAGAGCCATAACCTGGAGAAAAAAATATTTAAGCAGCCCTTCTAAAAAAAGGTACATTCCTGCAGGTGGTAAGATGCAGAAAACCAGCTTGAAAGAGAAGAAATCCAATTTTTAATACACACTAGAAACTGTTAGTCTGTTTTACTTAAAAACATCCAAGAGAGTATGCCACTCAAAAACTCTAATGCAGAGCAACAAGGGATATTTCACATGTATTGTCTACACAGGTTGTTCAGGACTTTCAAAGGCATGTAGTAGTTTTTGATAACACCTGCAGCATTACTACAATGTGGGCATTTTCCGTAAACAAAACTCTTGGATTGTTGCAATTGTAGGTAGTTAGGAAAAGCCAGCTCTGTGCAAACATCCCTTCTTGCTCCAAAATTTTAGGTCTCACTGAGAAGAAAGGGCCAATCTAATACTGCATGAAGTCAGAGAAAAATGAGCACTTTATTCTCCCCAGAATTATACCGAGGGAAGCAGAACTTCTAGCTTCAAACAGAATATTTTCTTGCACCCCAAATCCCATTTCTGCTAAACTCTGTATTAAGTTTGCTAAGTATCTCTTGATCCTCATGCCAGCATCGGGCCTGATAATCCTAATAGTGCTCTATGTGTAGTCACACAAAGAGGAGTGTGTTCTGGAGTTGCTAGCTGCTGAAAACGTCTAGGCATTTGGCAAAGTGTGCTAGCATACAAGCCACATGGGATTTGCTCTGTGTGGTCAATCTTGTTTCATTTAATTTATAATCTTTCCATAGTGACAAAACTCGATGAAGGAATGCTGTGCCTGAAAACTCTGCTTGCCATTTTTAACAACTGTCCTCTCCAAGAGCAACTTGGTTTCTCTGGCATCGTCAGACCATCAGGGCTACAACACCACTACCCCAAGGCTTGATACTTCTGACAGGGTAGCTGTGCGATGCTGCAAAGGACAACAGGCTTTTTCCGCATCCCTGTAGGTGTTTAACTAAGCAGCAGCACCTCTGAGCCATTTAAGGTTTGCTCACAGCTAGCTACGCTGGGAAGAATTCAGTGACCTTCAGGATATTAATAGATCCAAAGTCCCTTTGTTCCTGGGGAGCGGGCAGGGGACACTTCACCATTTATGACCTGCAATTACTCTCCCACCCAACAGAAAAGGCTTTGTTGGCCGACGTCTACAACAATTACCGGGGCATGAGCGGTGTCATTTCTAACAGGGCCAGACAGGAGCGAGCATCCTGGTGTGCCACTGTCTCACTCTCCGTCTCAGTCCCTCTGCGATGTTCAGCCTGCCGAGCACTTCCCATCAATGGCGTGGAGTTGCCAAGCAACATTTGTCATGTCCCTCGGTGGGCCGCTGCTTACTGCTCTGTGGCAGCTCAGACTTTGAAGACAAGGGTTTGTTGTGAAGAGAGAAATAACTTTCCCTCTCTCTTTCTACCTCCTCTCTTCCTACGTGATGAGGTGAATAATGAATCATTCTGAATATGACAGATCAAATCCTGCATTCGGTTGCTCTGGGGTAAATCTCGTTGAAAATTGTCTTTGGGGAATAAATTCACTGCTAGATGCCAAGGACTGGAGCTGCATACCCAACACACACATCCAGAATACAGCTAGTGTTCCCGCATCATAGACATTAGAAAAAGCAGCTAGAACTGGTCAAATCATAGACAAAATTATTGGCAAATAATTTATTCAGCCATAGTCACAAAGGAATTAATCTTATCCATTATTCTCAAACACGACTCAAACAATTCCTGGAAATAGCACAGCTAAAGCCTCTTGCTTTGAGCTGCGAACCCTAAGATTTAAATTCTTATTTAAGTCCACAGCTCTTTCCCTCTTGTTATTATGTTCAACAGTGTGCTGCTGCTGTTCGTGTGCCAATGATACAAGGTTATAAGGCTTAGACAGTTCAAAATGTTCTCTCCGCATCAGTAAAGCTAAAAAGTACAAAGCAGCTTTTACAACCGAGAGCAGTTAGGCCATCTGGCGTAGTGGCTTCAGTGTGTGCTCCCTGCTCCAGGGCTCTTGGCATCTACCTGGGCGCCAGCCGCCAGTGAGAGTGTGTACTCTGATCCAGGTTTCATCTGGGATGTAGCCACTCAGATCACCGGTATTTAGTGTATTCGACTCTGGAGGAGTGAGATTAGCAGAGCAGAGGGTGGGGTTACAGAGCTGGATGGCGGGAGCTCTGAAGCAGAGCCCTACGCAGGAGAGGCTGGAGGTGAGGGTGGCAGGTGTGTTGACATAAATAGAGGTGTGTGAACAGGGAACTGAGTTTCAACAAAAAGATTTTGGGTTTTCTGAAAAAATAAATGGATTTTCCATGGTATTGTCCCAGTTATTTAAGCAAAATAATGCCCTGCAAGTGTGATTGTGGGATACCTTCTTGGGGTGGGTTTAGAGCTAGGTGTCCTGTCTGAGCTGGTTGTTTAGCTTCACTCAGAAGTTAATGAGGCAAGGAAATATCTCAGCAAACGATCCTTTCTCCATGTCTTAGGAGGGGATGTAGACCCTCTGGAGGTGTCTGTCTCTCTACATTTACTCTGTACAGAATAATTTAGACTAGATGCCTAACTTCTAGAAGGCTAACGTTCGTGGAGATGAAACCTGGCCTTCAGGAGTAATTTCTCAGTTAGTGTGCACCTACCTTACAATGATTTCATATAAACTATATTTCTTTAGTTCCTTATGAAAATTTAATGTCAGAAAGCATTGAAAGCTGTCCTAAAGCAAAGACATATGTTACTTCTGCCTCATCCTCTAAGCCAATTAGCCAATAAAAGAAGGAAATTAGATCAGCTTGACAAATCCATGTTGATTGTCTTTTACCACCTTCTTATCCTATAGCTGCTAATGAATTCTTTGTTTCATAATTTGTCGAGGTTTCTCTGTAGTCACTCAGCTTAGCTGGCTGATTTAAACTTCCTGGCTCTTCCTTTTTCCATCTTCACAAATACCCTATTTGCCCTTCTCTAGTCTGCAGAACCCTTTCAATATAGGCGAAGCTCTTGAAGACCATTTCTAACTGTCCACAGACTGCTTTCCTTGGACAACCTGTAGGGGAATTCCCTCAGGTCCAACAGTTTGAATTCACTTACTCAACATAAGGATTCTTTAATTTACACCCCTTTGATCTGGCCTATTCTCATCCCCGAATCAGTATGACTTCTGTTATATATATCTAGTAGCAACTGTTTTGGTGATAAGCGGAGTTAAAAAGGCAATGATGATTCCAACCCTCTGTATGTGCTCTCCTTCTGTGGTACATACTGCACGCTTTCATTCCTTCTATCATATTTATAGGATTTCTTTTTCTTCCCTTGTGTGTTCCTAGCCACCTCTAGCTCATTCTGTGCCAGGACCTTTCTGATTTCATCCACACATGCTTTGGTATCATTCTGTTCTCATTCTTAGTCATCTGCTACTGCTTCAACTTTTTTAAACAATTAATTTCTCATTTCAAGGCACTAATGAGGTCTTCACACACCTTTAGTGTTTCACTTTTCTTCTATTCCTCTCCCTGCCTTAGGAGATCTTGTCATTGTACCTCCGCTCTCATCTCTAAGTCAGCGCTTGCTGGCCTGTATTCCTCTTTCCTTGACCCAACCTACCAATTCCCTGATGTTTCACAGCCAATTAATCCTTCTGCTGTTCCTACTTTCTCTTTTCCATGTGTCTGGGAAGCTGATTAACTCATAGCTTGGTATATATACTAAGGCTTTATAGTCTTCCTGTTTAGCCCTTATAGTCCTAGCACTTGGGCAGAGACATTTCAGATGTTTACCAGACTGCTCTATTGTTCTCCCAAGTGTCTCATTTTCACCTCTATTAAATTTCCCATTTTCCCAACTCACTAACCAGCACGCTGCCTGGTTCTTGGAAGACCACTGTGCTGTCAAAAAATCCAAAGCCTTTTTGTTGACACTGCCCATGCTTTCACCTTGAGGATTTGTCTGGCCCACCCATGCCACCTTCCATGGAGACCGAAGGAAACACAACTGCCCCTGGAAAGGAGTTAGCAATGATCGCAGTGATGGGCAGTATTTTTATTTCAGCGATGGCAGATATAAGATGGAAGCAGCAACTAATCCCTCCTATTTGCCTTCTCTAAGGATATCAAATTGTGTTGTAAATACTGATGATTTAAGCCTCATTGTGACCCCTTTCACTGAAAATAAGTATTAATAACCCCACTTCAAAGATGGGGAAACAAGCACAGAAGAGCTAAATAACTTTTAATGGAAATGCTGAGGCAAAGGCAGGAAACCCTTGCAGATCTGTGCATGAGCTGCCAGAGCATACACTGGAAACCATTCAGGAAAAGACTTCAGTCAGGCGTTTAGGAGCAAGGGGGTAAGAAACAGGGTTGTGACTGCAATTACATCAGCTGATGACGAGCCAACCCTCAGTGCCCAGAGTTCAGTTAGCCAAAGGCTATGGTAGTTTACCGGGACTGGAGTTATTGCCAGGGCATCCAATGGATGATTGTTTTTAGTGGTAGATTTGTCTTCTCTTCTTGCTGGTCCCTGCATGAGCTGCAAGCAGCTTGATCAAAGGCTAAAAAAGCCCCTGATGCCAAAATAGCTGCCTCGCCATCTTGCTGGAGATCTTGCTAGACTAGTAGCAGGGCACTTCTTTCTGCCTTCTCCTTTCTCTCTCACTCCCTCCTGTTCACCTCTTCATTTCTCTCCCTTCCACTTTTTTTAAAGTGAAATAAAAGAAGCAGAGCAAAGAAAAGATGAGGAAAGTAGCCTCAGACTGCTGCATCAACAATAATATGCCATGGATCTTCCAGAACCTGTCTGAGGATGTCAGTCCCTGGAGAGGAAACCTGAGGTCAGAAATGATACAGGCTTAACCATCATGAAAAGCACTCCCAAAACACAGCGCTGAACACACAATGCAGCGCTGAGGATACAGACTTGGCTGCCGTTTATGGAGTGGGGAATACAGTGGCAGATTTATTCTACAGTAGAGAGGGTTGTTTCTTGATAGCATTAATACTGACACATTATCTGGGGACGGAAGAGGATGCACAAATAGGAACAATTCTCCCATTTCTCTGCCTGTGTCTCCCCCAAGTGCCCCCTACTCCTATTCCCATCTGCTCTCTTCATCCCCCTCCCTGCACTGAGTCCCCTCCTTCCTCTCCTCTGATTTATTTCTTCTTTCTTTAGCTTTCTTCTTCATCTTTTCCCGATGCAATTACATGTACAGAGTTTTTAGTTCTCCGAGCTTTTGCATATTATCTCCAGCTGGAGCCTTGTGTCAAGCCCTCTGCCCGGAAAACCATTCAAGAGTTTTCAAACACAGGGTTAAATCCTGCTCTCCCTAAAACAGGTGTAAAAAATTCCACGCTGTGAGGACCAGGCCATGGGGCAGGATAGGCTGATAACAACCTGCAAAGAGAGACTTTTGAAATTATCCAGCACAGCTTAAAGAGGAACGGCCTAATGAACCATCACCATCACCGCACATCATTGAAGTGGAAAGTAGTGATGGCAACTACCACCACACTCCTGCACAGAATAATTCCAGTGGCCTTCTCAACTGGCAACAGCTGAAATCACTATAGAGCTAGCACCTGGGTAGTTTTACATCCCTATTTCTTCCTCTCCTTCCCCCAAAACACATACCTTCTTTCACTCACACTTTTTACTGTATTTTTCGTGAGGAATCAAAGCCTTGTTTATACCTCACATCAGAACTGAGGCTGAGAGCTGAGGATGAACAGTTTGGTCAAAAGCACATAAGAGATCTGTGGCAGAGCAAGAAATACAATATGAGCGTCCCAACTTGGCTGCTGAACAGTCGCCCACTCATGCTTTGTGTCTCTAAGTGATGGATGGGGCAGTGGATCTTGTCCAAGGACAGATAAGACAGGAGATAGCGCTATCACCTGCATCTCTGTTTTTTGGCAGAAGGAGAAAAGCAGCAGAGGAGAGGGGCTGCTGTCTTTTCCCCTCCTTAATCTGCTTCCTGCTTGCTTCAAAAACAACCCAGTGCATGGTTGTTTATTATTATTATCACTGCTATTTTCCAGAGTGCTGTAAAACCAGGGGATAGAGCACTCTGACAGCCTCATAACAAACAGCAGATAAAACTAATTAGATTTTGTTCTTCCTTTAGTTTGCTGACTTGATTCTTTTTATTTTTATTGTTTAATTATTTATTTTTAGCCCAGAGGTTTACACACACGTGTATCTCACTAGACACTGGCAAGGCATTCTTAGGATCGTCTCTGATAGGAAAGGGCTATTGTGGCCAGGCGGGCCTGAGAGCCGGCAAGAGGCTGAGACAGAGGGTGCAGTGTGAGCCCTGCTCAGTGCTGCATCTTCTACCCATGTCATGTAAGCCATGGGAGGGGAGGAAGGAGAGCGCAGCTATTCACAGCCACTAAGAGAGTCAGTGAGACAAAAGGCATCAGTAAAAAAAGTTAATGTGCCTGGCAGGAGCCCAGAACTGCTTTAGCAGTGGGGACTATGCGAGTGCCTCTAGGACACCATCTCTTCTGGCCATTATGGAAATATTTGGCTTGCGTCTCAACCTGACAGCCTTGCTGACTCTTGAGGAACGGCAACGGTGGGGAGCAGGGTGACTTCCCTCTCCTCCCTCCCTTTTTCCATCGGCTGTTTCCAAATTCTTTGGGATTAGCTAGCGACAGCAAGAAAAGGCACTGGCCTCACTGCTCCGCACTTAGCAGGCTGAAGTGAGGTGACGTGCCTCAGCGCAGGGGACAATGGCTCCATTCACTGGGGAAATACCAAACCAGAATTACAAGTGTGCAAGAATAAACAAGGCTGGAGTTAATCTAAAGTTGTTTTACACTCTGTTTTATTAAAGTCAATGCACTTCCGTTCCTCTGTGCAGAGCCTAGTTCTGCTTAATTACCATGACTCAGGGAGAATTTTAATAGCGCGGAGAGAGCAGTGCACGATGGAGGCCCTCTCCTGACCTCTAGAGGTCTGTCAAAAGAAGAATAGCATCTGCTCCCCGTAGAAGTTCCTGGAAGAAATGAGGCAGCCCACAAAACTGCTTCTGCTGGAGGTTTCCAGGTGGTATTCCCGACTGGCTGGTCACCCGACCCTCTTGCTGTACTTCCTCTGCTCCCACCTTCTCAGCAGCAGGCTGAGCACCCTTGGGCTGGGTTGTTCGCCTGGTCATTGCCTTCTGCAGCATCCTCACCACTTGCTGACAAGTTGTTTGGCAAAAATGTGGGAAGCTGCCAGAGAGAATACTTGGCCAGCCTTTTCATATTGCACAGCAGCATTTATGCAGGTGTGGTTGATGTGCACGGACACTTTGCTCCCAGCTCGGCTGCTGCACTTGGATCCCAGACACCGAAAACACCCTAAGAGCCTTTGCCATCTCTCTGCTTCCTGCAGCTCCTAGCACAGGGATCTATGAAACACTGGTACTGCTCATATACATTTGGATCCAAGCATGCATGGAAGCTACATCTCTGCTTTTATTATAATAGGACAACTCTTCTGCAGTCTATTGATTCAATGAATCACAACGAGGGCAGAGTTTTCCCACTGAACTGAATTCTCCCTAGCTTAAGAAATTCAGAATGAAACAGCTAGAAGGCTGAGACTGGCCTATAGTATTTATAGCCAAAATATTGGTGTCTCATTAAGAAAAATGTTGATTTAAGAAGTTTTTTTTCCCTTTGCAATAAGGTGTACCATTGGCAAGCCTCGGTAATCATCGTTCAGTTATTGTGGCAGGGTGTTGGTAGAGAATGCAGCATGGGAGAGAAAAGCAGCTCTGGATGTATGCATGCACATCTACACACACATATATGTACAATGGTATTTTTTGCCCTGTGTCCTGGGGATGTGCTGAATGCTGAAGATCTTACAGCATGGCCTGTGTGCTCTGCAGTCTGGACATAGCATGGTGTGAGTTTTTTGTCATGCATACGAATGTTGGATTTTTAAGTTAACTGTGCACATATATCATTTTTATTAATAAGCTTTGAAGCAATGTTATACAAACTATTATAATGGGAACACCTGTTTTACCACTTTTATGTCCATTCCTGTGAGCCAACCTTTTATGAAAATTCAGTATTGTGTGCAACGAGCTGCACACTAAAGCAAAGAGAGCTGGACATCTGTACAGAGAACACACACCATACCTAATGAATTGGTTTGGTCTAAGAAGCTCAGCTTCTAAGGACCCAAGCCGCCTGTCTTTTGAGCAGCGTCATAAAGAAAGAGCTAGAGACACAGAGAAATCTTACGTGCTGGTGAAGACTTTAAAACACCTGGGGACTGAAAACCCAGCAGGACAGGAAGAAGCTATTTCTCCAAAGACCAAGCTCCTGCTGGAAAATATGTCTAGGTAGTTTGGGGAAAGGTGTTCAGAAATGCAGCAGAGAAAACCTTATTCTGTACCAGGAATTCTCTCCACAAACAGCATAAAGATGAGAGGATGACATGGTGCTTTTAGTCATGCATCAATATTATTAATAATAATAATCACCGTTAATGGAGGTCTTATATGCTGTAATGCTACAACACACTATACATTCGTCCTTCTCCTGGAGCCTCATAAAGTAGTGACAGAGTTGGGAGCCTCTTGCACCGTGCAATTGGTTCCATTTGTGTTCAGGGCAGTTCCCCATTTGCAGCAGAAGAGGCTAAGACACATGAGAAGTTCAGGCAATATGAGGTGTGAGATGTGGTGACGTGGGCTTCATGCTTTTGGGATGTCGGGCACACGTGTGGGTTCTCAGTCTCTGTTGGATTCTCAGGAATCGGGATCTGTGTTTGCAGGCAATTTTAGGAGAAATCTAATTTTTTTCCATTTGGGGATCAAAGGAGAAATTGTTCTGACTCCGTTATGGGAGTCACTGGTAGAACATGTCCTATATATAACCTACCAGTAACGTCTTCTACTATATTACTGTCTGGTGCAATGGGGTCCTGTTCCATGAACTCGGTTTCCTTAGTGGTATCATAGTAAAACTAACAAAGAATAATCAGTCGCAGGACTGATGCTTGGGATAAATGCACTCTTGGATATTGCCACCATCACTAATCTATTGACAGAATATTGGGGGACCCCTGGCTACCTCAAGAGAACATGTTTTTCTCCTTAAAATGCCGCAAATCCCTCTCACTCCCAATAGCTTTAAATAGTAGCTCTAGTTCCCCAGGATGAACTGTTGGATCTGTACTCTCTTAGCTCGAAGGATGTCTCACAGAGAAAATATAATTTCATAGCATCTGTGAAACGAATTCTACACTTGGGCCCACCAGTTCAAGCATGAAGTGACTCAACTGAGATTACGCTGGACTAGTTCATTCCAGTGCAGCAAAGAGGTGAATTCAGCCCAGGTTTCCAGAGGACCACTCTGTATTGTCACGGGTACTTTCCTTGGTATGGCACACTGGATTTCCCACCCTGTTGCTGAGATATGACCAGCTCAGAAGCATGCACAGACTGACCCAACCTGTTGAACACACTGTAAAATTTCTGATCAGACAGAAATCAGATACATGCTCTACAGCTCAAGGGAAATGAATGGCAAAGAAGAGCTCTGGCCAAAGGCAACAGTAACTGTCACTCTTCCAGGCAAAGGCTGCTTCCCATAATAAGAGCCTAAAGTTGGAAAAGGACAATCATCTCTGGTTCCTTGGTCTCAGAAGACCATTCCTCAGGTCAATCTGTATGAAACCACATACTAGGGGCAGCCGTGAAACTGGGGTTTAGGTTTAGGAATGGATGGTGTTCTCACATAGTACCATCTGGGCCAGTGGCCCCTCGCTCTGCCTTGTGTACAAAGCGCGAGGAGTCATTCTCAATATATACATATATGTATACAAATTACACAAACGTACAGTCAACTTTCTATTCAGAACTGGAGCAACACATCTGGGAAGGATGCTGAAGCTGGCAAACAGGCAAACATGAGCAGTAACCCATCTGCTTACTGCTCTGCAAGTCAAAGCCTCGTTCACGCAGGGCTGCTCTCAAACCCACTGTACACCCCAAGTGCTGTTGAACGCAGAGGGAGAGCTGTACTGTTGGATGCTGGTTGGCTGGAAATGTAGAGCTCCCTGAGAGCCTTGGAGCTGCATGTCTGTCCTGTAGTCACTCCCTCATCTTCTGTCTCTCCTTCCACCCATGAGAGGCACTCCTGGATCTCTTGGTCTAGCTCCGAGAAGTCCCCTTCACCATCAGAGCAACTGTCAGTATTATAATCAATTTCTTCCACGCAAGGAGGTTCATCCTCAGTCTCTAGGCTGCTGTTGCTGCAGCTTCTGCAGAAAAATCAGAAGAGAGACTGGTCGTCATCAAAGGAGGGTGTGTTCTGTAGGGGTAAGCGCAAGTAACAGGGAAATGTGCTTCCTGGGTTCAATCCTGGCCCTGCTAATAAGGCATGAAGTGGCTCTAAGCAAGATCCTGTATGTCTTTGTGTCTGTTTCACCATCTGTAAAATGAAGTGTGATACTTTCCTACCTCACAGGAGAAATGATTATTGTTATCACTCTTATTGCTATTGCTTATACAGAAACGAAGTGCTTTATATACAGACAACACCATTCTTGCCTTGAGGCACTTACAAGGTTATAGAAGCTGAAATACAGTAGAGGAGGAGGTATTCAGTTTCCAGAAAGTTGCTGGTTTAATCATCATCCACCTCACTGTAGTTCCACATTTAGTGTAAGACCTAATTAATTCAGGTGGTTGAAGTGCTTTGGCATCTTTTCCTCCTGTTCTGTGCAAGCTCAGAGCACTGCTAACAAGAGGGACCGCAAACAAAAAACGGAAGCTCTTGGGTCTCCTTTGAGCACACTGGCTCCAAGGAGGGCAGAAATACCAGGAGTGCTTGTGTTTTGGAAGGAGCATGAAAAGCCTTTGACAGCATGACTTCCCGAGGAAGGGCCAAATTCAGAGGCAAGTCTGAATGGCTGAGGAGAGACTGTAAACGGATGTCACAGCTACCTCATTTGGATCTCAGAAGGGTAGGTTACACCACCTTAGCCCCCTGCCATTTACTTACAGGAATGGTCATAGGCTTTCTTTGCGTGTCCACTTTCAATACATATCGTATTAGGTTAGCCTAATGCAATATTTACAGCAGAATTGTAACCACTAAACTAGATGGTTCTGGGCGATAGGGTCTTTCTCCTACCTAGCCGCCTAGCTCCCATTTGGCCCTTAGCCCAGGAGGGCAGCTGGGTAATTTTTTGAGACCAGAAAGAAGCCTGTAGTTTCAATGCTGCCTGGGCCAGAGTCTGGATGAATCAGGGGGACAGATACTGTGTTTTTCACCTCCAGGTCAATGTTTTCAATCAGTCTCAAAGCAGGGGAATGTATTGCTTTGGGGGACTGGGAAAGGAATAATAATTTTCCGCCACTGGGCCAGAGTTTCTAATTTGTCCCAAGCTGGGAAAAATGAATGGCTTGGCAGATGGAGCATACACAGCTTTAATGTGTGGTCTACTCATTTACATGTCAGTACCCGGAATAATCTTCCAGCTCTCAGCTGTTTCACAGCAGTGCCAGCATCTGAGGTTTCAGAACATACCAAAGGTGTAAAGTATTGCTTTTGGATGTATTGATCCTTTCTCTCTTCTGCACTCCAAAAAAGGCGTAAGATTTTCCTAGCTTTGAGACTCCAGATCCTAACTGTATACAGACTACTCTGCAAGCAGAAACAAGCAGTGTCAACCCACTTCTTCTCTGGCTGCTCTCTGGCTTACTTTACTTCAAAGGCCTGGTATAAAGGATTCTCTGAAAGCTTAATAGAGCAGTACAGCTTAAAAATAAATAAAAGAATAATTATGCACTTTTACAGTTTCTGGCTCCACTTCAGTCTGCTCAGAAATCTGGGTCAGGAAGAACTCATACTGAAATTGAGTACGTGACATGAAACAAAACAAACAAACCAGGACAATCCTCCCAGTACAAACAACAACAAGCAGTGGTCTCTACTGAGTCTGACCAGTGGGTTTGATTTCTTCTTTTTTTTTTTTTGTATGCAGGCATGGCATGAATTACCATGATACCAAATACCTATGATAATGTTCAAAGCTGCCTAAACTCAGGGGAACCAGATTTTTCATTTATAAGCTCTGCTCTTGTGGCTTTGCAATCAAAAAGAACCAAAGCGTATCTACTTTCAATATTGCTCTTGTATGTTTGGGAGGAGCTGCTAATGCCATTGGGACAAAGCATAGCTGCCACCCAACTCACTGATATTTTACAGATGGAATTATTCAGTTTGCAACCCAGGAACTGAAGGTCAAACATTTGCATTACCAGGATAACAATTTAAAAAAAAATAAATCCCTATTATTACTTAAAGCTGGGAAACCAAATAAGAAAGGACCTTCTGACTTTTTTGATAACTTAAATGATTTTAGGACTGGTTTTCTGACAAAAAGGGGAAAATGACTTCTAGTGCAAAAGCATTTTACTATGGAAGGGAAATCTGGAAGACAACAATCAGAGAATGAGAAAGAAAAACACACAAACCTGCCATTTCCTTACATTGAAAACTGAAGGGACAGTCTTTATGAAGCAAGCGTTTATGCATAAAACCTTTACAACGGACTTCAAAAGCTCTCCCTTCCAAGATGGGTGCTGTCATGTTGCCCACATACATAGTACACAAAACACCAAGACTGTGACAATTCAATACTTGGGCAGATACATTACAGGGAGATGTTCCCCACAAGTGAGGATGTGCCTAGACCATGTTTAGAGGTCAGGAAAGAAGATTTTCTTCCTAGTTTGTTCTGCCCTTTGTTCCTTTGCTATGACAGTGAACGAGCAAGCCAATTAGCACTGGCTTTAGTAGTGGTTTCTCCAATATGGATTGATACCCGCTGGATCGGTGCCACCGCCACAAATCACATAATGAGCTACCAAGCAGCAAATAGATGGTACCAACTTCCTCTCGCTGCCAATGCAGGATGTAATCACACTGGTGACTTGAAAGTTGAAAGGCTCTTTATCACACTACCAAACTCTACAAAGAAGCTACATCTCTTTACTATGTGGAATCTTCCATCCCAATAATTCTTTCTGCTGCGGGAAGATTTAAAACACGTAACAAAGCGATACAAATGGGCTAGTTCAAACCAGCAGGTTAGAGGTTCTTCTGAAAGAGGAGAGGTCGCAGCATGCGGCATGCTGGGGAGCCAGCTAGAGTCCCACTAATGAAGCTGCCAAAGTCATTACATGCTGCTTCTCCACATCACAAAGACCAGCTCCTTTAGGAGAGAATGCAAATGCTGAAACACAGTAATAAGCAGAAATGCCAACATCTAGACTATTGCATACCACTGCAGAAGGTGTGCCTTTCGTTCTTTTCCAACAGAAAGTTGTGGGGTTTTTTGTTAGGGGCATGTTCTTGATATTTTTGTTTGTTTGTTTGTTTTTTAAATCTGTTTTATAAAAGCTGCAAAAGCATTCCCCCCAAAAAAAAAACTAAAGAGAAAAACCCCAGGGACATGAGACAGATTTACCAAAGAATAATGATGTTGTCTTACAGAAGGTAAACAATGAGGAAAACCAATGACATTACATTAGAGAACTCCAAGACAAATATAGTCTATGAATACCACTGAACATGAACGCAGTACAGAAGAGGGGGAGGGAAGGCTGGTAATATATCTACGGCCAACAGTCCCCCAGCTATCACACAATAAAACGTACACACGTTGGTTGATCTACTAATTCAAAACCTACAGCCTTGTAGCCCCCATCTATTCCGGAAATGCCAACATCTAGACTATTGCATACCACTGCAGAAGGTGTGCCTTTCGTTCTTTTCCAACAGAAAGTTGTGGGGTTTTTTGTTAGGGGCATGTTCTTGATATTTTTGTTTGTTTGTTTGTTTTTTAAATCTGTTTTATAAAAGCTGCAAAAGCATTCCCCCCAAAAAAAAAACTAAAGAGAAAAACCCCAGGGACATGAGACAGATTTACCAAAGAATAATGATGTTGTCTTACAGAAGGTAAACAATGAGGAAAACCAATGACATTACATTAGAGAACTCCAAGACAAATATAGTCTATGAATACCACTGAACATGAACGCAGTACAGAAGAGGGGGAGGGAAGGCTGGTAATATATCTACGGCCAACAGTCCCCCAGCTATCACAATAAAACATGTACACACGTTGGTTGATCTACTAATTCAAAACCTACAGCCTTGTAGCCCTCATCTATTCCGGCCGATGGGAACCACAACAGCAATTTGCAACTTTATGATGTGACAAATAGAATTTCTTTGTTTTCATTTTTAATTTGCGTATTTATTGAGATATGACTGGATCTTAATTAGTTCTCCTTTTGTATGTGTGTATGTGTGTTTGCTTGGTTTTGGAAAGCAAGCAAGCTTTGGTACCCTGTAGAATGATTTTGGGTTTTTGCTGACTTAACATGAGGAGAAGGAGAAGGGAGCCCCGTTCCTCCTTACACGTCAGCATAACTGGGGCTTTCTGGTATGACTGAAAAACAATTCTTTCAGGTCCTCCCTGCAAACCCCTCATTCGAAGTCAGCCTACCTGTTAGGTCACAGCTGGACAGAAACCTTGCAAGTCAGCTGTCCTGCTGAACTGCACATAAGAAAAGACAGTCTATAGTTGTGATTGATAAACTGTAGCTACATGCTGTACGTGGGGATGATCTCTGCTCCATACATAATTCTCCTTCACTTGTGCATACACTTCTAGGGAATGGAGAAAAACTAGAGATGTCCTAAGTAATTTCTTGGATTTTTCACTCATTTTTTGCTTGTGTGGCAGGTCACTCGCTCTCTGTATATTCTACTGACTGGCTCAAAATAGAATGTGTTTTATTTTTTTCTGCTGGAAAGAACAGGCACTGACAACTGTCCCCCTTAGGGAATCTGTGACTATTGTTCAGGGTTGCTGCTTGACCTTCACTTGACAGGCCTCGCAGTTGCAGTGCGTTAGAGAAGGAAATGGAGCATTTACTTTTTTTTCATATTGCTCCTCTCACTCTTGTGAAATTTGCTGCAGTCTTGCCAGAGCGAAGCTAGGAAGTGAGTGGTTAAATGCTTCACACAAAAAGGAGGAAAAAGTTAAGTCTGGGGACCGCCACTGGTCATGGACATATCAATGACTCCCCGTGAAGAATGTATCAACAAACAAGCAAATATGTCTTCATCTTCTGTCTGCAGTGAAAAATAACATCCCAGTAGCTGCATAATCACCCTGTCTGTAACCCTATTTTCTCCTTTTCCTAAACCTTCTCTCCATCATGCTATGTCCCAATCCTTTGGAAGCTGCCCAATGCAGGGATACGGCTGTGTATAAGGAGCCAAGCGTGTCTCTGATACAGTTGATAGACTAAATAAGGCAGGAAACGGCTTTCTTGAAATTTTTCAAGATATCAGACATTTCACTGTGAGAAAACAGAAAAAAGATTTATGTCCGACCTAAACAGGCCAAGTTCTCAGCAATTACAACATTCACCTGAAAGAAGAGTGCGCTTTTTCTCCACTCAAGTAGGGACTGGAGACCCCAGCAAGTTCCCTGACCACAGTTACCACCTGCGCAGAAGAGGAATCTCTCATTCTTTTCCAACACAATTTTGCCAATTGTATGAACAGTTATATACATGCTGGTAAGTAAAGTGTCCTGCAGCATTTAAAGATACGCTGCCCTTTCTGCAGTGAATTGGGATTGCCTTACCCTTCTTTTTTTTGACATTAAAAATTCCACCTATGTCACTGAATCAAAAAGGGTGTGTGGTCTTGCACAGTTTTGCTTTTGAGGAATCCATATATTTTATTAGAAGTATTTTACAGGAACACTGCTTCTGAAGTCTGGTAATGAATCTAAAATGAATCTTAAGCAGATGCATTTGCAGTTATCCCAGAGTACAATTCTGCTTTTAATAGCTTCATAAAGTAGTATTTTAGGACATAAATGAAACAACTACGATGCTTTTAGGTAATTACACCTGTAAGAATTACACTACAGCAACAAGATGCCAACAAAGAAGGGCTTTAGTCTGCCCTTAGTGTCTTGATTCACTTGCTCCAAGGTGTGGTGCACACCTTGTAATGACTTTCCAATTTGATCTCTGCAATTCAGGAGCTCCCCAGACAGCAGCCTGGCTTCCCCTCCTGCCTGAGAAAAGCCAGACAAGGCTCTATTTAGTCCCTGACCTCGCCAAGGGAGGGAATCAGCTATGCACTGATGCAAGATGGCTCCAGCGTAAAGAACTATTGCATTCGCCTTCTTTGTTGCTACACAGTAAACAATAGTTATATGAACTTTGTAGGCTCCCATGAGATTTCCCTTTCTAAAGACTCTTTGCCAAGGACTTTTACATCTTACAACATCTCCTGAGACAACGCTTGCTAAGCCCTAGGCAACGCCAGGTGCCCTGGCTTTCAGCCCACCATGGCCCATCCTTTCACGAACAATATGAACATAATTAAACACTGCCTTGAATGCTGTTTGCTATGGCTAAGAGATGTTTGGTCTCCTTTTGAGTGTAGGTTGTTGGTTTTTTTTTTCTTCCTGCTGCAAATAGCCAAGAGAAAGGTGTAATTCATTGCTAAGACTCGTACTAATTATTTTTTCAGGAGTTCCCAGGGTAATTGTAGGCTGTAATAATTATAATTGATTTGCCCAGATTAAAAATGGATGTCTGGTGCACCAGTTAGATAAGTAAGGAGCAAGTGGGGCTTTATCATTTAGAGAGAAGGGAAGACAACTTGTAAATAAAGGGAGAGCATGAAGAGCAAGAAACAGACTGACTCCTGGCCAATACTGTCCCCTAATGTTCATTCAGGCTTGCAACAATTTAGCCCTGGACAGCATTTTACTTGCATCTAGCAGAAGCTCTCTTAGTCTTCTCGGGAATGACTTTCCATTCTCCTTACTGGTGAGAAGATGGTTGATGACTGCTGTAAGAGCAGAGGAGATGTTGAGTACACACCTCTCATTACACGTGGTTGGGAAATTGAAAAGCTTTGTATGAATATGAAGAGCTGCATTTGATTGAATTACATCACGTCATTGGTACAGCTTTGATCCTTCTGTGAAAGACGAGTTTGTTTAGAGGACAAGCAGGCATTTTTCTCCCATTTGAAGGGTACTAGCTTGACATTACATGGCATTCCTGGATTCCAGATATCTCAGCTCAAATCCAGGCGTGTTTCTAATGCTAACCAGTAAAACTCACATGGGCTGGTGTTTAGACTTGCAGGATGGAAAAGCTGGTGAGAAGCCAAAGGCTGTGGATTCAGTCTTATGAACAATCATTAATTTCTTCCTAATGGGGAAGCAATCTATGTATCAGCACAGCGCTAACGTTGCATCTTTAGCATTCTTATAGCTGTAGGCTTGTAAGCATTAATAAAACCCACTGACTTGAACAGATACAAGTCAGCCACAAAATGGAGCTATGACAGTTGGTGCAGACCCCAGATAAACACGGGAAATAAAACATGGGCGACAAAAAATAGATGGGATAATATCCATCCACCAGGCAGCACTGTCAGTGGCTTGGATTTCACTCTGAGTTTAAGAGTCAAAAGAAATGCTTCCAAACCAGATAACATTTTGGCTTTCTACAGCTTAAGCTTCCTGAGAAATATAAGCAGTCAAGTCCTCCTGTATGGGAAGGTATTTACTAAGACTACCGGAACTCATTAGGACACTGAATAATGTAAGAGTTGCTCAAAATATGATTTTGAAAGTGTTTGGGAGCTTTTCTCACAGTGTCTCTACTTCAAGCAATTTCTTTTCAATATGATAATCATGTTATTGATGATACTTAGCAGTCCAGCCACAGTAATACAGGAAGATTATTGGAATCCTTGCAATTGCTTTTGGGTGCTTCCAGTAATTGAGATATTGGCACTGTAGGGGGATAGGAATGTGGAAAGGTTTTGGCTTAGATGCTGAAAATTTGTACTGCTGAGGATAAATAGTGTAAAGGCATGCGGGTTCTCCTGGGTTCTTTTTTCCCTTGGTGCTGTTTCATATAATTCCACTGACTTCATCCAAGTTTTGTAATTGGTTCTATATATTTAATTTCAAAAGTCCAAGTTCCATATGTATATATCCCTTAGTTCTCTCTGAGCGACTTAAAGGATTTGGGGTTTTTGAAAGCAAAATGTTTTAAGATGGCCAAGATATGTTTAGACTGTGTTTTAGTTACATATCTGTTTTATGTACAGGGTATTTTTTGGGTCAGATAACCATGCGTACAAATATTTACTTGCACACCAGATGACAGATAGACATCTTACTACCTGACTTAACTAACAACTGCTGTAAATGACTAAATACCAACCACTATACCCCTTGGAGGAGAAAGCAACCTCTTGGTTGCTAGTTTTTCTTCTTGAAAATCTATTTTTAGCTGATAACCACTCTGAGGTTTCAGAGAATCTGTCTATCTATGACAGATGTGTGTGTATGTATGTGTGTGTATATGTAAATATGTAAATATGTCTATACAAGCACACAAAGTAGATCACTATCCCTTATCCATCTTTCCTCACAGATAGATAAATAATAGATACATGTTTATGTATATATGTGAACGCTCAGACACCCAAACACCTACACATCCCCACAATTACATGGTTTACTCTGTATTCAGAGCACAGTTTTCATTACAAGACATAGGAGGTCTCAGGAGATACTCCTACAGCTAGCTGAGAGATAACAATAGATGATCACTGAACCTTGATGCTATTGCATTCAGGTGGAAGCAACCTCAGGGAAGGAGTGGGCTGCTGACCAGGGCAAAACAGTTCTTTGACTCTAGTCTTCAGGTGAGTGTTGACAAAGCAGCACGTCACCTGAAGGGGGACTTAGACTATTTGGATAGGACTTGAGATATATTAGGACGGTCAGCAGGCAGGCAGAAATGGTTGCCTAAACCATAAAGTGTTATCGTCAGCTATTTGAGAGCTTAAACTAGAAGCTAAAAGTAAGACTGTGTGGCAAAAGTTAAGAATTTGGGTTCTCAGTAGGGAAATATAGACATATACCTTATTCCGCATGAACCTGACTCATTTTTGTACCTTTTAAAGTAAGGAATGACTGTTTTGGAAACCCTCTGCGTAGTTCTTTTTTCTTTCACAGTCACGTGTCTTCAAATGGGTAAACAATGACTGGGACTAAAAGTATTGAGCTCTGGTAAAAATAATGATGCTGGTTCTGGAGTATCCAGATAGGGGAGAGGGTATGGCACTATGTGGGGGTTTAACAGCTGGTTTACCACGGGATTCTGCTTTTAAGGAAAGCCTTCAGGCAAATCTGAGCTTAAGGGTCACAGAAAACAGTTTCTGGAGCATAATGAAAACAATTAATTTAAGGCCAACATGATGGCAAAGCACTGATGCCTAAGAAGTTCCAGCTGATGGACATCAGTCAACATGGCCACCTCTCAAAGTTACTTCATCTCTACAAGGTCCTATGTTATCACAGATTTCTTGGAATAAATCCAACACAAATCTGCAAAATCATAATCCCCCTAAAAGTTATGCATCTCATTCCAGGGATGTTCATCATAACTGATCTGAGAAACTTCCTGCAGCGTAAAAAGTTCTGAGACTAATACATAATTTTTGTTCTCTCATCCTTTCCTCTGGAGAATAAGTGTGTTTAGTCACTATCATAATTAGGAAAGAGAGAGAGAGATTCTGTGTGCATGTACCCATAAGAATAAAGCGCAGAGAAGGCAAGGTCAAAGAAATCTATCTTGCCTTTAAAGCAAATTGAAGTGGGGTTTATAGCAGAACCATCTGACGAAGTATGTGTGATCATAGATAACCGATAATAGACCCAGGTTAAAATTTCAGCCTCTGCCCTCATCCTAAATCTTTTCTCAGACATAATGAGATTCAGATAAAACAAATTGGAACACTCGTGTTCAATATATTTCAAAACATTCTGATCAATTATGTTTTTAACACCGCATGGAACCAAATCCAAAACCTTGCTTAACCTCACTCATTACACAGCTGATTTGCATATGCTTTGGACTCCATTAAGGACAACAAAAAAATGTCAGCTACAGCATGTAAGTGGCAACTCTTGCTAATTCCTTGATCTTGCCAAAGCCCTACCAGATGTTTCATGAAGAAAAGCAAATATCTCATTATGCTCTCCCTGCCTCCTAAAATTTGTCTGTCAGGAATTGCAAGGATGAATGGTTTTTAGTGGTTTAGCACACAAGAAAAACAACAGGCATGGAGGGCTGACACAAACATGAAGCATCACCTTCATCCTGCTTCAGAACTCAAAGAGGGCTTAAAGGGATTCTTCGAGCCAGAAGGACCTACCAGCCAGGAACATATGACTCCCAGTAAACAGAGGAAAGAGGAAAAACAACCACCATTTGCTGTGATCGAAGGAGACGGCATCACCTTGCAAAAAGAGCATAGTAAAGCACACGTATAAAAGTTGCCGTTGCTGTTTTTTGTACAAGAGATCTCCTAATACTTTTCTGTGTTCCTGTTGTAGGTATTTAACAATGTTTCACCTGTGTAACAGTGAGATGCTGTTTTCAAATGAATCCATTTGTAGCTTGTAGCATCTATCAATTCCCAGCAGGGAACAATTTTTAAAATCACTGTTAACGTGAGTATTTCCTGAATATTTTATAAAAATCAATTTTCAAATGCCTGCCAAAATGTTCTATGTGTTTTATCTGAAGGTTGCAATTACATTTTCTTACTTTTTCTCTATGTGAATATGTGTGTGTGTGTTTATATATGCATATATAAATTCCCACTAAAATTCTTCAAAGAATACTAACACATCACAGAAGCAAGCATATTCTGAGTGAAAGCTGAAGCAATGTAAACTGACAAAAGTATTCATTTAGTCAAAATAAGACATGTATTTGGATGGATGGGGCAAATTAGAGCACAGCTTGCAGAGCAGTGAAACAACCACTTCATAGAGAACCACCCTGAGCATTTAACGTCACTCCCTGATTTACAACCAAAAATGATAAAAGGTCAGTTCTTGTGTGCAGAGTAAGTGACTGAAAAGATATGTCAGGCTGTGCATCGAGGGAAAATTGAATCATGGAGTTAAAACCCTTGTGTTTGAAAGACACGGGTTCTACACTCGGTGGGCTTGCAGTCACTTTGAGCAAACTGCTTTTCTCTCTTTGCCCCAATTCCCCTATAACATGGACACAGAAGGCTCCATCGCTCTACCTGTCCGGCAAGCTTATGGCACGGTGGCAGAGCCAGGGTGTGTCCGAAGCCCTCCATCACCTGTCTAGCCTGAATGAGGGTGCAAAGCTGTTTAATTGCTTCTTCTGTGTAAGTGCCTTTCTCTCTACTGAAAGCACTAAGAAAATAGGTGCTTAATAACCTTGGTGGGTCTGGTCCAAAACCTCCTCTCAGCAAACCAAGACTTCAGTAAGGAAAACAGCAAATTTCCAGATCCATTAGGGAAAGAAGAGAGTGTTCATGATTCTGCCAGGCAGGACTGTAGAGTTTAGCTGGAGGAATGATGAGGATGTAGGACTCCTGCTGACACCAGGAGGAGAGAGAGGTGCTCAGTAATACCAAGAATTAGCTGCCAGGTCATATTTCAAAGAGAAACATTGTAATTCTTGCAGTACTGAAAAAAACTGAAGTCATAAAAGCAAAGGGGAGATTATTCAGATGGGAAAGAAACCATCGCAAGTTGCCAGATTTTCTGTACCCAGTCTGGCCTCTGATTTTAAGCTGTCCAGCTAGCCTGTCTAGCAGAAAAAGCCAGCCATCCAGCTCGAGGAAACAAAGGCTGAGGACTTGTGCATGCCCGTTCCACTGGACCTGAAAACCTCATTAGTCAGGAAGTCTTGTATTTCCTGGCATTTGCCTTTGCATTTATGTTTTCCTAGCTCCTCATTTTGTCTCTTTGCTTCAGGAAGCTGCTTATTGCACCAAAATAAAGTGACATCTGCTCTTCTCATGGTGGATTCTGTCTTGCAGGAACTGAAACACCAGGAAGAGACCAGATCTTGAGTACTTCTGGCTCACGAATTGTCCCCCAAGGCATTGAAAAAGCCCCACAAAATTATATTTGCCAGTACAAACAGCACAAATCCAAGTGCTAGAATATACATACACACTTTACAGAGGGAATGCATTTGGGAAGGTTATATTCATGAATGCACACAGGGTTCCTGACTGGTGTGAGCTGTGATAGAATCTCTTTTCTTTTCCTTCTTCTCTGTCAAATCATGTAGGCATCAGTTTCTCTACAGACCTTTTTGCTGCACCAGCTTTACATAGGTACCCCTGCGATAACAGTCCTAGTGTCAGTAACACACAACCCCTTAAAAAAGCAGCGTGTGCTGCTGAAGAACCCAGGCTCTCGGAATGGTGGAGATAATAGGATGGTAGAGCAGGTGCAGCCAAGTCAGACTGCTGCTGACTTTACCCTGAGTTTGCCAAGCTTACGCTGGACTTTCTCCTTTTCTGCACAGCCAACCTGCAGACAAACCGTGTCAAATTTAATGGTGCATGATACAGGCAATTCAGTATCAAGGAGAAAAAAAGCATCTCTGAGGCAAGATGGGTTATCAGCTTAGCTCCAAAAGCAGCCTATCAAGAAACACTGCCAAGGCGATTTCAGAAATCTACAATTTAGATGTTACCTGAAGCCTAAAACTTTGAAAACTTCATACTTCTCACAAGCAGACTAGCAAAGCCCAAGAGGATCAGACCAGGTATCAGTCCAGATGACAAAGTAATACACTTAGTGTATATGAAGTGCTGTACACATGAAAGGTATAGGAAGGATGGCAACATTATACAGTTTTATCCTGCAAGGAATCAAAGCTGTTATTACACAGCAGTTTTCTCAGGGCTATTACACGCCATTGCTTACCCACCAATCAGCTTACCTTTCTGGGCTTCCCAACAATATGAATCACTTTTAAATAACAATGCATTTACTTTACATACAAGCTTTGCAGCCTGAAGCACCCCATACTGTTTTCTGAGAGCAAGGGAAGCAGTCTGATGATTTATCAGGAAAAGGTCTGCTGATGTGCATGGAACTGCACCGGCATGTCCCAGCAGAGCAGCTGAACTCCTGAACAGCATCATTCACCACTAATTTTGCAGCCATTTCTGAGGCAGGGAACACCACCGCTTTAAATCTTGTCATTTTTAGAATGGGAAGCAAAGAATTCCAAATTCAGCGAACAGCCAGTGGAACAATTTTAAAGAATGCAACATAGAAGAAATATGGCCTCTGTCAGAACTTGGCAAAGGTACAAGACCTAGATCCTTAATTCTTAATAGAGTATTTCTTAGTTTGCCAGTAAGTAAGGATTGCTGTGCAATGACAATCATTTGATCATAACTACAACAGCAGCGAGAGCCTATGGCGCTTTTCACGTCAGCCTTACACACTTACTCCACAGATGGGCACTATGGCAAGGCACGGTGCAAATTGCAGGCAATGCTGGAGGAGTGGTGCCTGCTTGTGTAGTTCTGGGAAAGCATGGGGCTCGGGAAGTGGCAAAGCAAGGTCAGAGAGGCTGTGTACACCGATCCAGGGTATCCCTTAGGCAGCCTTTTCCAGCTGTGCTCCTAGCAACAGGTCTCAGTGAAAGGGGGCACAGATCCTGCTGGTTGCCTTTCTGTAACGCACATGTATTTGCTGTAACTGTCTCCTACGAGTTTAGGAGAAAAAAAAAAAGCACAGAATTAAATACACTCACACAATTAGGGTCATATTAACCTAAGCTGCTGAGGGTGAATTCATTAAGCAAAATGGGTAAATTATATGTCCAAAGATCTGTGATGACAAAGGAGCAAAGCCAGGCACCACAAACCAATAGCTCTAGCTTCAGAGATGCTTCCTTCCACCTTCTCGTGTTGTTCTAGACATTTCCAATGCAAGAGAAGTCCACAGGGAGACAATCAAGGAAGAAGAAAATTTCCTGAGCTGTCTATTCCCTTGCTGCATTCAAGGTCTGCTCCCACAGAAGCTTGGCATACCCTTCTCCCACGCTACTCCCTATAGTCAGGAAATGCCTAACATTTCACTTCTTACAGAGGGTCTCCTTGGAGATGGATTAACCTAACACCCCTTAAACTCAGACCTATCAATTTCCTCTGTTGGAGACTTTGGATTTAGATATCTTTGCTGTACTGGAAAATATCCACTGATAACAAGCAATTATTATTACAAGATATATCCTTGGAGATAGAAACTGGCTGCTAGGAAAGACTGAAATGAAGGGGAGAGGGGAAAACCAAAAATACTATTCTTACTTAACCTGACAGGGTTTTAATCACTTTCCCAGTGTGTCGTACCCAAGAGCCCTTGGACAACTTCCTGAACAAGAGTCAATTGACACCTACCATGTAAAGCCCTTGATTCTCTCACGATAACATTAAGCATCATTACTGGAAATGGATGGTGGGGTTCAATGCTAATTTCAAATTTAATTTGGTGTTTGAAGCCATTAAAAATATACATAATCTCCTCTCCTCCCCATGGACTAGTATTTGGGCCCTGAAGGTAGCATTCATAGCAAGCTAAAAGATAGTTTGTGGGGTTCTTTCTGTGAGACTTTATGAGTGTGCATTAGATCGAATGATTTATAAAACATACACCTAATATAATGCCTGTGATAGCAAGAATTGAAATCAAACAGTGTGTGGTAAGGACTGTTTTAAAGCATTAATTGTAGTGGGGAGGAGGTGCTGTAGAAGAAGAGCTGAGGTTAATGTGCTTGTCTTTCCATTGCGGTGGACCTGCATACCGGGCATGTTCAGGTCACAGAGAAAATGAACTGAGCAAACCAAATCTGGCATATGCCAGATTGACTTTGAGGTGCATCATAAACTCTCAGAGAGTTCAGAGCACAGGCTGACTATGCTGAACAAGCAGCATTAGCAGTAACCTGGAGGATGCCTACCAGCGCCCCGAGAAGGAACTTGTCTGCTTCAAGGGCACTGTGATAACACATGCTAAGTGGAGACCAATAGCCCCCAAATGAGCATCCCTGACGTGGGGCTGAGCAGTCAACAAAAGGAGAGATCCTGCCAAAGCACAGGGTAGAAAGGTGGTTACAGAGGTGAACAAAACAGCAGCTGGTACAGAAGTCCATTCAGTGGGAGCACTGAAAACCTCAGTCTAGACCACAGCAAGGAAATGGGCCCTCTCTAAGTCTCAGGAGAAGTCTGAGATGAGACAGGACAGACACAGTGAGAGTGGAAAGATGTAAAGTACAAAAGTACATTCACTCCTCAGATGCCCTGGACCCTGGCAGGCCTCAGGACTGCTGACCACAGGAACCACAACAGGATCTGCCTCCCTGGAAAGGCTCTCAATTTGGGCAGCATCTGCCAGGCGTGGGAGTAAGCCTGACAGCCTCAACAGGAATAGGTGTCCATGTAGATGAGAACTCTTGCCCAAAGCCTATTACAGGAGAACAGGACGTTCTGCACTGCTGACAGGACACTCAGTAGCAGGACTTTCGACTGCTCGCTGAGGTCAATAAAGTAGCTGAGGAGAGCTGGGAATGGTGCTCCCTACAGGGGCTTGCGGGGTTAGCACAGCAGCATGGGACAGACAGGACCATAAGGTCAGGCCTGGGCCACTACAACATAGTGGTAGAAATTATTTTGAAATGTGTCATCCCTTGGAAAGCTGGGATACAAGATTGGAAGCTCATACCCAGATTGCGGCCTATTTCCAATTCTGAAATCCAAACACTGTATTTTCCCATTTACTTACCTAATGTTGCTTCAGCACTTAATTGTCTACCTGCTGGCCTGGCCTTTTCTGCCACGCTGTTGCCAGGCCATCAATGATGTGTCCATCAGGGCGAAATGAGCTTTGAATCAGGTGATAAATTGCTGTTTTTGTTGCAGCTGCTAACATCTCTTAAATGTTTAAACAGTATGATTGCACACATACCTAGTAGCTGCTTGGTTACGTTTATTTTGGATGAGGTGCTATGCAGTTTCTTAGATGTGTGTGTCAAATATTCATAGATGGCAGGCTACTGAAATATCTTTCTGTAGTATTTATTTATAGAATTTATTTATCAACAGAATCAATCTTTATGTGCCTAGCTGCAGCATTACTTGTTGCCTTACCCATTTTTCCCAGACAGCGTCTGTCTATCTAACAATATCCCTCTTCCTGCAACATCTATTCACAGTAGGCCTGTCCAAGGTATCTTCCCATGTGTACTCATAGTATCCATCTCTTTAATTTTAACTATATACCCACTCCATCTCATGCTCGTCATCTGTCTGAAGCACTTGCTGTACCTCTCCACACCATCTCTTTAGCTATTCAATGGTACCTGTCTCCGCAGTGGCTCTCTATCCCTTTCTCTCCGTCACACCCAGCACCAGAATGTAATTATGGATTTTGGACCACAACCATAGTTTCCTTTTTTTTTTTTGCCAAATTTGGCTCACAAATCACTGATTAATTTATTTGTTTTGACAGAAAGGCTAAATGTGAGAAATGAACTCTGGAAGGGTACAAATATCTTTGGGTCAAAGACTTTCCCAGGCTTATTTGCTTCCCTTCTGTGTGTGAACTGGTCACGGCTGTGAGGGCAGGGAGCTGCACTAAGCTGCTGTTATCTGAGAAACTCATCTTCAAATAAAGATGCTGCAGTGACTATTGCCTCCCTGTTCTCCTCCCCCTTTCCCTCTCCCATTCCCTTTTTCTCCTTCTCCCATCTTTCCTCTCTTCTCTCCCCCAATGTTTTGCATCCATTCCTTTAAGTTTGTCCCTTCCCTTCTTTTGCCCACTTGGCATTCTCAGGATGACAAGTGAAAGTCCCTCCCTATTAAAAATTCACTACCAAATAAATATTAAAGCAGGGGGAAAAATCCATTTGGCTCTGTGTGATTTATTGTGATCTGCAACGCAAAGCCCAGCACAACAGGTTAAACAGGTTTCACAGCGTATTTACCCACTTCACAGGGGTATGAAGGACTCAGTGACCCTCAGCTCCTAAAAAGCCTATGATGAGGAGAGATCTCCTCCCCACCAAGAGCGCCAGTCTGAATGACACGGAGAGGGACGTGTTCTCAGGGCCAGGAGAGGAAGGACAGTAAGAACTAAAACCTCTTCTTGCTTTTTTTCTTCCTACTTTTTTCTCATCCAGATAAATCATGACAAGAACCGTACAAAAGATGGTCAGGTCACCTGGAAGTGATCAGAGAGTCTGTTAAAATGTCAGGACCATCTGAAATAAAGGAGAGAGGGGGGGAAAAAAAAGAAAGAAAAAGAAAGCAAGCAGAGCAAACTATGACAGAAAAGGAGGGAGGGACGTTTCCATGTCTTTGGTTTTGGTTCCCTGAGCAAAGACCCCAGCAGTTCATAATTTTCCTTCAGGCAGGGACAGGATGGTTCAATGGCAGAAGAAAATATGCATTAATTAATGAACAGCTTTACAGTTTTATGGATAGATTTAACTCCTTCCCTTGTTTAGAGCTGCTGGAAAAAAAGACTGAGACAGATGCAAAGTAAGGCAACATGAATTAACTGGTATTGGTATGGAAGGAGCAAATGATATTTACACTGAAGTCAGCAAACCTGCTAACAGCTTACAGACTTCAGAGGGGAACCAGATTTCACCCAGAGAGAAAAGAACCTCTGGAGACCTTCTCCAGAACTGTCCAAGAACGGGGACAAGAGATCCCTAAATGGAAGCAAAAATATTTGGGCCCCGGTGGTAGCTGTCAGCTGAGGCAGTGGTAGAAATTTGAATTGCCTGCCAAGGGCTGGCACTGGGGTGGACTGGGCACCACTCCTCTGCACCAAAATGCATGGTACACCTCAGAATTTATCCTATGTGTCTTTGTAGAGAGTTGTAAGATTTCTCTAAAAAATGTTTGGAATAATATCAGTATGTAGATATGTGAAGTGTATTTCACAGAGGCAAGTGGAAATACTCAAATTTGTTTCAATTCAAAGCAATGTACGGGCAATAGGAAGAGAGACTCAAGTAGCAGACCCAGAAGGAATATTTGAATCCCTGCTCTTTTAGGGACTCTAATCCCAGCCTGACCATGAGTTTGCCACATGTTTTTGGCAAGTTGCTGTGCATATTTCCCCTCCCACCACAGTCTGCCACGCCTATGCAGACTACCAGCTATGACTCGTCTATGCCTCAGCTTCTTCATGGTGAAGGATGGGAATAACTGTGCTCTCAGGAGTGGCTTTCAGCCACATGATGACTAACCCTTAGGGAAGAAAGTGAGAGGAGGCAGCCCTCAGACGGGAAGGCAGAAGAATAACCTATCCTTCCCCTTTCCTATTCTGGTTGGGACTGCTTAATAGAGTTTTAAACATGCAACATCCATGAAAGAGCCAAGTACGATGATAATTAGAGTGGGGAAAGTTTTCATGTAGGAGCAACCCATGAACATATCAATAGGTCCACAGGAGATGTCTGATGTTAGTGCTTGTCTCCTAAACAAGTAAGCTACTGCCATGCCCAGACTCATGGCAAGGAGCGTAGGAGGAAGCAGCAGTGGAAGAGGGAAAATGGTGAATGATGAGAACGGAGGTCAGCTGCTTGAGAGGGTTTGCCCAAATGTCTCTCCTCATGTTCACCTAGATCATGGGGCGAAGACAAACTATGTACTGATTGGAACAGGATGTGGAGACGCTCCAAAGGTAGATCAAAAAGAACAATCCATCTCATCTGACTGGGCTATATAATTTACTCATTGTGAGCAGATGGGTTATGAGGTCTGCCATCAGTGATGAATTATATACATGATAAGTCATTCCCAGCTAATGAGGATCCATTATCATTAGCTGCTAAGGAAGAATAACGGCTTGCCAGGACAGAGTGGGGGTTTCGCAATTTCCAGGGAGAAAATTCTGGGCTGGTAGCCACCTGGCAATTGAATTTCCAGGCAACTGAAAACTTTCCAAGATGGATACCTTCTGCTTACTTCAAGCCTTGGCTTTGAATTTCCTTGGGCAAGTTCAGGAGAGGGAATGTAAGAGGAGGTGGAGGAGGAAGCGAAGGAAAATAGTAGTAACCGTATCTGGTAAGACTGTGATTAAATCAAGGTCTCACTCTAATTACGCTACATTTAAATAAACTTTGCCTAGTAAGTAATTGTAATTAAACTGCAATTAAACATGTATTTATATCACCATTTCCTCCCCTGCACAGCTGTCTGTTTCCACCTCCTGTTGTTGCTGTCTACCTGCCAAAACCTCTGAATTTAGCAGAAGGGACTTTGCATTTCCTTGGACTTCCAGGAGGAGATGTTGTGGGGCATCACATTTGTGCTTGTGCGTTGTTGTACATGACATGGAGCAAAAGAGCTCACTTACCTACACAGTACCTACAGGTGAGAGTTCAGAGCTGGGAATATAATTCTTGAGCTCTGCTTTCAGCTTTTTAGGAATATTCACTAACTCTAACTGTGTCTCAGCTTCCTTTATTTGCAGCACTGAGCTACCTATACGTAACAAACCTACAGGTGGAAATCTGTTACGGAAAAACAGGAGGTTCCAGTTATTTAAAATGGAAACTAGGTTCCTGTTAGGAATCTGAAGGTGGTAAGGAAGGGAAAGGAATGCAGGGAGAAACAAAAGAAGAAATAAACAGGTAAAGGGAGAGTGATAAAAATGAGGAGCTGAACACATATCACAGTGCAAAGGATGCCTGGGGCTAATAAAAGCAAACCAGCTTCTCTGCCCTACCTCCCTCCAGAGATGATGGAAAACATCTCCATTTATGCCTCTGCTATCACATAGCTCTAATTAAGAGACTGGAGAAATACCACCGTCACCCTCATCTGTTTGTGTTCAGTTGCTGAAAGGACACCATGCATCTCCCTGACAGTTAGTCATTACAGCTTTGTGTGAGCACCCCTCCTTCCACCAGAAGTATTGAGCCCTCTGTTAAATACCTCAGATGAGACCCTTGCTACATTTCTGTTACTCAAGGGAGGTGAGCCATGAAGCCTTTATCATGGGAAATCACTGCCGGGAGGATAAGGGCATCTGATGGAGGAGAGGCTGAATGCTAGACATGTTGCTTCAAAAGATGCGCAGCAAAGGAGAGAATCCATATGCACACATGTGGGGTGCCCAGAAGTGCATACGGGCACAATGTAATATAATAATAATAAAAAAATCCTTATTATCCAAAAGTAGTTAAACAAATCTATTTGGTTACTGGCAATTTCACCATGACTACTGTGTTATAAGCTGTATTCACTCCCTCCCTCCCTATCCTCCTTCAGATGTTTCTATTTTGTCCCTGAATAACTGGTCTCAGGAAGGTCCTTATGCCAGGTATTAGTGAAAAAGAACAGAACGGGCATCTTAAGCTTGATTTTCTGATGTGACAGTAGTCAACCTGATCTGGTGTGATCTGTCACATCAAAGAATATAGATCCCAACTCTGTAACTCTCAATTTCCTTCCAAACCTTTCTTTAACCTACAAACCTCAGTTCTACTTCCAGAAATAGGAGACAAAAGCAATACTACTGGAGTGACATTTATCAGAGGAAGGATTGGACTTTTCTTTCCCTGCAGACTCTTACTCCAGAATCATTGTTTATTTATCGGTTAGTTCAGCAATATCGTTCACTCATAAACAATCTGATCTAAAAGGTATCCCTTCCACAACTTGAATCCTCACTTTCTGAATCAAAAGGGTGAAAATCCCCAAAGGCTGTCATCACCCACAGGTCCCACACACAGTTTTGTGGCACACATCCTTTTTAATCAGGAACCAGTGAAAGAAATGTCTTCTTCTAAGGTACATGAACTGTTGCCCTCTCTCCCTTTAGCAACCTGCTGCCCACAGAGACATACCATTGAGTCCATGATTACTTTCAGTTTGATTCAGCTCAACTTAGAGGTGCAGCCAAAGGAGGCAAATGACTGTCACAGGTCAAAGCCTAAACCTTCCCTTTTCTTTAATGGCTCTGTGAGTGCCTTAGGCTTTTTTTTTTTTCACTTGCAGTGAATTCAAGTCTGCCAGAAATTTTGTTATGCTATTACGCAGACGGAATAATGTGAACAATTATCAGCTCTGTGTGCATTCTCTGTCTTTCTACTTTAATGTAAATACATCTGTCTGCAATCATGGATGGCCTTCAACCCCCTTACAAGATACCCAAGACAGATCTTTTAGAAATGACTCTTAGACAACAGTCTTCTGAACACTTGGGAACCAGTGCCCAGAAGCGTGGGTGGAACTGCTTGTGTTAGTGCAAGAGAAGCCCTTCCTGTATCTTCCTGTGCCTGCTTGTCGCGCATCCATCAGCCACCAGATCCAGGCTGTGCATTGCAAGTACTGCGCGCGCAATTGCAGACTCAATCACTTCCAAAAGTGAATATTCACAATGAATCCTCACTCTCAGTTGGCTTTTGTTGACTTATTGGAATCAAAATGAGACACGGGCAGATTAAAAATACCAATGAGTACAGCATCCCTTCCCTTCTGCATTCATTTGCACTGGAGTGGTAGACAGCAGCTAACAAAAATGTTTCAGTGCAGGGGCTATTTTCTTCTCAATGACCCACTAGTCTGGAAATTTTTACACTCAAGAGCATGACCAAGAACTATTAATAGGAATAAATGTTTTGTTGTTGACTTAGCCATGGAAGGAATAAGGACCTAGTTACTAGCAGACCCCAGATATTCTCTCTGAAATCCCAGAGTAAAGGAGAGCTGTGAGGAGGAACGGGGAGAGCAGAACAGAAAGCCTGCGAGGGTAGAGGCAGAAGGCTATGAGACATTATCCTTCATTCAGAATGCAGATGAGTTTGCCAAGCAGGAAGTGAAATGGAGAAAAGGTGTCTGATGCATCACATGTCATCTCTGCTGTCACTCACACACTTTAATTACCCTTAAATCAAGTGCAATAGCTTCCCCAGCCCTGAAATACGTGCTGTCTGTCTCCTTATACACATAATAAAGCCTGCAGGGATTTCAGAGACTTTAGCCTTGTGTGTCTCATTGCTCTGATCCTCAGGTTTCTTTTAGCATAAAATCAGCTGAAAAGCATTGAAAGGCACAACCTTATTTTTATAAATCCCTATTCTGCTTGCCAAACCTAGCTGAGTCAATGAATGCCCAAGATTGTGATTTGGATTCTCTTGCACAGAGTATATTTGTGTACTGCTGTTTCCATATGTCATCATGTACTTGTTATGCTGCTTGTTACTCCAGTCATATCTAGCCAAGGAAGCAGCCACAGCAGAAAACTTGCAATATTTCTAATTTACACAAGAATTCTAGGGATGGGCAAAATCTTTTGGAAGGGAAAAAAAAAAGAAGCCCCAAACACCTGTCCCATCCCCAGACTCCAGATTCCAATCAAAATTAGTTCCTCCTAAGGGAATTAAGGTTATGAAAATTTAGCTGAGCTCTCTGTTTTTTCCTATTACTATCTCCAGTTCTTGGCCTTCAATTTGCTAACTGCTGTGGCTTGCCATCCCAGGAGACATGTACAAAATGAAGTATTAAACCATTGTAAGAAAGAATGGAATTAGCCTCAGGTAGTTTCGCCACTTAGAACTAGGCATCTAGTCTAAACTAAATTTGGTGGCTACCCTTCAAATCAATGGAGGGAGATAACAGATACATTGTAGCCATAGGTTAAGTTAATAGATTAATCATCTTTTAGCAGTACCTTCATCTCTTCTTGAACTACAGAAGAGGGTACGTAACCAGCTCTGTTTAGACACCCAAATTTTACATACAAAGGGCTACATTTTGCAAAGCATCATGCCGCTGAGAAGGGACACCCCAATGAGATGATTGAGCAGAGATAGATGAAGGGTATTAAAATGGTCGGTGCAGAAAGAGATGAGACTAAACTATTAAATCCACATATTCTTGCAAAGTTCAGCAACCAGGTCTGTCTGAATATCCTGTGTCCTGAATTTTGGATATATGTCTTTGAACTAGGGAAGGTCTAGAGCATGCAAAAGATAAGCAGAAAAACTTGTGTTTTGCTCAGGTATTTGCTTGCTTTTCTCTGCAAAGACAATGAATGTGTTTTGCATTACACATGATGCAAAGTGAGAGCAATCCTACCCCCAAAAAGCTTGCATAGGAGTAGGCTGGAATATAAAAACAGTATGCTAATATATTAAGTGGCAATACAGTGTTATCCTGAAAATCTCAGCCTGTTAGCAAATGATGGTCTCGCTATGAAACATGATGTGTGGTTTGCTGGCTCAGTCTTGCAGGATATTTGTTGTCCCATCTGGATATAAAGAGATGATCCAGTGTCTAGGCTGAGCAGTCCTTGAGGAGGAGACCTGGGATCAATATAGTTTAAGTGGAAGGCGTGGGCTGGATTTTTGAGTTCATTTTGTGAATCAACGAAACAAGAAAGCCGCCACCTGCTTGGGATGCACTTGAAAGTAAAGAGAAAAAAAAACATTTCAGGAGCTTATGATAGTATAAAAATCACATTGTTTAGTTTGATTCACATCTTGGAGGCACCCTTAGGAAATGCATCTACAGGGGGGATCTGAGAAAGGAAAGGGTGGTGGATTAGGGAGTCTTTTCTACTACTGGTAGAAGAGAAAGACCATTAGAATGTGGGGGTGTAAAAAGTTTGTGAAAACACTGTTTTTTTAAAAAAACTAAGATTGTAGCAACCCTGTTAGTTCCTAATACATCAGAAGCCCCTAGCTCTTCTCTGTTGCACAAAACTCCACCCATTTCCACGCTAAATCTAGTTTAAAGCTCTCCTTATATAAGTCTAGCCAGCTTGTTGGCAAAAACTCTCTTGCCCCACTTGGTCATTTTGTGCCCATGCCTGAAACCTGAACTGGAAGAGGTGTGTTGGGTAAGGACGGTGATGCGTTCATAGTACTGTGGAAGAAGTTAACACATTTACAACGCACATACTCCTTATATCTATCTGGTGCTACCACCTACATGACTTTATAAGCTTCTGATTACGTTTTACCCAGATTAAAATAAACACTGCTGTAAAGATAAACAACAAATGGTGAGCGTGAAATATGACTGCTGACCTCACATATGTACCCACAATAGAGAGTAGAAGAGATTTCCATGAAGCATAGGAGGCAAATCAATAGCTCACTTATGATGTGGCAAGCGGTCTGATGCGGCTTGCAAGAACTCACTGAATGTATAGGCTAAATTCATCATCTGGCAGCGGTATGCTAGGCACAGGTTCTGAAACGCTGTCGCCTAAGCATCAGCACAGCACATGCTTACTGTGTATATCAGATCCTCTGGTACGTGACTTGAATGCTTCCCTTCCAATTTGTCTTGCTTCTCAGAAACGCTGAGCATAGTACATAAAATCAGCAAGAGCAAGGAGTGCTCAGCAAATTTGAAAACAATGCCACAGGTAGGTAAATATCTGAGGAAGGAATGAGCTGCCAAACATCAGCCCCTAGTCTCCTCTGAATATTTTTCTTCTCCTTATTTTTACATATGCACATGCTGTAAAGCCTGTTTATCTGTTCTCTGCTTCCTTGATGAATCTCCAAAGCCTCCTGTGCCCTAGCTATGATTCATTTCTGAATAATTTCATGAAAGGCAAACAGCATGTTTCAGTTCCACATACTTGTCTGATATTGCTGGGCACTTCATCATTTGGAGGCAATTTTTTCCCACTTGTCTCAATCTTCCCTTTCCCCCCCCTTACATGTAAAACCATTGCCCCTACATTCTGACCCTTCAGAGATTGCAAATCATTTTAAGTGGAGGAAAGGTTGAGCCACAGCTTTGTGCTTGATGCATTTTGTTTAAGTTGCTCGTGCTGTTCCAACATCTGTCATATCCTCCACAGCAGTGCAATCAAACTGTCAGGGCTGAGTGAAGTTTTGCTGATCCAATCTGCTCCTTCTGTGATTCCTGTCAAAAGCATCAGGAGGTGGTAGATACAGTTGTGTGCTCTTTAAACAACAGATCTTCATTTTTGCACATTAGAGGAACTGTTATTGTTTGTTTCCCTTAAGCTCACAAAGCGCTCTCTTTGCTTGCAAAGCGTGTTCAAATGTGGTTGCAATCACAAGCCATGCTGCACTTCCCAGACTCTGCTGCGTTCCTATGGCTCCTCAGTTTTACATCGCCTCTTCCCATGTGAGGTCAGAGCACATAAATGTCTCTCAATCTTGCCGGTGTCTGTAATTCTGCAACACATCTTGGAAGCACCCGGGAGGAAGTTACTTTTTGGATCCTGCATTATTATTAATAAGGTAATTAAGCCAAAGGGTTGTGGGGGAAGTCATATTTTAATAAGCTCCCTTCTGGATGCTGCACTGTGAGTTGCCAGATGAATGTTATTCCCTGTTAACGATACCAAAAGGCTCTGATACTACTATTGATACTAATATCACTAATCACCTCGACTAAAAGGAGGGGATGTTCTTTCATCATTTAAAAAGCAAGTACCTTTGATGTGCCTTAATAACTGAAAGAATTAAGAAAGAAATTATTCCATTTGTTCTCTGTTAATATGTGGCATATATTTTTAATCAGCTTTCTAGCATGATGCACCTTTTCACTTCTGACTGAAGCCTTAAACTCTTGCTGTGAAATGGAAACTTATGGTTTTATCATTTAATAAAAGGAACCTGAATCTGAGGTGAATAGTATGCTTCTGCCCCATTTCTGTGTTGGCCTCGTAGCCTATGGCTTTCCCATCAAGGCAGAAAGTCTTCTAATTACAGCAAAGCACCAATGGAAAATGGAACTTAGGATGCCACTGTGCCCTCTTCTCTGATACTTATATTGGCTGGTGACTCCTGCTGCGATGAAAAAGCAGGTTCAGAAACACTTTGATTCATTAAAGAAAAAATGTTTAAAAAAAATTAAAACCCCTAAGATAACAGACTTTGGTTCCCTAATACATGTGCTGCTTTAAAAATCTCCATCTCCAAGCCTAACTGGTAGGAAAACGTGTTCAACTTTCCATGATCTGACTTTACCCCCTTCCAAAGCATCCCAGCCAGGGACTGAATTATTCTCCCTCAGACAAAGAAGAAACCTGAAAGCCCTGCACTGCAGATACAAAAGAGAAAGGATTGGCTCCAACTTCCAGCTTGGATACTGCACTTTAAAATACACACATACCAAGTAAAACCATAGATTAATGAGAAATAAACTCTTTTCTTGAGTCCAAATGTTCAGGGCTCTGAAAATCCCACTTGGTATGTGATTGTCATCACTAGGAGCTGCTCTTTTCTCTTTTACCTTTTTTGGCTTCTACCATGGCTGTTCTGTAACTCACCCTTTTCAGTTAAAGTTCGCAAGGTGAATAAGATAGATCCCAGTAAGACAGTCTCCCAAGCAAATACAGCAAGAGGAACTCAGAGCATGCTTCTGAAAATCTGTCTCATGTGACCTGAACACCTACTGTAAAATAAAGAAGGGAAGAGAAAAATGAATGGCAGCACTTCCAAGAGACTGAAAGCTTAGCAGGTTAGCTCTGCCTGGGAGGGCTGTCGCAGCTACTGATTACACATCTTCTCACACTGTGTTAACAACTCAGTCTGACTCCAGTTGATGCCGAAATTTCTTTTGGATCACATCTGTGTTGTATGATGGAGTCCAATTGTGAGCTTTTGGCAGCTGCACAGCTTACTAAGTATCCACTAATTTGAATTCTTTTCTGAGAGTGCACATCTTTGGGGAATTTACTGCTTCTTCATCTCTGAATTCAAGTAATATGGCACACAGAAAAACAAAATTGGAGGATGACTTATAACAAGCTGCAAACAAGAATTTTGCTGGTCACAGGACCTCTCCTTATAAACAGGACCCATTAGACCAGATTAAGTGAAAAAAATAGTCAGGGAAGAAACAGTTGCAGTCTCTGAGGAATAACCACCCTCTGAGGAAGAGAAAAGTGTATTAACAATTTTTACTAAAACAATGAGTTCCCAATTGTTGTCTGAAGTCGAACTTTTAGCAGTGCACCCATCTTGCACTTTAAAGAAAACAGAGTTTGGAAAGTGAAATAGAAAACGGGAACCTTTGGCTGGCAAGGACTGGGAAATAAGAACATCCCCACCCCTTTTTTTTTTTTTTTTTCTGGTTGGAAGAAGAGGAAATTAAATCTGAGTTGGCCAATTAGCCCCCACAATCCCCAAAGGCAAGACAAGATCTTTTTGCGGGAAAGCCTTGAGGTGAAGCCAATTCAATTAGTTTCCACAGCAAAACTGTCAAGACCCAAAAAACTAGGTGGAATAATGAACTGATTAAAACCTGTAATTGCAATTCAATGGAGGAAACCATTAATCATGGAGATGGCAACATTCTCTCATTTCCAGACTGTGCTTGGATGAGTTGCCAACAAAAGGGACTGTAGGAATAAAAGGCTAATGTAAACTGGAAAAGGAGCATCCTGGATAGAAATTTATGCGGTTCCATGTCTGATGAGAGGAAAAGAAAAACGTTCTGTAGACAATAAAAGAGTGGTAGAAAAAGGTATTGACATATTTTTTTTCTTATTCTTAATTCCTCAGCTCTCTGGTTAACACCACACATCAGAAAAACTCACAGCCTGTGTCAGTGATGCATTGGACCACACTCAAACCAAACTCAAAGTCATTTCTTCCACCTCTAATTTCTCGTGTTTCTAGTATTTTCTACTCTTACCCTTTTCTCTTGCCCAGCCCTCCAATACCGGTGCTTTTGGTCTCATCTTCATAATGGTGACAAACTGCTTGTGATGTTCCCAAGGCAGTTAGTACCCAAAAGAAGGGGGTAGACACTTTGCCAGCTGGCAGCTCCTCCAGAAATGTTTAGACACCACCAGCATCCATATCCTCTGCTGATTTCTCAACTGCTGCAGATGCTGCCATGGCACACGCTGCATTGCAAAGGGAAGCAGAAAAAGGAACCTCACTTCTATTCAAACAAAACCTGATTTTAATCAAAGGTAATATTTTTATCTAAGTTTTTGGAGATAACTCCACAGCTCAGCCAGGTCTTCATGCCATGGCTCTTCATCTTCAAAACTTTTACCCAACTCCTTTCTCTCCTGCTACCCCTTCAAGATTAAGCCATCATGATTAAGCTCAAGAGGCCTGCAAAGGCAGTCACCCTCTCTTTTGTCAGCCTAGGTTTTTCCCTTCGCTGACTCCTCTCTATCCTATCTCTAAAGATACTTATAAAGGGAAGGGTTAGACTGGGGCTACCACTAAGCTGCTGAAAGTGTCAGGTCGGGCTGGAATGAGAGCATGCAGGATGATAAAGAGAATTGGGGTGGCGACAGAGAGGGTGAGAAGAGGTCGAAAAAGCCAATATTGTATCAAGTGTGTGTAGCATAAAAAACTGATCAGGAAATTAAATGCAAAGCATGATGGGAAGGCACTGCTTCATTTATGCCAAACCAGAATGAAAGTTGGCAGAAGAGATAAAAACTGGGGGTTACTTCATTTTCAGAACAGATTTGTCAGCATGTAATGTTTTCCTATGGTTGGATATTGTTTAACCTGAAATTCCAGTGAACCTGCAGGTGTTGTAATTAACAATGTTACCACTAAGTGGCTCTTTTACAAACACGGAAGGTTCAAACCAGGGATGTAAAAATTGTCCTGCTGGGAAGAAGGAATGTGAAGAAATAGGGTGAGAATGAGTGAGAGCTTCTCTTAGCCTAGCAGACTCTTCCCCTGGAGAGCTCTGGAGAAGAAAAGCTTAATTAATTGTAGCACCATTGAAGCTCTGCAAAGAAAAAGCCTATTAAGTCATGAGCTCCATCCTTCAGACTGCAGTCCAGTTCCCACTGAGTTACCCAGGATCGTGTTCAGTGTTTCTAGTGATGAGGTTTCTGGAAATACTAACTCACTGAAGCAGTTGTGTATTGAACAGCAAAATAATTCTGATAACTTTGGGAGGAAAAGGCATAATTGCAGATCTCATGGTCTGCAAGGCCCTTCTCAATACTCGGTCTTTGCTTAAGGCATAAAGTAGAAGATATAAGAAAAGTAGACGGTGGAAGAAGGAACTGGGAAGGTGGATTTTCACCTTCTCTTTGGCTCCATCCAAATTCATTCTTCCTTCTAAAACTGTTTCCAATCAGAAGACTGTTCCCCAGGTCAGATGTGAGAGCTGTAGACAGTGGTTACAGATAGACTTTCTGTCTCTCACAAATTATTGCAGCAAGCAGAAATGCAGCTTATTACAAGCAAGCAGGATCTGAGCTGTTTGCAAAACTTGCATGCTTTTGAACTCATGGGAGACATACCGAGCAACTCTGCCAACTACCTCACTTGTAGGAGTGAATAAATACAGCCTTGAACTAATGTGATGTTTTAATGGACTGGCTTGCTCCCTCTACCTTTTTTTTTTTTTTAATTCTGGAAGCCATCTGCAACTTCCAAGTCTTGCTCTTAATATGTATAAATCCATTATTTATTTATTATTAACTTATTTTGCCACTAATGATCCGGGTGGAGGCTTGCCTGTCAACTAACCCATGTCAAGGGAGGAAAAAAACCCAACACAACCTGATTTAAAGGCTGCAGCTTCTAAGTTGTGGGAGCAGTGTGGGAGTTTAGAAGTGGGATACTAGCTCCAGGGACAGTTTAGAGGAATGAATTTTTTTAGCATGAAGTGAGGGTGAATGTATTCCTTTGCCATCGGGAAATGAAGAGCTGCATTAAGCAGTCCATACTCTGGGCTCAACAATGCTTCCTGAAAGACCAGATGGGAGATAAAAAAAATAGGTTCACTCATTTCCATCTGGAAATAGCCTTCCTAGCATTTTACTGAGTGGAAAACTCGCTGCCTCCAGGCTGCTTTGAGGTGTGATATTTTCAAGGTGCTCTCTGAATTCTTAGCCTTGTTATACTGAATAATATCAACAGGATTCTCAAAGTTAGCTCCCAACAGCCTCCTATCCCACAAAATTAGTCTGATCTCACTTCCTGCACAGAAACTTATTTCAAGCCTTCGTTTTTTCTGACTTTACAAGAGTAGGTGGGAACAAGCTACCTTATGTCCATCAAGGATAAGAGGATGCACACAGGCCGTACCTTGACACACTTATGCTGAAAATCCACTGTCCTGTTCACTTGGCAGAAACTTGTTCACATAGCCAGATCGTAAGGGGTACAGTAAAGGGACCTGTGAGGTTAGACAGGTACCAGGATAACTCTAAGGTAGCTGGGGAGTATATACTGAGCACTAGAGGATGAAACTATAGCACTGAGACAGAACTTTGGGGCTCCCAGACCATTTACACACCCTGGACTATTCCTGGCTTCTCTATTTCAGGATCCTGGAAAACCAAACAACTTAGAAGGCAGCCAATGCCAAGATCCATTTTTGGAGTCTCCAAGCTCTGCTGTCACTTTCCGGGTGACCTCACCAGTCTTTCTGAAATCTCTAACACTCCTCTGGGTCCCCCAGAGATCATACTGGAATATGTTTACACTACCTTTCACTTTTGTTTTCAAGACCTTGCCCATGTTTATTGATTTAGGCTTTGTTTCACAGCACTGCATTTCTGCTGAAGGTGACCCCATATCTCTCCAGACGGGAGTGTTACTCTTTCAAGGTCATGCTCTAATGCCTGCCTGGCTCCTGTAAAACATCACTCTCTGAACTGCTCCTGATGGATGTTTTGACCAAGAGTTCTGCTTATAACACGTCAAACATGGTTTGGAAATGAGCACAGACTGACTGCCTTGATGAGGGGAAGCTGGGATTATGTCAAAGTTCTTTGTGTTTTAAAGGTCAACACTTCAGCTTCTCCAACTGGCTTTCCTATGGCTGTAATTGCAAACCTTTTGCTCAATGTAATCAAACAAATATGCCTTGAAAAATCATAAGCTGGTGGAAAAAGATTTCCTACAGAATTAGCATTATGGAAATGAAACCTTCTGCCTTCAGATCACAAGAAGAAATCAACTTTTGTCTTTAGAAATCAAATGATCTTGACATTTCTCAGCTTTCCAGCTGCCTACCGGCTACTGAGAGAGCTCCACTGGAGCCAAGCTTTCAGAGAAAGTGTTCCTACAGATAGGCCCAGCAATTGATATTTGAACTCTTTATTAAGCTGTTAATTTTAAAATGTATTAAGCATGAAAGTCGTGTCACCTTTATGCTTAGTATTTAAAATTGAGATAGTAACCAAAGTTTATTCATCTGGGTTCAAGACTGTCAGCAGTACCGTCCAGCAGACACCACACCTCAAACACCACTATGTTAAAATATGCCGTACATATACCCACACTTCATAGTGTTAACATCCTAATTCCCGTTACTGAAAAACTTTTGAAACTAACTCAAACTTTTTCTTTGTTCATACAAGCTGCTTGTGCTACTACATTTAGAGAGTAAACAATTCCCTTCCCTGAACAATTTCTGTTGTTCCCTGGAAGGTGTTTATAGACTTCGATCATATCCCCTCAAGTTCTCTCTTTTCTAGACTACATAGCTTTAGTTCTTCACATCTCTCCTCCCTCTGTTTTTCTAATCCCTCCAGGGCATGGCATTATATGTATTTTTTCCTAGTTTTTCATGTATCTCAGAAACTGTGGAGGGCGAGAATCGCACACTATTACTAAGTGTTACAAAGAAAAGCAGAGCAGCTAACAGTGCTAACAGCGTCCATGTTTAGGGTAGTCTGAATAACAAAAGGCATGGTATTCCAGTGGTATAAAACAGCACAGCCCTACAAACACGGTACAAACTGTCTTGATATATATCAGCAGAAGATCCAGTCATAAATGTATCTTTATACATCCTCACAAAATTTCATCATATGCTTTGCTAAGGATTGGGGGGAATTCATGAAGAATGACACTGTCTTATTTATAAATTATGGTAGAGAGGACAGACAGGAGAACAGGAAAATCCAATCTAGATTTTTCTACCAGGGAAAAAATGCTTTGAAGTATAATGGAGTCAGTGTGCTTGAGTCACCATTTTCATACAGTAACATAACACTGCATGATAAGATTACAGTGTTCGTATCAACACATGACTTTCTGAAGTCATGTAGAGCCATCAAACTGCAATGCTGAGTCACGTGATGAATGAGATCTATGTGGTTGTTCACCTGATAAACTGAAAGATGTATTCATAAAAATAGTACTACTTCACGAGTTTGCTGGCAGCCCTCCATGAAATGCCACCTCTGGCTGTGTACAGATTGCTAGAAGGCCAGGCCAGGCAGATATTCAGGAGGGATGGAGCTGCCATAGATCACCAATTCCCAACGGGCATTGTCCGATGCAGTCCTTCTTAGACGCATTTGCTTTTCTTCATAAAAAGAAACAGCAAACTTCAATTCCATCCTATCATCAGAAATGTTTTCAAGATTTATTTCTACAGGCTAGAGAGCTGTTTAATCTCCAAAGAAGATAAAGTTTAATTCTTTCCCATGTTTAATAACATCCATAAACTGTCAGCATATTTTCAGAGTTTTGCATCTTTTGCATAAACTGACCAGATTCAGACTCTGCTCTGCAGGCATTTCATCCTGCCACAAAGATCACCAATGAGGTCCAGTGTCTTTGTAGTCACCTGAAAGTTTACCAAAAGTGTCTCCTGAAGACCCATGACATCTGGTGATCCAGGCATCACTTTTCCAGCGTGCCCCAGAATGTCACTACATCTCTCTCCTTTCCTGAGAAATCACTCCCATTTTTCAGCAACTCCTGAGGATTGCAACACCAAACAAAACACTAAATAGAAGCATATGAAAAAGAGATGAGACGATAATACGGGTAACATTCTGCTGTTCTGTGTAAAAGTAGGTTTCATCCTCTGCTGGAATAATGTGCTCAGGTTTAGTCACTAAAAAGGCCAAGCAGGAAGAGGCACAGCGGAGGGCAGCAAAAGTAGATTGCATTGTTATACAGGGGGAAGAAAGTCATCAATTAGAAGGAAAATGAAAAGCTTTGGGATGATGAAGGGTAGAAAGTAAAAGACGGAGAGTAGATATATAAGAAAGCACTGCAGGTAATGTCTAGAAGGGTAATTACTCGTTCCCTTTCTCTCTTTCCCGTAACACAAGACCCGGAAGGAAATTTGCAGTTAAGGGCCACCCATTGAAAAAGGACCAAAATGAAACACTACTTAGCATGTAACTAACCTGCGGAACTCACTCCCACATGGTATTCCATGGACAAAAAGCTCACGACAGAGCTCAGGAAGGATTAGACACTACTAAGAAGAGGTAAGATAGCATTTTGTGTTCCACCAGCTTGGATAAAAATAAAATACAAAGAATATCAATTCTCCTGCTTCAGGGCCTAAGTTATTCATTGTGATCAGCAGCAGGTAAAGCTCAGCAGGATGCGAAAGATGCAGTTCTGCCAATGAAAGCTTTAGTGTGCTGCCCTTTCCTATGTGCTTCTTGTTACTTATCTCAGATGCTTATATGGCTCCCACAGTTCCAGTATGTGAGTTCATTACAATCAGTAACATATTCATCATCACAATAGCCTGAGAAGGTACAGAAAAGCTTTTCTCCCTATTGTACAGATTGTGAACAAAGAGATTTAGGGACATGCTGGAGGTCACGCAGGAGAAGGGAGCAGAGCACTGTATGGCACAGAACACCTGCTCCATGCATCCGTCCTGACCATGGGACCCTACTGCATCTCAGCTCAAAAGAGCTAGTTGGGAAACGAGACAGTAGCTCCATTCCCATGCCCCTTTCAAACACGGATGCCCCAACATTAAGCATACTAGCAGTTTAATTAAATAACTTCCCTAGCAGGACCAACACAATCATTTGCATCAGCCAAGCAGTGACCACTGTTTCAGGGACCCAGTCCTCAGTTTGTACCTCCCAGCAGGTCTCTCTGACCTTGATGCCCAGCACTACCCCAGCAGTTGGTTTGTCCTTTGGGATGAATTCCAACTGGCAGTGCTGGATGGCATAAGGTCTCTTAACATGTGGCGCTTCCCTCTGCGGTGACTTATCTACACAGTTTTTAGCACATGTAGCCCACTTAGGGTCAGGCCATGCAGCTGCTGCATGTTTTATTTACCTAAGCAGTCCCAGCGAGTACAACGGAACTACTCCCATGGGTTGCACAATCTGTCAATCTTTTAAAATGACAGATGTACAGAAACTGTGACTTTCCTCCATGTCGAGATGGGTCACACATCTCCTTTTTCAAATGGCTGTACGTGTACTGTACCTCTGTGTCACTTTTTACATTATCATTTATTTTTAATTTATATGTAACTAACAGGGATTTATCAGTCAATCTCTGATGACAGGAAAACTACAGCACTCCTTTCATGTTCTCATTTTTTTATTTTTTTATTTTTAACCTTTTCTTTTCTTGGAGCAGTTTTGCCCTGAGATGGAAACTTAAAAGGTCCACCATGATCTTCGCTGGAGAAAAGAGTCCACTTTGAAGCTGTGATACAATGAATACATGGGTCATTTTGAGAATAAAATATAAAGACACACTAACCATGAAAGTTTTACTTCCTTCTCAAGTCATAAGCATGTATGAAGGAGAGACATTTTTTTGCTACCTTTGGCCTGTTTTGGAACATTGTTTAAAAAATGTTCCTTGATACTAATCTCCAACTGGTGTTTCACTTATCTTGAACTCTCAAATGTCACCAGCTTTCAACTGGTGCTGCGAAATGACCTAACTTACATATCTATAAAAGGGAGAGCTATATTTTAATCAAGTCTTTTTATTTCTCCTCCCTTCCTTTTTTCCTTCCCTTGTTTCTTTTTCTCTTTTCTGCCACTGCATTTCTGCTTTGATTTTGATTTGTAATACAAAAAAGGGCAAGAGGAGCAGCTATACGTTATACAGAATAAGACTACTCTTAATTTGGCTAAGCCCCATTAAACTAACACATTTTCCCTTAATTTGATACAGCACAAATTTTTAACCAAATTTAGCTTGTAATAGGTTCTTCTACTTCACCAGGGCCACAGCCAGCTTTTCTGAACTGGCTAGTGGATCCTGAAAAGATGCCATCAGCACCCTGCACAGGTGAGGACGGAGCTTCTTCAGAAATGCAAAGACATGGGATGGGAAGGGAAAAGTGGATGCTCGCAAAGATTAGGAACGAACAGTTCTAATGTCACCTGTTCCAATGCAACCTGCGGCTCTATACTGAAATGTTACCATAAACAGAAAAAAACCTGCCACTTAGATTGCATGTGCCATGAACACGATATAGCTTCACTGCACAGTAAATTTCCATGGGGCCCTGTTCCAAAGCCAAGTAATGCAGGGGACTGGGATACGCTTCACTTAAGGGAAGCATCAGACAATCAAGGGTCCAGCTCAGGATGCTACTGACGAAGATCAGTGGAAAATTGCTTCATTAAGGGACCTTGTTACAAATCAGTAGATCAAAAATCTAATGAAGCACATTCCACAACTCACGTCGCAGGGAGATCACAGGCGAATGCAAGTTACAGATTGCTTGATCATTGGCTTGATGGGCACAAGAGATGCACAGCTGAGTCGTGCAGCTGGACAGATGGATTCAAGGATGATGACATCACCCCTTTGGGAAAGAAAGGACTCAGATTCCATGTTCGGTAAGACTGCCAGAAATTATCAGTGCTCTACATTACTCCTTAACCTGAATAATCATTAGATTATTGCCTCTGAAGTTCACACTCGGAAAAAGTAATCTGGTTCTTTAATAATGCATCTAGGTACAGCACCAGTGAGCCAACATATCATAAGAGGATAATTATATGGGTAGTTCTTGCCTTTCTACTAGTGTCTTATCCCTTAGATCTAAACAGTGGACACACTTTCTATAGTACTGCTCATCTGAGCGTATCAAAGTGCTTTATAGAAGTTCATTATAAGTAATTACAAGCTGGCATGTGAGAATAATTTACAGGGTGGTAGAAGTGAAATTCCTACCGCTCTCTCACTTTGTTTCTCCGTTCTGCACTTTTTACCCTTCGTCTCCTTCATTCTTCCCTCTTTTCCTGGCCACTGTGAATTAGGAATGTCAGTAATTTTAATACCTTCCTGTATCACATCTGTAGGGGCCTATACCTACAAATATGTGGCCCTAAATTTGGAAGGAAATCTACAGCAGAAGCCTAAGAAAGACATCTCTTCCCAGAACCAGCTGGGCCAGTGGAAGGCTTTCTGCCTCCAGCTGCTTTTTAGCTTACATGAACTGCTCCATCAGCATTAACTTAGCCTTTTATTCGGGTAAAACATAATGGTAACCAGTAAGTAGGTGTGAGCTACAAGGCAGTAAGTGGGAGAGAACATGACTCTAAAATACACCCCACTAATATATTGAGAAAGCCAGAGAAATTAACAGACCTGAACTCATTAAATTCAGTTAGAGTCACTTCTGAATGTGTCTCATTAAGTCAAATACAGTTTAAGCAAGTGAGGATCCTTTATCGATCAATAGGAAAAAAAGGAAAAGATGTTTTATTTTCAAAATTGGTGGGTGTTTTCCTCCATTTTCTGCAGAGATTTTAAACAGTTCTGTTCATTCAGTCTTTGCCTTTCATTTCTCTCAGTCAGCTTTGGGATTCTATCTCCCAGGGCAGTCTACATTTAACAGCCATGAGCACTTAAAACATAACTGTGAATTGTCATAATTGTCATTTTGAGCAGAGGCTGGGATTTCTCGGTTTTGGTTCTTTTTTCTTTTTTTTTTTTTTTTTTTTCCCTTCGAGATCTTAATTTC
>NW_008795035.1:6947615-6957850 GCF_000699145.1 Aptenodytes forsteri
TTGTTTCCCTACAGGATCTTAATTGCCTTTTTCATCACAGATTTTAAAATAAAGTTGATGCTTGGGGGAGTTAAATACTTGAATAAGAAAAGAATGGTGACCACTATCAGACACTCAGAAAAGAAAGCGACTCAAAGAACCAGAAATAGAAAGGTGTGGCAAATGGCTAAAGGTGTGACACAAAGCCCAGTGAAGTACAATGGCTGAACATGAAGGAGGAAGGAAAAAATACAGCAGCTATCTACCAAGCCAATATGAAAAGGTTGAAATGTTAAATAACCAGAAAGGAAAAAAGGGAGAGCTTTCATGGAAGGAAAAAGAAAGGGCAAAAGAGAAAGAAGCAGCACAATGACCACATAGTCTTACACACACAGGAGGAAAAAAGAAAAGTGTCCAACGATAGAACATACGGACAAAGAAAAATAACCCCAACCACAGATGGATTTCCAAGGCAACACGTAGAAAGCAAACAAAAATTAAAGACAAGAAATGAACTAGGTGAATTGCTTAAAATCTCCACAAAAAAATTAAAACCCCAAAATATTTGGAAAAAAAAGCAAATAACCTTTTCCAGCTTAACAAAAATGTTCATTTTCTAAAAAAGCCGTTTTCTGATACAAGTTTTCCCATTCAGCTAATGTCAGCCAGCCCTAGTTATGTATTCCAGGCCCCTAGGGCAAAACATAATCTATCTGTGTTTGAAACAAGAACATCTTTGCTCAGACCTTAGGCCAACAGCAACCAAGGGACCTATCAGTGCTGTGGAGAAAAGCAACAGGAAGAGAACAGTAGGGGAACATTTGAGCACACTTTGAATGTCAGAGAGTGTCCAAGCAATCAAGTATACCTGAGCCAAATAGTCACTTTTAATATCCATAACTCATCATGACCCCTTCAAAATAATGCAGTACTTCTCCTTCCCTGCCAGCCTCTACAATACCTGCCGCTGGAGCAAGCTAAGGAGCTTCTCCGATATGCAGCCATGTAGTAGCTGCAATGTGCTGTTTGTAGAGCCCTTCAAGGATTTCCAGGTCTTTAACAAACTGATTTCTAGCAGATCAGCCAAACCACTGCAATGAGGAGTGCATAAGCAGCTGGACAGTGAAGGTTCACAGTTTCAGTCCAGCTCATGGAAGGCTTCACCCAGGTGGGACTGCCATCGGTGTCTCCACAATTGCTGTTTCTGTTCTGTACATGAGCAGAGTTTCACCAAACCAGCATTCCCTTCCCAAGAGCCTGCACCTGACAACACAGCACAAAATCCCCTCCATGCGCTAAAGCACTCGCCCAGGAGAACGGCTGGAAAGCTCACGAACACTATACCATTTCAAAGCTTTGAGCCCAGGCTCTTTTTTCTAGCTACCACAGCTGTGATTAGATGGAAGTATCACTCTGTAATCAGAGCCGCTAAATGGACGGATCAATAGAGAGCTATCAGCAATTAGCACCGTTGTAACTGCCTGGCACATTTTTTATTTATTTGAAGCGGGCAAGTCAAGCCTGGGGGATAAGCAGTTTCTGACATATGAAGACATAAGGAGAAAGGGAGAAAAGGGATAGCGTCCTTCATACTGGAGACTACGCCTTTTCCCTCCCTACGCTGCTCCCACAGCTTCGAGGCACGTGTTTCATTACAGAAACATCTGATTCATAGCAGCGGCCAGGTGGCACAGTAGGCTAATGCATCTCTCTTTCACTTTTGGAGCCAGAGGTGGAATAAGTTTGCCAGTCTCAGGGTATTCCCATGTGGATTTTTATTTGCTCAGACCTGTATGCTCACTTTCTCCACCCAAAGGAGTTTTCATGACTGAAAGAACTGGCAATGTCACAGGCCAGGATTTAGTAGAAATGAGAATTGCTAGAGGGGCAGAAATGGGGAAAACAGATATAAATCAAAGACTTGGAAGCATTAGCAGAGCTACATGAAAAAGCTGTGATGAGAATGGCTGGAAATATGCAAATACTGAGGAGAAAAAGAGCTGAGGAGAGCTCTGTGGAGGCCTGGGACTAGAAGAAGTTGCCATTCAGAACCGTGAGGTAGAAAATTGCTGTGGCCTCTGAACAGGAATATCACAGCTTTCCTTCACCTTCATAAACAACAGAAAAAACACCCAACATTTCAATAATGAAACAAAACATCTTACAGCAAGTGATGATTTCTAAAGTATGGTTTTAGCTGTACGATCTATCCCAGTTGCTTTTGCTCTGTTGTTATTAGCTGTTTCTTGAGGCATGATTGCTTCCAGTTTTGGAATGCATTACTGTTCAGCTCAGCTTTGGGGATCTTCCTACAGGAGAGAGGCAGGGTGAATTTGTTTAAAAGCCAGACAATATTATATTTTTACACTAGCAGTTACTATTCTTTCTTGCAGGAACACCTCCATGCTGGCACTGCCGATCCAAGTCAGCCCTCACCCCGAAAGGCACTTCTAATCTGCACCTCACATATAGCCGTAAGAGCTCAACCACGAAAGGAAGCAGTAGGCACATCCTATATCCCAGCTGCAGGTCCCTGCCTGTCTGCTGCTTCACACAGCTGGCGAAGTTGGCTTCGGTGCCCCCTGACTGAATTAACCCAAGTTCAGGCAAGCTCAGCACGAGCCTTCTCAGTCCCAATAATGAGGCCAGGGGGAATCATTTAGGATGCTGTCATTAGTGCAAATACATAACCTTTGAGTTCTTGGGGGTAATTTCAGCTCTGTTTCCATAGCTGATAGAGTCTATTGTGTACTGACTTGAGGCAATTGCAGCAGGATATTTCAAATCAATCTCAACTAAGCCCGATAACTCCCTCCCACCTCCGCCTCCCTTATTTATACCCAACAACTGGACATTGCAAGTCAATGACCATCGACAATATGACACATGGATCTACAGACCTAGCGAGTCTAATATCAACTGAACTGACAGTGTTGGATCCTGGCTACCATCAGAGGAGAGACGAATGTTCCAGCTGCCAATAGATGTGCTCTTGCACTGACCTTGTGTGAAGCACCCTCAGCCTGAGGGAGCAATAGAAATCAATTAAAATTCTTTGGCGTGCCAAATTCTCCATACCTTTCAGCAGCTTCCTCTCCTCTTTCCTCTGCTACAGGTGGACCGTTAATCAGAAACCCTTTTAGATGTGTTTATACAGCAAACAGCTAAAGCTTTAAGGAAGTAACAAGATGGTAGGGTTTTTTCTGTTGTTTTCTGATAGAATCAGAGATCTCACCTCTTTTTCAAAGCCCACAGGGCCAAATGTTTGAAATCTCTCATTGATTCTGCAGTTTCCTTTTCCAATCTTGTTTGCAAAAAGCTCTTGAAATTTCTCCTGCGCTTGAAGAGGGCATTTATAGTTGTCACTTTTGCCTACTCTGAGCATCCATCCTCCACACGAACAGCTTCTCCCTGGAGTCAAAGAGGACATCTGATACTTTCCAAGAGGCAGGTTTGCAGTAAGGATCTGCTTACAGGGGAGGAGCAAAGACTCTGTGAAAGTGCACTCCAGCAGTTCTGGCCTCTTAAATGTCCCTTCAGGGTACGCTTCAGCTGACTGAGAGGAGCTCTGGCAAGACCGTAGCTAACCCCAGGATCCAGTGCTACCAGCAGGCAGAGGTTTAGCACAGCTGGGAATCAAGCCTTAGGTCCCAACACAGCTCACCCCTACTATTCTCTAAACCCACAATGTCAATTAGTAGTGAATGCAGACAGTGGTCTGCTTGAAACAATCAGAAAATGACAGATCATTTCCTACGGCCCACCCAAGAGCTACACAACAGCAACAGCTTTGCATTAATGTGGGCCTGGGCTGCAGCTGAGATGATTGCCTTGAACTGCAAGGATCCCAGTTTTAGCTTTAATGCTTCAAACCATGAAACCTCCCATAATTTACTTTGTAGACTAGCAAATTAATTGTTCAGCCATGGGAAAGCGCTGACCGTCTTACCCCTTTCAGCTTCCCAGAGTCAGACTCTAAGATTAGGGAGCAGAACACGGGAACACTGTGAGTGTGGACTGGGCAAGGGGACAAAATGCAAAGTGAGAAGAAATCTGCTCAAAATAACAGTAATAAATCTGAAAAGCACTCATTCTCTGTCTACATAGTTGGTGGTACTGACAAACCACATCTCCTTTGCTTTTTCCACAATTACACTATCAACCAGACTTCTGGAAGCAATAAAAACTCTTTACCTAGTATTGGTATACACTGAGATTTGAAATTACTTTCAATGACAAAATGCAGGTTTGAGTGCTCTCTCTGGCATACACCAGGTCTGAGACATTAGCATCAAGAGATGCTGTGAATGTGTCGCAGTCCGTCATTACTCTCAGAATAGCAGACGATCTGTGCTGAAAAGGCACGGTGATTTGCTGGTCAGAACCTTAGCTTAGAAGGAATAAAGTACCCCCGAGTTGGAGAATGGCTTGTTTCTTCATTACAAGCTCTTCACCCATCTTCACAGTTATAGAGACACAGGCCTGTAACTAATGACTGCAAGTCTCAGGCTCGCCAGAGACACTGCAGAATTCGATGCTTTAGTATAACAGCAACTGCTCATCGCTGAGTGGTGATTATCTTGTCACACGAGCATTTCCTTCTCTTAGGCAGAGATGGTTAAGTTATCTGGAGAATGCCTAAAACACGTATTTTTGAGAGGGAACTGTGAGGTGATGGATTATGGGAGACTGCCAACATAGGCACCGGAGCCATTAAGACTGACTGAGGTCTGATTACAGTTTTGCATAGCGTAAGGGCACAACTGAAGAGGTGTAATTTAAAGGCTCACTGCTTGCTTCTTACCCAATGTTGTGCAAGAAGGAAAAACTGATGGAGTCTGGTCCATTTGAAATCACCTGTTTGTGTTCTACTACAGAATAGTCTACAAAAGCTTATGAAATACTAAGCAATGAAGATGCTTGGCACATTCTGAATTGCTTCAAAGTGATCAGCCAGCAATTGGAAAAATAGAGCTGGAATTCATGGAACATTCCCTGATATTTGCTTTTTTAACTCCCCTGACGCTGGAAGCCTGCTTTTTGTTACTCTCACTTTCCTGAAGAGAACTAGGTATTTTCTTATGTGTTTCCTTATGCTGTTTATTTTCTGCCCTGCAAAGCTACCACTAGCGCATGCATGCCTTGCAATACAGGATCTCTGTAAGCCAAGAACTGGATTAGGAAAATGAATGTCACCTTCTGCCACTGAGAGACAGAGGCTGGAAAGAAGCAGTTTTTATTTCCATAATGACCCTTGTTTCTGGCTCTGCTCTATTACTCAGGAGCAAACTCATTCAGATGCAGCAGCTAGGACTGGCAGAGCATGTTTGTCCTTTTAACTTAGATGCCGGCTCTATTCTGACCCAGATAGAGAGCTGAACTGCTGATTTAGGCTTTCTGAGTTTTCTCACGTGTGGGCTAGCAGGCTCTTTAGTTTAGCAATATATCATGAGACAGGGAAAGATTTGGGGTTTGCTTTGAAAATGCAATTCCTTACCAGGTTGTGATGAGGGCTTGGGGTGGTTTCGAGGTGTGTGCTTTGTGTTTTTAGTGGTGGACCTCTTGTTAAAGAGAGAGACAACTTTTATTCTGACTAGCTTCCACATCCCAGTGCCAAACACCACCCACTCTGACAGCATCTCTTTCTTTTTTTCCTACCAGGATCTACCTGCCAGCCTTTGTCATGTTGCTGTTCACATTCTTGTCTTTTTAATCCCTGAGTCCCTTTTTTCATTCACTCCTGTCAGACACCTTGAGTGGGAAGCTGCAGACCTCCTGAAAGGAGCTCAAGTCTTAAACATATCCACAGTCTGGTCATCAGGAAAACTACTGCACCGAATAAAAGAAAACTGTTTTCAGCCACAAGGAGTAGGCTGAGTCCCATAGCCATCAATTAAAAAGATGCACTGATTACCCTGAGTCAGTGTATTTCACATGCAGACACACAGTAACATACATTTGTTAGAGAAAATCTGTGTTTGCATGAGCAAAGCAGAAAAGCCCCAACCTTTGTGATCATTTGTAAATTCAGTGAGCACTTGGAACCCTTTTTGGGGCAATGAGTATCCACGGGACACTGACAAAGCTCTTTGCATCCTGCCCCAGCTCACTTTGTCTTTCTCCGATTCAAAATCCACCCCAGGAATCTGGAAGCGTTTGCCCTCTTCCCCACCAGCACAATGCAAAGTCAGACTTACTTCCTTCCCACCAGAAAGCAAGGCAATTTCACAGTCAGGACAGTGATATCTTGACTGCTAGGCCAGGTAATATGAATTTTGCTTTGCAGCAGGAGCTGGTCCTCAGAGGTGACCAGGAGCATGCAGTGGCCTGGGCCACAGCAGAGGTGCTGGCCCTACCTGTTGTCCATGCTGCAAAGCTGGTCCTATAGTGGCAACCTTGGGAATACACAAAGTCTTCAGCCTCCTTGCCTAGCAAGCCCCTGCCCTTCAGCAGTGGGATATTCTCTAGCAGTTACAAAAGGGGGCAAAAAAGACTATTGGATTTAGAGAAAGGGTTTACTTTTAGGTTTTTTTTTTTCCCATGAAACACTGGATTTCCTTTATTTTTTTCAAACTCTAGACTTCTTGGCTGCTGGAGGCAGCTGACTAATGTGGTGAGAGAAAGAAGGAGTGAGCAGGTATTTTAAGGGTGCCATTAAAAAAAAAATTCTAAAAATACACTGTGACTGGAATCATGCGAGTCCTGCTGAGATCAAGTGGGACATGCATCTAAAGAGATTACATGAAGGGGAGGAAGGAAAAATAAAATAAAATGAAAATAATTTCATATGGGGTAACATCTTCCTTTAAAATTCCAGAAAGGCTGGGAGCCACAGAAGAAACACCAGGCAGTTCCACAGCAATTCCCTTGGGAGTTGGTTGCTTTCCTGAGACTCCTAATTAATTATGCATGCTAGTGAAGAGATATAATGGGGTTTTGAATAAAATAAAAAACAAAATTTAAAGTGAAAAAGAGATAGGGAGAGGGAAGACAAAATGATTTTGTTAATCCAAGTTTGAACTAATTTCCCTTTAATCAGAAGCTGCCAGAAAAATGGTAAGCCCTGCTGCTTGTCACATTCAGCAGAGATGTCCCCGCTGTCTTTAACTGATAAAATATTTCACTGCTGACCTCCAGTGGGAGGAGACCATTTCCTTTAATGCTGTTGAGTGCAGTTTCAACAGATCTCAGTACTTATTACAATCTGCTCCATGGTCATCGCTCCCTCAGCCTGAACAAATGGGATTTTTGTGAGTTTAAATCCTTTTATTTTTTTTAGGGCAGCAGGAGTATCCGGCTCCTATAAGCTGCAATGACCTCCAAGACAAGGCCAGCCCAGGCAAATCTGGGTTAAAAAAAGACTTTTGGCTCACCAAAGCAAAGGTGAAAAATCTTTTCAGTTACAGTAATTTCAAATGGTTGAAGATCAGATTTCTGCCTTACAAATCTCAAGTGTTCTGATCCATGGCCCTGAGTAATGTATAGAGTTCACAGAAACCACCTCCATCCTCTACATGGCCTCTTCCCCTTCTTTAGACCTTCTAGAATGTAGCCCACAGCTGGTGTTCATTTATTGAGTTTTATTTGGATTTCTCCAATAAAAAAAACCCCAAACCCTGGTTGCCCTTGACTCCAGTTATCAAAACAAAAATAGAACAGCAGCATATCCCAAGAGCCAAAAGGGTATATGTCCTCCCAAGTAAAACATAGAAGTCGTCATATGAGCAATTCCCTCCCGTCCGCACAAGCAGATGCGCTGTGTGCCTTGCACTCTGCCAGCAAGTCATAATCCCAGCTATTCTGGACCAAGAATGGGGATTTCTTCCACTGCCAAGGGCCCTTCGTAAAGAAGGCTTTTCACAGAAGCTCAAATGCCTCCACTGAGCAGAGCTCAGGTAATAAAGAAAAAAGAGTGCCTCTCTCTTTTCACAAGTAGAACATTTCAAACAACTTAAGACTTCAAGTGAGAGGCAACCTTTCAACTGAATTTGAATATTAACAGGCAGGCAGCTTGGGTCCTGGAGCACACATGATGCAGGCTGCCATGGAAAGGGATACCCTCTGCACCAATGTTGATTATACTTTCTGATCGCATATTGATGGCCCAGGGGGTGCCCTGCAGCAAGTTCTCACTAAAGGGAACAAAACCCAACCAAATAATAGATCATCAGAACAGCCATCTTTAAATCTAAAAGAAATGGTAACAATACCTAGCTACCATCTCTGAATGTGCTGCTATAGGTTCACAGGCCAACAACACAGGATCCAACATCCTTGCGAGACCGAGTAATTGTGCTTTAGGTGGCAAAGGCATCGTCTCTTCATGGCTTCCAGTCCTTTCCATTTATACCAGGGCACTCTACCTTCCACCTTTATACTGTCAGACACTTCTTATTTAGGGGTAAGAGGTCAGTTATTTTCTCCAAACACCACACACCACCAGCTCCATCGCAGGCTTGCTGGATTTTCAAGCAAGCATCTCCCAGACTCACCTCAGACTTACAAGGATATTACAGACATCCATCAAATCCCTCATTAACACTCCCATTTGCTGTGATGCCTGCAAAAATATGGAAATGACAGGCTATAATTTCCGACTATTTTGCTGATTAGTATTGGCAAATCATTTCCTCTCTCCTCTTTTTGGACCCACCCATCTGTGCTCTCTTGCCTTACCCATAAGCTGTGAGCTCCTTGGGGAAGGAACAGCCCTTCTGTTACAAGTTTGCACGTTGCCTAACACAGCAGGGTCCCAGTTCACAACTCTGAAACTCTTAAGATGCTGCAAATAAAACTACTAACAACAGCAAACACAACCCATTTCTGCTCCTGCTCACTTGCATCTGGACTGAGTGTCAGCATGTAGCTGGCGTGTTTGTCTAAATCTCATTTTGCAGGAAACCTAGGGGCAAGAGTCATCTCTCATCTGCAGAGATGAGATCTCTCTTTTCCCTGCCCATTTCCCCATGGCAGCAGACCCTGGCTGCTCTTCACCAGTTGAAGAGCAGATGTGCCACTGGTCTGATGCCAGCTGGCAACTCTTATGTCTCTGTAAAATAAGGGCGCTGAAACAAGCCAGGTTAAAAACAAAGAGATTCTCTGGGACCGACTAGAAATAGGGCAGTTGGATATGAACAGTCATGTAAGGAGGGACGGATTGAAACCACCAATTAACCTCAAGTAGGTCAAAGAGCTATTGCAAGCTAACACATTCTAGTCACAGATGACAGGGGCTGAATTTAAAAGCAGTGGCCTAAAAGAGGAAATCATTATCACACATGCCTAAACTCCTGTGTCAATCTGCCTTCAGAATTAAGTGTTTTAGCCTCTCTGTTTTTATCAAGCCACATTTCCATGCACAGCACTGTGACTCTCACTTGTGGCAGCACAGACCTTGACATCGGCAGATAAACTTTCCTCTTTCAAATGCATACAGACCTATACATTGCAGAGTATGAAACCCCACTTAATTTTCATCAATTATTAAGAACATTGCTGCTTTAACTTTCTTCTGACTCCCCAAATAAACTGATTGTCTGGATTACTGTTGCTAAGCAAAATTTAGCAGTATTTAATGTTCTGTCTCAATTAATAGCTCTGAATTTGGATCTTTGCAGATGCATCTCAAGTTCTCCCAACCAGATTCGGGTTGGCAAAGCCATATCTCCTTACAAAACCACTTCAATCTTTCTTCTTGTTTTAGTATGACTTTTCACTTTCACATTTATGGTTTTCTCATTTAAGGTAAGTGCTATAGAATGGAACCCTCTGAGCCTTTATTACCACCAGCTTTTTAATCCACGACACACCAACGTTTTCTTCCTTTGTATTTTGCTCAATGTACCAACATTAAAATCCACACCATGGGGTTTGTCTGCCTGTTGTTTGCGATCTGTAAATTGCAACAGAAGAATTGTGCTACATGACCCCAGGTATCCACCAGGACTAGCATTGCAAATAATGTCTAACTAGAGACACTTTCTTTCTCCTGCCATCTCTCTACAGATTACACTGTTACTTTAATTTTATAAACAGTGGCTCTTCTGCGCTTTTCATAGTTCCCCATCCATCCAGCACAGTTTGAAGAACATGACTATTGACATGTGCTAGAGTTTCAGCTAAAGAAATAAAATTCTATAAAATATTTTTTTGTACTATACTTAAAGTTAACATCACCTCCCATTCTTCCAACACATAGAATCATAGAATCATTAAGGTTGGAAAAGACCTCTAAGATCATCAAGTCCAACCGTCCA